>NW_020664399.1:6396797-6420537 GCF_002925995.2 Terrapene triunguis
GGCCAAAATTGTTTTTGCTTCGGGCAGCAAAAATCCTAGAGCCGGCCCTGGTGATAGATGATAGTTTTCTTTATCAAATTGTCACTGAACTAACAAGAAGTGATGTAAATTTAGACTTGGTTATGGTAAGTAGTGAAGGCATCATAGAAGAGATGGTCATAGGAAATAACCTTGAATCGAATGGTGGTGAGTTGATTCAGTTTAAATTAAATGGAAGGATAGTCAAATCCAGGCTGTCAACTATGCTTTCATTATTTCAAAAAGGGCAGACTTTGGAAAATTAGTTAAAGAAGTCAGCTGCACTGAAGAATTCAAGGATGAAATGTGGAGGAGGCCTGGAATTTTTTCAAAGCAACTGTACAAAATACTGTATTCCAAATGAGGGGTATATAACATTTGTAGGCTCCAGATTTTGCTGGATGAATAATCACCAGAAATGCTACTTCATGGAGGTTAGAACATGTAGGAATAAAGTGAGAATTGCTAAAAGCCAAGCTGGATTAGCACTTGCCTAGGAAATTAAAATAAACAGAGGTATGAGTTATATCTATAAAAAGAGAATAAGGAAGGATGAGTTTGGGCTACTATGCAGTGTGGCTGGGAAACAGATGAGAGAATCTAGGTATGGACCCAAAACTAAATGAATACTTTCCCTTGGTTTTCAATAAGTATGATAATATGGAACATGTGCATGAAGGCAGTACAGCAAATGGAAATGAGCATCTAGAAATGGATGTTACCACATCCAAGGTGGAAGAAAAATGTAATGCACTCAAATCAGGAGGAATGGGCCATCCCAGAATATTGAAAAAACTGGTACATAGGAATCATAGAATCATAGGACTGGAAGGGACCTCGAGAGGTCATCTTGTCCAGTCCCCTGCACTCAAGGCAGGATGAAGTATTATGTAGACCATCCCTGACAGGTGTTTGTCAAACCTGCTCTTAAAAATCCCCAATGATGGAGATTTCACCACCTCCCTAGGCAATTTATTCCAGTGCTTAACCACTTTGACAGTTAAGAAGTTTTTTCCTAATGTCCAACCTAAACTGCCCTTGCTTCAATTTAAGCCCATTGCTTCTTGTCCTATGCTCAGAGGTTAAGAAGAACAATTCTTCTCCCTCCTCCTTGTAACAACCTTTTATGTACTTGGAAACTGTTATCATGTCCCCTCTCAGTCTTTTCTTCTCCAGACTAAACAAACACAATTTTTTCAATCTTCCCTCATAGGTCATGTTCTCTAGACCTTTAATCATTTTTGTTGCTCTTCTCTGGACTTTCTCCAATTTGTCCACATCTTTCCTGAAATGTGGCGCCCAGAACTGGACACAATACTCCAGTTGAGGCCTAATCAGCGCGGAGTAGAGCGGAAGAATTACTTCTCATGTCTTGCTTACAATACTCCTGCTAATACATCCCAGAACGATGTTCACTTTTTATGCAACAGTGTTATGCTGTTGACTCATATTTAGCTTGTGATACACTATGACCTCCAGATCCCTTTCCACAGTACTCCATCCTAGCCAGTCATTTCCCATTTTGTATGTATGCAACTGATTGTTCCTTCCGAAGTGTAGTATTTTGCATTTGTCCTTATTGAATTTCATCCTATTTACTTCAGACCATTTCTCCAGCTTGTCCAGATCATTTTGAATGTTAATCCTATCCTCCAAAGCACTTGCAACCCCTCCCAGTTTGGTGCCATCCGCAAACTTTATAAGTGTACTCTCCATTATCTAAATCATTGATAAAGATATTGAAAAGAACCAGACCCAGAACCGATCCCTGCGGGACCCCACTTGTTATGCCCTTCCAGCATGATTGTGAACCACTAACTACTTTCTGGAAATGGTTTTCCAACCAGTTATGTACCCACCTTATAGTAGCACCATCTAGGTTGTATTGCCCTTGTTTGTTTATGAGAAGGTCATGCGAGAAAGTATCTAAAGCCATACTAAAGTCAAGATATACCACATCCACCACTTCCCCACCATCCACAAGGCTTGTTACCCTGTCAAAGAAAGTTATCAGGTTGGTTTGACATGATTTGTTCTTGACAAATCCATGCTGACTGTTATTTATCACCTTATTATCTTCTAGGTCAGGGGTCGGCAACGTTTGGCACGCGGCTCGCCAGGGTAAGCACCCTAGCAGGCCGGGCCAGTTTATTTGCCTGCTGACGCAGCAGGTTCGACCAATCGCGGCCCCCACTGGCCGCGGTTCGCGGTCCCGGGCCAATGGGGGCGGCGGGAAGCCGCGGCCAGCACATCCCTCGGCCCGCGCCGCTTCCCGCCGCCCCCATTGGCCCGGGACGGCGAACCGCGGCGAGTGGGGGCTGCGATCGGCCAAACCTGCCGCGTCAGCAGGTAAATAAACTGGCCTGACCCGCTAGGGTGCTTACCCTGGCGAGCCGCGTGCCGAACGTTGCCGACCCCTGTTCTAGGTGTTTGCAAATTGATTGCTTAATTATTTGCTCCACTATCTTTCCGGGTACAGAAGTTAAGCTTACTGGTCTGTAATTCCCCAGGTTGTCCTTATTTCCCTTTTTATAGAGGGGCACTATACTTGCCCTTTTCCAGTCTTCTGGAATGTCTTCTGTCTTCCATGACTTTTCAAAGATAGTTGCTAACGGCTTAGATATGTCCTCAATCAGCTCCTTGAGTATTCTAGGATGCATTTCATCTGGCCCTGGTGATTTGAAGACATCTAACTTGTCTAAATAATTTTCAACTTGTTCTTTCTCTACTTTAGGCTCTGATCCTATCTCAATTTCACTGGCATTCACTATTTTAGATGTCCCATCACCACCAACCTTCTTGGTGAAAACCAAAACAAAGAAGTCATTAAGCACCTCTGCCATTTCCACATTTTCTATTATTGTCTTTCCCCTCATTGAGTAACAGGCTTACTCTGTCCTTGGCCTTCCTTTTGCTTTTAATGTATTTGTAGAATATTTTCTTGTTTCCTTTTATGTTCCTAGCTAGTTTGATCTTGTTTTGTGCCTTGGCTTTTCTAATTTTGTCCCTACATACTTGTGTTATTTGTTTATATTCATCCTTTGTAATTTGACCGAGTTTCCACTTTTTGTAGAATTAATAATTGAAGATCTCCTGGTTAAGCCAGGGTGGTCTCTTGCCATACTTTCTATCTTTCCCACACAGTGGGATAGTTCGCTCTTGTGACCTTAATAATGTCTCTTTGAAAAACTGCCAGCTGTCTTCAATTGTTTTTCCTCTTATATTTGCTTCCAATGGGATTTTACCTACCAACTCCCTCAGTTTGCTAAAGTCTGCCTTGTTAAAATTCATTGTCTTTATTGTGCTGTTTTCTCTCCTACCATTCCTTAGAATCATGAACTCTACCATTTCATGAGGTTGCTAGGCCAATGGCAAGGATTTTTAATAAATCTATCTATTTTCAGGTAGAAACATATGACTGGAGAACTGCTAATGTCATATTTGTAGTTAAGAACAGGGGGGGGAAATGATCTGGGCAATTACAGACCTGCTGGTCTGACCTCAATAGTATGCAAGGCTTTAGGATAAATTATGAAGGAAAGAATAATTAACTTCCTGAAGGTAAACGGTAAAGGTAGACCATGCCAAACTAACCTGATCACCTTCCTTGAAAAAAATACCTGATTTGTTAAGAGGAGAAGTGCAGGAGATCTAATACACTTGGACTTCAGTAAAGTATTTGACACAATACCACATGGGAAATTATTAGTTAAATTAGACAAGATGGTAATCAGTACTGGCATTGTAAAGTGGATAAAGAACTGGTTTAAGGGGAGAAGGAAATGGATTGTACTAAAGCTGAATTATTGGATGGGAGGAAGGTTGCTAGTGGAGTACTTCAGGGATCGGTCTTGGGACCAATCTTTCAATACTTTGATTAGTGATCTTGACATAAAAAATAGTAGCATGCTAATGAAATTTACCGATGATACAAAGTTTGGAGTATCATCAATAGAAGGGAGGATTGGAATACTATGGAGGAAGATCTAGATGAGCTGTAGCCTTGTTGGACCCAGGATATTAAAGAGACAAAGTGGGTGAGGTAATATATTTTCTTGGACCAACTTCTGTTGGTGAGAGAGACAAACTTTCAAGTTTACATAGAGCTCTTCTTCAGGTCTGGGAAACATACTCAAAGTGTCAGTTAAACACAATATGAAATATGTGTTAACAACTTATGCTAAACAATGTGTTCAAACCTTGTTTTTAATAATGACACTTGAATTAGTTTCCCCAGCCTGAAGAAGAATTCTGTGTAAGCTCGAAAGCTTGTCTCTCTCAGCAACAGAAGTTAGTCCAATAAAAGATATTACCTCACCCACCTTGTCTCTCTGAAGGCTAGACTAACAGAAATGGGATGAAATTCAATAGTACAAAGTGGGAGGTCATGCACATATGGTCTAATAATAAGAATTTCTGCTACAAGCTGGGAGCTCATCAAGTAGAAGTGACAGAGAAGGCAAGAGAGACTTGGGTGTATGGTCAATCAGAGAATGACTATGAGCCACCAATGTGATGCTTTTGGGAAAGAGGCAAATAGAATCCTAGGTTGCATCATGGAAGGCACTTATAGTAGAGAGACAGAAGTATTAATGTCATTGTACAAGGTAAGACCTCATTTGGAATACTTGTTCAAGAAAGATTAATTTAAACTGGAACAGGTCCAGAGAAGAGCTATTATGATGATGAGAGGAATGGAGGGCCTATCTTATTAGAGAAGACTGAAAGAGCTTGGCTTGCTTACACAGTTAAAAAAAAAAGGCTAACAGGGGATACAATTGCTCTCTATAAATTGAGGGGTAAATACCAGGAAGGGATAAGAGCTATTTAAGTTAAACTGGTCTTGAACAAATTTGGCCTGGAAATTAGAAGAAGGTTTCTAACCTTCTGAGGTTCTGGAACAGCCTCCTGATAGGAGTTGTTGGGGAACACAACTTAATTAATTTTGAGAGAGATCTGGACAAATTGATTAGAGCAATTGTATGATGGGGTTGCATCTGATGGGGACAGGTCTAAACAGCCCAAGGGTTGAGTTCTGTTTGACATCTTACGTTCCTAATAAGGGCTTATTAGGTTTATTATTAATAATCCTGTTTCAGGGATTCAGATGGTCAGGAAAGGAAGTGGCGTGGGCCAAGGGATGTGCTGGCCGCGGCTTCCCGCTGCCCCCATTGGCCTGGGACGGCGAACCGCGGTGAGTGGGGGCCACGATCGGCCGAACCTGCCACGTCAGCAGGTAAATAAACTGGCCCGGCCCGCTAGGGTGCTTACCCTGGCGAGCCACGCCGAACGTTGCCGACCCCTGTTCTAGTCTAATGTAGCAGGTGCTGGGTGGTGTTGGTGGCATGTTATATAGAGGAGGTCTGATTAGATCATCTGGTGGTCCCTTCTAGCCTTAAACTGTATGATAATATTTGTAAATATAAATAAGAATACTAAGTAAATTGTTTCCTCTTCAGTGGAGGAACACAGACACTGAGGAAGCTGGGAACAGGACAAAGTCTGATATCCTCCATTCACAACTACATCAAATGCAGTTGCTGGGGTACTGCTCTATGGCTCCAGGCCTAGCAGCCTCCTTCCCCTTAGGCTTCAAATTTTTCTCCTTCATGCAGTGTCCTGTGAAAAGCAGCAGCTCCTCAGCCACTCCAGCAAATTATAACCATTAGTCAGATCAGAAAGCCAGGGCCTCCACAGAGTCAGCAGTAGAGCTGTGTGAATAATGGATTTTTGTGTGTGTGTGGTTTGTTGGCAATTCAGAAAAAAAATAGGTTCAGAATGATCAACAATTAAAAAAAAAGGGGTGTCTGTCAGAACAAATCCATTTAATATGTGTCATGGCAATTTTGTGGTGTTCTAGTTTTTTAATCAAAATGTTGTATGGTATCAAGTCAAATACCTTACAGAAGATTCAAGGTGTTACATCAACACTATAACCTTTATGAACCAAAGTTATAATCTCATTTTAAAAGAAAAAAGTTAGTTTGACAGGATATATTATAAACAGATGGTAACTTCTCCATAGTTCAGGTTTAGACCAGCTTCTATTATTAAACCCTATTTTTACACACATACACACACCCTTTATAACTATTGTTTAGGAAGTTAATTTGCCTGGATAACTGTCAAAAATAGAATATTTCTTCACAATAAGGAGAACATTTGTCAAACAGTTTATGAGTTACAGGTCATTAACAATTACCCTACTGTGTAATCTTGACTTCTTATAATCTCTCCTTCTAGTTCAGATAGAGCTTGCTACTGTCCTTAAATCCTGCTAAATACTGCCCATGTTCTGTAATGAATATATATAAGCAGTTCTGCCAATTGTCATATTTTGTAGTTTTCTTAAATTCTTTGAGTCATGATTACATGAGAATTTCAGCTTTCATTAAAAAAAAATAAGTCTCCAGCCCTCATCCTTGCAGAGGAAAGTTTGAAAACATTAATTCTCAAAATTCCAAAACAAGAAGGCAAATAAACAGAACTCAAAATTTATTAAGATTTTAAACAATAAGATTTTAGCCAGTCTCATGATTTTAGGGTGTTTGACTCATAATTTTTGATTTTTGAATATGAAAACTTTCTTCTCAAATACAAAGCTTTGAATATTGTATCATAACACAGAAATCTTGACAGACCCAAAAATAAATATAGTTCTTTCATCAGTAAAGTAAGTGCAACACAAAACCCTGCCAAAAGAAACAACTTATTTATATGTACTTATGCAACATTGACCAGCTTCAAATGCCAGGCTGCATGCATATATGCTTTCACCACAAATTGATAGTGGCATACACCTTTCATATTAAATTACGATGAGAAAAACCAGTTACAAGAAATTTACCACCAAAAATATTACTGTCAATTGATAATATATTAACTGATATTTCCAATGTAAAGAAAATATTTAGATATTGAAATCAAGGGAAATAACAACACATTAAAGAAACAAACAATCCATCAATTGGTTGGAGGTAACAGTGTTATGTTATGATGGAATATACATTCATCTACACTTGATAAGAATAATGTGTTTATTATGTGGGAGTGTAAAGATTTATGAGCTCCTTAACAATTAATTTCCTTGTTTTTGAGTGCTTGGGCGGTGCAAATAATGAGACAGTTAAGTATATTTTTGTCACTTAGGAACCTCAACTGCTTTTTTTTTTTTTTTAATTCTTCTTCTTTTTTTTTTGCAGGAGGCCTATTATCACTGAATTGTTTTTATTTCCTCATCTTGGAGCCTGTGAATATAGCTGTCATTTATTTCTACATTATAGACAATGTCTCTGCTGCCTTACCACAATCTTCCGTGTCTGTGATGTCTCACAACCTCCTTATCTTCTCTATTACCTCCACTCTCATCCCCTTATTTTTTGATCCCTCATGTCCCTTGTGACAAATAGGGCAATTTCCTGCCATAAGCTTGAGAGACCTTATTGAATTAAGTTTAAGTAGCTTTGTGATCCATTATATTACATGAATGGTTTATGTATCATTGTGGGCCAGAATTGCTTGTAACACTTGAGGGGGAGGTGAATGTAAACTCCCCACCTCCAGTTATGCAAAAATCCAGTTTTTAGAAGCTATGCCGTGAGGACCATTGTCTGCTCATCACCCTTCACCAGAAGCTGAAGAGCAAAGACCCAAGCTGTATAAAAGAAAGACTTAACTATTCATGGTTATGTTCTGACCTAAGGCTGTTATGAACTTGTAACCACAAGAAAATCCTACATTTCTTCTTAACGTGACAGCATTACAGAGAAAACATTAAAACAATAAATGTACTTGTATGCATGCAAATAAGTTTACCAGAGATCATCCCCCACCCAACTCCAATAAGGGCTCTGTTAGCAAGTAGTGTTTCAAATCCCACCAACAGGTTCTCCTGTGGGTAAAAGTTCATAACAATCTTAGCTCAAAACAATCACACCCATTAATAGTTCAGTCTTTCCTTTATACAGTTTAAGCATTTGATTTTCAGATTCTGGGAACAGGATATCAGCAGACAATGGTCCTCTCCTCAGGACATAGCTTCAGCTGGGTTTTTGAATATCAGGAGATGGGGAATTTGCATTCACCTTTCCCTCCAGAGGTTACATTCAATTCTGACCCACAATAATAAACCATTCATTTAATAAATGGACCACAAAGCTACTTAAACTGTTGCATTCATACACCCCAAAAGAACCTCAGAAGAAAATGAGTCCATAAATGTCAGCATTACTGAACTCAAATGCTGTTTTTAAAAGTGTTAACTATCAAGACACATGTACTATTTACCAAAGTAATTAACTATATATTGTTTCTCTTGTCTCTTGTCTTCCCATCCCCATGTTTAAGCCACATGTAGGTAAATGAGTGTTAGTCAATGGGAATCTAAGTTAGTATAGTTTGTGTGCTTAATGGACCAGGAGGTGCTGTAAATTACACATACTTTATGGCTTGTCTACTCTGCAGGGCCAGCTCTAGCTTTATGCCGCCCCCAGGAAAAAAAAAAAAAAAGGGCGTCCGGGACTGCTAAAGAAAAAAAAAAACAGCAGCCACAGGGAGCGCGTGGAGGGCGGTCAAGGCGGCTCACAGGGGGGTGAAGGGCGGTGTTTCACAGCCGGGCGAGAGGGGCTCCCCCCTCCAGCTTTGGGGTGCCTCTCCCGACCGGGCAGGCAGAGCCCTCAGGGGCTGCAGGAGGTGCTGGCTCAGCTGCTCCTTTAAAGGCGGCTCGGCTGGGCTGGGCTCAGAGCGGCACAGGAGACAGAGCCCGGTGCAGGCGGTGGGGAGTGGCGCGTCCCGGGGAGCCCAGCGGCACGTCAGGGATCGCTAGTTCCTGCCCCCCCTGGGTCGGGGTCCGTGCCCCTACTGGGCTGGGCTGGGACTGGTGGTGCATGGGTAGCCGGTCGGGGGCTCCGGAGCTGCAGACCAGGCTGCCAAAGCAAAAAAAAAAAAAAAAAAGAACCATGGCAGGGCGGTCGGAATGTGCCGCCCCAAGATTGGCCGGAATACCGCCCCTTACAATGTGCCGCCCCAGGCACGTGCTTTCTTGTCTGGTGCCTGGAGCCGGCCCTGCTACTCTGGCAAGTTTCTGCACAGTAAAACAGCTTTCTGTGGTGTAACTCCCGATGTGTACGCACTGCCAAGCCACTTAGTGCACAGAAACTGCGCAATTGCAGTGCTGTAAAAAAAAACCACCCCGACAAAAAGTGTACAGCTTTCTGCGCTGGGGCTACAGAGCTGCGGTGCCAGTGTAGACACCCTGGCTGATTATAGAGCTGCAATTGGCCTCCAGGAGTTGTCCCACAATGCCTGTCATCACCTCTCTGGTCATCGGTTTGAACTCTACTGCCATGCCCTCAGGTGACCAACCGTGAGCACCACCCCTTTAATTTCTTGGGAATTTTGAAAGTCCCCTTCCTGTTTGCTCGGTGATCCATGCAGTGGTTTCAGCGCATCTTTCCAGGTAACTATGCCTGCTCCATGCACCAGGAGATCCCCTGCTTGGAGCAATGCCGAGCTGCTGGACCTCATCAGCATTTGGAGAGAGAAGGCTATCCAGTCCCAGCTCTGCTCCAGCCGTAGTAATTATGATACGTACGGACAGATTTCACGATGCATGATAGAAAGGGGCCATGACTGGGACACACTGCAGTGCAGGGTCAAAGAGAAGGAGCTGCAGAACACCTACCACAAGGCACAGGAGGCAAACTGCTGCTGTGGTGCTGCGCCCAAGAGCTGCCGGTTCTACAAAGAGCTGAATGCAATACTCAGTGGCAACCCCACCTCCACTGTGAAGGTCACTGTGGATACTTCGGTGGCTTGCGTGCCAGTCAAAAGTGGACTGAGCCAGGAGGAGGAAATCTTGGACGAGGATGTGGAGGATGATTCGGAGGCCAGAGATGCATGCAGCCAGGAGCTCTTCTCTACCCGGGAGGAAGCTAGCCATTCACAGCCGTTGGAGCTTGGCGAAGCGCAAACAGGAGAGGAGGCCTCTGGTAAGTGGCTTTGATTTGAAGTGAGTTGTTGGGGGCAAGAGGGTTGCAGAAAGTAGGCTTGTATCTGTATGATGCGCTTACCACCACATGCCTAGTCTGAGCAGTGGAACAGGCTGTTGATTGACTCCCTCACTTCACGGGAATCTGCCTCAGAGATCTCCATGAAACTCTCATGGAGATACTGGGCAATTCGCTGCAGCACATTCTTTGGCAAAGCTGGTTTGTTTCTTGCCCCATTAAGGGTAACTTTCCCGCACCATTCTGCCGTCAATGGAGGGGGGACCATTGCTGCACACGGGCAAGCTGCATAAGGGCCAGGGCAGAAGTCACAGTCTTGGAGACTGATTCCCTGCCCACCCTCAGCAGCAAGATATCTTCCATAATGAACACAGCCTGTGGAAAATGCGAGGACAGGAATGATTATAAGTTCCCCCACCCCCAATGCTGGCTCTCCCCAAAAGCCACATGTCCAGTGTACAGTACGGTCCTGGAACACTGATTTCCCCTGCCCCTGTGGTTACTCACCATTTGGGGGGGGTCTCATGGCTCATGTGTGCTTGCCTAGGGTCAGCCAGTTAGTGACATGGTATGTGAATAGTGGCTGTGTTTTAAATCACTGGATCAGTGGTCTGTGTGTTGCAAACAATACTGCTTATGTAAAATGTTGCATTTTGGCTTCACAGATATGACCTTGGGAGCCCAGCCTCCCTCTTTGTTATTGCTGGCTGAACAGCTGCGCAGAATTAGAAAGCAGCCACAAAGAACTAAAGAGGACTTTCTGCGTGAGGTCACGATGCACTCCGCGGCCGAAAAACAAGAATTGAAGGAGTGGCGGGACAGAGAGAAGAAGGACCAAAAAGAGAACGTGGCGTGCAAGAATGAAGCCATGGATCGGCCTTTAAAGGTTATGGAGCGCCAAGCTGACATGCTCCACGCGCTACTAGCACTGCAAACCAAGCAGCTCCATGCCTGCCCTCCCCTGCAGCTGCTGTTTCAAAACTCTTTCCCATGCAGTCCCTAGACACCGCTAACACACTTTTATCAACCTCCTGGCTCCAGTCTCTACTCGCTGCATTCCACTCCTGCCCTGCTCTGTCACAGTCCAGCCACAGTACCCACTGCACTAAAGACCCGTCCCTCTGCAGTCTAGCCCTGCTGAAGTACAGTCCCCACTGCACTCTACTCCAAAGGACAAGGTTGCATATGATACCTGGACATACACAAATCTTTAACCGTCCCAGGACCCCACCTCCTTCTGGGACCCTCCCTTCCCCCATCCCCTACAGTGCTGATGTTTTTTTGTTGTTGTTTTTTTTTGGTCTCTCTCCTCCAATCATTTTTTTTTTTAATAAAACAATTGTTTTGGTTTGAAAGCAATCTTTATTCCATTAATTGAAAGCAAACAGAGCCCTGCAAAGCAACAGGCAGTTTTCTTAAACCTTCACAGTGCATTGTCCCAATCACAATCACCTCCTAGAATTGGAAGCACTGCACTCTTGAGCATAGCATTAGTGGCTTTCAGCTTCAAATTGCTGCATCGAGGCAACCCCGATGCTTATGGCCCTGTGCTGTGCCCCTCTAATAGCCTTGGTCTCTGGCTGTTCAAATTCAGCCTCCAGGCGCTGAGCCTCAGCGGTCCAGCCCTGAATTAAACTTTCACCCTTCCCTACACAAATATTATGGAGCGTACAGCACACGACTATAAGCATAGGAATATTGTCATCAGCCAGGTCCAGCCTCCCATAAAGGCAGTGCCAGTGGGCCTTTAAACAGCCAAAAGCACACTCAACAGTGATTCTACACTTGCTTAGTCTGTTGTTGAACCGCTCCTTGCTGCTGTCAAGATTCCCTGTGTATGGCTTCATAAGCCACAGCATTAAGGGGTAGGCAGGGTCTCCCAGGATCACAATGGGCATTTCGGCTTCCTCTACAGTGATATTCTGGTCCAGGAAGAAAGTCCCTGATTGCAGCTTCCTGAACAGGCCAGTGTTCCGAAAGTTGTGTGCATTAATATCCATGAAACACCCACAGTGATCCACAAGCACCTGGAGAACCATAGAGAAATACCCCTTCCGATTAATGTACTCAGTGGCTAGGTTGTCTGGTGCCAGAATTGGAATATGTGTGTCACCTATCGTGTCTCTGCAGTTAGAGAAGCCCATTTGTGCAACGCCATCCACAATGTCACACACGTTACCCAGAGTCACTGTCTTTTGGAGCAGGATGCAATTAATGGCCCTGCACACTTCTGTCAACACGCGTCCAACGATTGACTTTGCCAGTCCGAGCTGGTTAGTGACCAATCGGTAGCAGTCTGGAATAGCCAGCTTCCACAGTGCAATCGCCACGTGCTTCTCCAACAACAGGGTAGTTCTCATTCTCATGTCCTTGTGCCACAGGGCTGGGGCGAGCTCCTCACACGGTCCCATGAATGTGGCTTTCCTCATCCAAAAGTTCTGCAGCCATTGCTCGTCATCCCAGACATGCATGACGATGTGATCCCACCACTCAGTGCTTGTTTCCCGAGCCCAAAAGTGGTGTTCAACTGTGGTCTGCACCTCCGTGAATGCCACAAGCAATATCGTGTCGTAGCTACTATGCGTGGCAAGATCAATGTCAAACTCCTCTTGCCTTTGTAGTTTAAGGAATAACTCCACTGCCACTCATGAGGTGTTAGTGAGAGCGAGCAGCATATTGGTCAACAGTTCAGGATCCATTCCTGCAGATTGAAGAGGCAGGATGCGCAGTACACAAACCGTTGAAAGATGGCACCAAATGCGGATGGAAGCACAGGGATTACTAGGATGCGAAGCAATGCATCACAGGGCATTGGGACAGGACCCAGGATGCCCCGCAACCCCCTCCGCCTTCCTACAACTCTTAGCGGCAGAAGAGAAAGAGATGCTCTGTGGGATAGCTGCCCAGAGTGCACTACTCCAAATACTGATGCAAGTGCTGCAAGTGTGAACACGCTGTTGTGCAGGCAGCTGACAGTGTGAACACACACCAGCGGTTTTCCTTCAGCGCTATCTGAGCAGCACTGTAACTGCCGGCGCTGTAACTCTGCCAATGTAGACGTAAGTCTGACTTCTGTATTTACCCTCTCTCTTTTAGCTGTCTGTGAAGAATCACATATCTGGTATCTCCAGGGCAGGGCATAGACCCAGTGGTGGGGCAATACAATTGAAGCTTGCAGTGGCATTGTCCATGCTATTTGAATGATGTGGATAAATAGAAGACTTTAGTCAGTAAGGCCATCAATCTGACAGATGTTACTTTTTTTTTTAAGAGCAGAGTATGTGAGATTTACTTGCCTTGTATCCTAGCCAAGATTATCTAAAAGTAATTTTTTAATACACTGTAGAGTATAAATGTTCAGCATGTCTGATGATTTATCACATACCTGCCCTGCTTCCTTCTCATTACTATTCTTGACAAAATTTGCATGTGGTTATAAAGTAATTTTAAATCCTCGTTTTGAAACATTCTGATGTGCCAAACAGAGATGGTAGGAGTATCATGTTGTGTCATGATTTGAATTAGAATAGATTGTTTCTCATCAGTTCCATGTTTTCAGTCATCTTTAAAAATGAGTCAACAGACTCTCCATGTGGCATAAAGATACTGTTCATGAATGCTGTTTTTTTTTAGTGAGATCAATTCTTTCTTTTTTTCTTTTATTTTAAAAATACAAACACTGTACATAAACATAAAATGTCTAGAATCTTCCAAAAGCTGTATGCAAAGCACAAATAAACAGAGGGGAAAAAGAATCTCTAGGCATAGGACATTTAAAATATCCAGTATGAAAACAAAGACAATAAAAATTAAGGCTTTGATTACAGACTCTACTCCTATCTTCTCCCTGGATTTTCCTACAGCACATCTGCATGGCTTCCTGGGTTTTTTTGTTTTTTGTTTCTGATTCTGCACCAGTACCACACAGCTATTCTTCAAAGTATATTTTGATAGCCCCTGATTTGTGCAGAGCCCCTTCCCCTCACTCCTCTCCCATCATGGTATCCTCATGCAAACTAGTGCTGGTTAAAAAAAAGTGACTTCATCTCAATTTTTGTTCAAATTTTTTGACCAGCTCTTTATTTGGCTAAAAAAATAGATGATTTTTTAAAAAAAAATGCAAAAAGTTCATCTCTGTTTTGGTTGAAATTTTGAGTTTTAACCAAAAAAAAATCAAAACATGGAAAAATTCAACAAGCTTTAATGCAAACACATATAGCTGGTTTAAATGACTGAATCCAGTTGGAATTTTTTGGAAAGTTTTCATGAACACATCCCCCCCTCCTCCATTTTTCTAAAAGCTCCATTACATAGATCATCTTTCGAGATAGATTACAGTAAATATAATACAATAGTATTGTAATAGATACAACAGTCTAGAATAGATCATTTTTTAGGCAGCATAACCTAGTGGACTGAGATTCAGAAGACATGGCTACTATTCCTGATTCTGCCACTAGCCTGATGGTGATCTTGGGCAAGTCACTTCACCTCCCCTGTTCCTCAGTTTCTCCATCTGTAAAATGGAGATAACAATACTGATCTCTTTAGTAAAGAGATTTGAGATCAACTGATGAAAAGTGCTAGGTAAGGGATAGGTTTTATTATTAATTATTATTATATGTGCAAATAAAGTACATAGCCTTTTACTGCAAAGCTACATATCTGAATTTCAACCAGAATGGCATTGGCAAAATATTATCTCTTGGCTGTTTAGTACACTATAAAAATAAATACAAATTGGTGACACTAGACTACTTCCTAGTAATAGATGTCTATTATTTATAGAGCATCATACATGTCAGTTTCTGGGTCCTCCTAGGCATTTGGTCAAATGAACGAAAAAGGGAATGAAGCATTTGATTAAATGTCTAGAATTACTCACTGAATTAAACAACCAAAGGGATAAATGCTTCATTGGGTAACATAACAGAACAGACTATCAAATGTCATTTATTTTTCATCACTATGGAGAAAATTTGGTTCCTCTTCCCTGAGGGAGGAGTGCCCTGTGCAGTTGAGTTGCCCTCAAAGTCTTTTGGTTCTCCAGTTACCATAGGAGTTGACCAGGATGGGCTGGTACAAGGAATTTAATACAGGGGAGGAGTGCCAGGTAAGAGATCATTCTCTATTTCTCTACTTAAGCACATGAAGTCTGTTGTCTCTCTGCTCAAATTATAGGCTCTAGCCCATAGTAGTCAATACTATTCAGCTGTATTATGAGGGAACTAAATTTGTAGTCTCCACAGGTGGTCCATATGCCTGATGGCCACTCAGTTCCCTGCACTTCAGAATCGGAGTTTGCAGAGACGAGCCAATAACAAGGACAGTACCAGTGCATCAACTGAGGCCAAAAGGTTAGCAAGATCCAAAAGAGGATTGGACATTTACATAAGTAACAAAACCAAAAGAATTACACTAGTAAGGAATACATAATTAAAATCCATTTAAAAAAAATGGTTTGAAAGGAATATAAACCAATATTGCAAACCCAAGCATTCAAAAATCATGAGTTGGGCACCACATACTCATCAGAGTAGCTTCAAAATCATGAGGACTTTTTAAAAAATAAACAAGTATGTGGGTCCTTTTTATTTGCCTTCAGGGTGTACTCATTTCATATTTTCAAACTTTTCTTCCTAATCATACTTAAAATAAAAAAAAAGAAAAAAAAAGAAAGCTGAGCTGCTCATGCATTCTCTGGATTCTAGCAGCCATGGCTTTAAGAAAAACATGAAATAACAGGAGGCTCAAAAAAATCATGAAGAGTTGTCAACACTGATCAACTACATACTTCAGGGCATAATCCGACCTCTAACTAAAGGGGAATTAGGAGGAAACTTTCCCTGCAGCAGGTTACCCTGTAGCTGCCTAATGCAGGATTTCTTGCACCTTCCTCTAAAGCACCCATTGCTGGCTTCCATTCCTGACCAATTATTGATCTAATTCACCACAGCAATTCCTGTGAGAAAGGGTTAACGATGGAATATTATGTTGGAGAAATTAAGCTCACAATTCAGTCTGCTGATTTGATTTATGCACATTCACTTGATTATTTATGCTTGATTGAAGCTAGCCGGACTTAATATAAACACACTCTCATTCCTTGTGAGATACCTCTGCATCCTACACAGCAAGCCTGAATATGCTTGCCATCATTGAGTTTAGTGAAGCCCTAGCAAATAGGACAATAAGGGGTTATCCTATCTTATTGCCACATTGTCCCACAATCGGTAGTTCTACTGTAGATACAATAAAAAGATTTGATGAGCATGAACCCACAGGCCTACATCAAAAGTCCAAATTTAGCTTTCCTTATGGCAACCAATACAATTTTACTCATAGCAGTATTTGTCAATTACTATATAAATAGATTCCCCCAGAAAATCTACAGAGCAAGGCAAACTCAATCAAATTTGCGGAGTGTTATTACAGCAGTCACTGCTTGATTGTTATTATGCTTCCCCTCAAGGTTAGCATGACAAAGCGACCCTAGGGATTTTCTCGTGGATCTTTCAAGAATGAGCTCTAGTGATATAATTTCAACAGGATATTCTGGTTCCATGATAATTCATACCACAGTTTCTTGAAGACATTGCACAGACACCCAGCTTTACCCTGGGAGATTGCAATACAACATTGAGAGAGAGAGAGAGAGAGAGAGAGAGAGAGAGAGAGAGAGAGAGTGTTTGGGCCTTCTCCTTTGTTCCTACATTGAGAAAAGGTAATAGCTGAAGAGTGAAGCAGTGCAGAAAAAAATAGTGTATTACGGCAGTGTTCTCAAACTATTATTATTCGTATTACCATACCACCTAGGAGCACTAATCAAGGACCAGGTTCCCTTTGTTCTAGGTACTGTACAAATAAAAGAAAAAGGTGGTCCCTGCCTCAAGGAGCTTACAATAGCCTGCAGACCACTAAAGGACCATGGGGCGCTTTCTACTTATCCACTAGACCTTTGGAGAAAACAGAGAATGCAGTGGGGCTGAATGGTTAAGATGCTCAACTGCAATCATGAACATCACAGATTTGAGTCTCACTCAATCTCATACTGAAAGTCAACCTCTAATTCACCAACCTAATCTACTAGGGACATGGGCAATTGTGGAGCAGAAAGAGAAGAAAAGGGAAGACTGGTGAATGAAGCTATATCTGTGAATAATAAAAACTACAAAAATAAGACAACTTCCCTGTGAGCAAAATTCAAGTGTCCTGTCTTTGAGTGTGGGTACAAGAATAACCTAGTAAAGCAGCTATTTATTCAGGTTCAGTTGGTTTGGCATCATAATATTCTGTCACAACCACCAGGTGGTGCATTAATATAACCATAATACACAAGAAAGAGTTTTACTTTGTTCAGCACAATTATTTTAATTCCAAAATGCCTCAAAACAGAAGTAAGAGTTCACTTGACATTGAATGTGTTGTATTTAATTAGTTCTGAGGATTTTTAACACAATGGAAAAGAAACAAGAACAAGTTAAGTACATCTTGTGATTTCAGTAAAATTCACTATGAATAATCCCCTTTTGTGTCTGTATCTGTTATTTTATTGATTTTATTTTTAACCTTTGTTACAGACTGTTTAAAAGCTTAGACGTTTCTGCATTACTGCATTTCAAATCCTATTACAATTGAAGGCTGTTATAACAAACATTTCCCTTTAAAAATAGATGACCAAAAGCAGAGCTTGTACTAAAATTAAGGTACCATTGTGTTGTCTTCTGTTTGTATTCTTTATCTCAACACAATATGTTCAACTTTCACAATTCAGAGGTATATGTTGTTGGTACATTCAGTTGCCTTACTCAAGTCATTGTAATTTAGAGACTATACACAAGCATCTCTGATCTTGCCAGAGAGGGTTGAAATGTTTCTAGCTAAACGTTTTTCTGATAGAATAGGTGGGTTTTTTTGGCCAAATGTTTGTTTGTTTTGAAATGTCATTGTTCGTCATCTTTTGGTTTGGTTTCATAAAAAATGTTGAAGCAAAGTTTTTCTGAAGAGAAAAAAAAAAAAAAAAAAAACCTTGGCAAAAATTTTCATAGGGAAAACTAATAATCTCCTGACCAATTCTACTCAGAACTGCAGGTTTCTGAAGTATAACACTAAGGCTTGGTCTACACTAACTCCCCAAATCGAACTAAGGTACGCAACTTCAGCTACGTGAATAACGTAGCTGAAGTTCGAAGTACCTCAGTTCGATCTTACCTCGGTCCACACGCTGCAGGCAGGCTCCCCCGTCGACTCCGCGGTACTCCTCTCGTCTAGCTGGAGTACCACAGTCGACGGCGAGCACTTCCTGGTTCGACTTATCGCGTCCAGACAAGACGCGATAAGTCGAACCCAGAAGTTCGATCGCTCGCCGCCGAACTACCGGGTAAGTGTAGACATACCCTAATAATGCTAATACCTGATCATCTAAAACTGGAAGAACCCAAATCCAGTGATGTTCCATTAAAAAAAAAAAATGTGGACAGAGGTATAAGTGAATCAAAGCTCTGGTGGAGGCCTGTAACTATAAAATAGAAAATGTAAGTGTTAAATATTTACTATTCAGATTCATATTTTTATTAATGAAAATGCTGAAATTGTCTTACATGTAAATAATTTTTTTTACTGAATTATACATCTGGAGATGTGTTGTGCCTATCAACTAGCATGCCAGACCCCAGGTCCTACAGTCATTGCATGAAGTCTCCTTTGCAGTGTTTGCATTTCCTATTTGTGCATCTTTCACATTACTGCAATTAGGGCTCAAATTGTGACTCCTGTGGGGTCATTCAATAGGACTGCTCATGGCACTAAGGTCTCACCCAACAGTAAACGTTTGTAGGGTTGGGCCTGTGGTCTCTAGCAACAGTTCCGTCAAGTAAATAAAAAAGGTGACCAAGTCAGTAGAAGCTTTGCTGAACTTGTCTCATCTGGACATTGCTCTTGGCAAGTTTATAGTATAATCCCTTGAATTATAAAAATTCAATACTTCACATGTACTAATTGTCGGAAGAGACCAGCAGGTCAACAGAGCTGTTTTAATTATTTTTTATGGATTTTAATTGGCTTTACTGTTGGTGATTTTGGCTTCTGTTATCAAAGACAAACTTATGTGAATTTAGCTACTACACTAGAATCATACTAATGTCAAAAAAAAAAATCTACAGATGTGAAAATGTATAGTTGAGGGATACCTTCATGATTTTGTAAATAAGAAATGATGAAAAGCACAGGAGGGGATGAGAGAAGCAGTAATTAAACACTGTAAATTTCTTCAATATATGAAAGGGTTAGTATTCTGCAAAAATAGAATATTTATGGAGTAAATTAGACATCACTTGTAATAATCAGAGCATTCTTTGTAGACATTTTGATGACAGAGTACAAGAAACAGCACATGTATGTCTACCATCCAATCCAAATTATTTACATATTGTTTCTGTAATTTTTTCCATAACCCATCTGTAGTTTATTCTTTGCTATCAAATATGATCTTGTTCAGGGTAGTAATGGAACTTATGTATAAGGTTTTCTAACATTTATTTAGCAATGGATTTATCTTTACAGTTGGTAAAACCTGGAATGAATGTCTACAATGAACTAGCAGCTACCCCTACAATGGAACAGCTTGCTTTTCTGAGCGAGATTGCCCTCAGTCACATATATTATCATACAATGGATACCAGCCATAACCATAGGCTTCTATTGTAGTGAAACCAATTAAGCTGGGCCTACTTTTTTTTTTTTTTTTCTTGCAAAGTCTGTGGATGCTGCATCATTCTGGTGTTGCAAACTAGAAGTGCTGTTGCAGTTTCTTGTAAGTTTAAAAAAATGAGGTTTTGAATAAATTGAATATGAAAGTGAATGATATTGTTGCTATGATTGTAAATTATCTTTATGCTGTCTCTATGTTTTTAATTTTCAGTATGCATCAGATTTTTGTATTGATGATGTGTAACTGCGGTAGTTATGGTGGAAGTTGGATGTGTTGGCAACTTGACTAAGGACAGTTGAGAGTGTTAGCACCCGAGAAGGCCTGGGAAGCACTTTAGAATTGTGGAACATGCACATTAGTTGGGTGTGTCTTCTAAAATGATCACGTTAAATAGTTGACAATGTTAACATTTGCATTATTATGCTTAGGTTTCAGAGTCAATAAGTCACTGAAATAAATGGGGCAGTGTGCATCTGTTTCAGGCTGTCTGTAGACTCAGGAAGCAAACATTGTACTGGGTTAGACTCACTTTACATTTTCAAAGTTGTCTTTGTAGCCAGGAGGGCTAGAAATACATATTAATGAAAATTTAGATTTTGAACACAATTCTGTGGCAAGTGTTGAGCAAGGGGTGGATTCTATTTCAAATAGTGCACTATGCAGTCACAGAACACATAGAGTCCAAATTACATTCTACGTTTCACTTAGAATGGACATTTCTTTTCTGCTTGTCTGCAGTCACCTGTGGCAATGTACAGATAGTAATAAATGCTGTATTTAAAATCCAATGGATTGGCATCACCAGGTACCAATGCCAAAATCATTTATATTTATAAGCTTTTGGGGGTCTTTTTATTATATGTATGTATGCTCAGTGCCTAGCACAAAGGCATCTGATTCCCCATCAGGGCCTAAAGGGATGACTCCAGTACAAAAGTATCTTGCTGCAGAACAAAGTTGAATCTTAATATAGCGTAACTTCTCCTACAAACAGAACGGTCTTAGAGCATTCCCATCACTAAGACTACTCAAGTGGGTAAAGGTGCTTTTGCTATACAATATTAATGAATACCTCTGATATGTGGCTCTGTGATGGCTTTACCAGAGTAAAGATGCAACACACAGTTGTATTGTCCAAGCAAGAGACTACAACGGAGACTTTGACTCCAAGAGCCATCTAACATCAAAATACCCACACTATTAATATAATTAATGGTCCATACACCTCAAACGTTTACCGCCAAATAATAATCACCTCAAATCTCTACTGAGAAAACCTCAGATCCCCCAAAATCCCAAGTCTCTATCCAAGCCTCTGAAAGCAGAAGACAAATAAAGACAACTCAATGTTATTTATTATTATTTTAAATCTCCTGATTTGTAAGCCAGTCTTGTGATCTTGGCAGGCCTCGAGATTTCTGTAAATTTATGGTTGTCAATACTGGTACAATATTTAGCTGAATGGGCCCCTGATCTCATTCAGAACATCTGCACAATATTATAATACAAATATTTTTATTAAACTAGCAAGAGTACAATCCACAGACTATGGGATCTGTGCCAACCAATACTGATGCAAGACAAAGTTCAAAAGAGTGCAGAATTTGATCACAGGCTACATGGCTGCTCACTTAGGACTGAATTTCCTGACAGATAATGCTATAAAATTCATCTCCGTTCTTCCCAAACAACTTGTTAATTATATTTCAACTCCTCTTTCAGTAACACCACCTCTTAAATAGAAAGATTATTTACATTTGTGTATAACACCCCCTGAATACAGATGCATTTTATTCGATACAACATGATATTATCCAGGGACAGATGCCATTAGTCAAGATTGAGGACAGGATGGAGGCTTACCCAAAATAAGGTTATGAGTTTTCTCCTCTACAATAAGAGGGTGGCATGTTAGTTCATTTTAAAAACAAAGTTAAGTGTTTGATTGGCATGGGAGGGTTACTCTTTTCAGGAAAGATTATGGAAATGTGGGGGTTTTGACGGGAATTTAAGGAAGAGATGATGAAAGCACTCTGGTGTGGATCAGGGACGGTAGTCCAGGCATAGGTGGCAGCACAGAAGCAAATGCAGAGGCACTTGTTGAAGAAGAGATAAAAATGAAATTAGCAGAATTTAAGTCACAGGGGTGACACCAGATATTAGATATTAGCAAGGACAGAGCTGTGTACAGCCTTTGAGATGAGGATGGGGAGTATGCATTTGAGGTGGGAGGATTAAAGAGAAACTGTAGAGACGCAATGTGGTCTATCAGTACTGGATTAGGAGACCAGATTGATGAGTTTTAATCCTGGTTCTACCTCTCCCTTGTGAAATATTGGACAAACCACATAAAATCTGATCCTGTAAAGATTTATGCATGTGCTTAACTTAACATATGAGTAGTACCACTGCTTCAAATGGTCTACTCATATGCTTAAAGCTAAGCACCCGCATAAGTCTTTGCAAAATCAGGGCATTAGAAATAAATTTTCAAAAGTGACCCTCAGACTGTGGGTACTCCTTTTTAGAAAATCAAGGTCTCTAAAGTTGGGAAAATCGAAGAATTAGGGCACCCAAATTTAGAGATCACTTTTGAAAAATTTCTCCTATATTTCCCTGCCTCAGATACCTATCTGCATTGTGAGGCTCACAGTACTTCTCCAGATCGTGTGAAGAATAGCTAGTTAATGTTTGAAAAGCATTGTATGAATGCTAAGCATTAGATTTATTATATGCAATGTCATTAGAAAGGTCAGTAGGCACCTATAAAAAAGACATTTTTTAATGAAAAGATGGACTTCCCCATAGTGTTTTCTTTCCTGTGGTTAAAACAATAGATGTTTACACTGAAATTTTAATTTAATTTTCAGATTTCCCTCTCTTTCACTACCAGTCTCAGGCTCAAGGAAATTCCATTACTGGCTATCTGACGTTGTAGCAAAACAGGGGTTAAAAGCATCCCTGGAGAGGGCTGCAGCTAGGAAAAGCTAGGCTGATTGGGGAAGCAGCCACAGTTGGGGCCACGGCCCAATCAGGCCACACCTGGCCCTGTTATAAGGGCTAAGGGGGAGCTAGAAGAGATTCACTCGAGAGGGGGGGAGGGGGGAGGCACCTAGCTCCCAGAAGGAGCAAGGGTACCTGAGGCTGAGCAGTACTGGGGAAGGGCAAAGGAGCTGGGGAGCTCCAGCCTGGCAACTCCCCAGGCTGAGGTCTTGGTTAAGGCCTAAGAAGGTACTGGGGCTGCAGGGGTGCAGCTGGTGATAGGGAGAGGCAGCTGATCCAACCTCCTTGCCAGTGATGAGTGGCCAACAGACTGCAGTTTGCCCCAGTGAGCGGAGGCTTGATGACGACTGGCAGTAGCCACTGAGGCAAGGTGGGTGTAGAGGGTTGGGGGTTCCCCTGGGAGGGGAGTCCCAGCATGTGGGGGTACTGCTGGGGCAGCACCCCGAGGTAAAGGGCACCGGGGTCCGGGAGAGACATGGGGGGCCTAGGGCAGGTGAGCAACCGGCCAGCAGAGGGCGCTCCGGGCTGAAATCAAGCTGATTCCCAGGATAACCCATAGGCACCGACTCCGTGGGTGCTCCGGAGCTGGAGCACCCACGGGGAAAAATTGGTGGGTGTGGAGCACCCACTGGCAGCTCCCTGATCCGCCCCCCTGACCCAGCTCAGCTCTGCCTCCACTCTGCCTCCTCCCCTGAGGGGCATCGTGTACTGCTTCTCCCCGCTCCCTCCCAGCACTTGCGCCATGAAACAGCTGTTTTGTGTGGCAAGCCTGGGAGGTAGGGGGGAGGAGGAGGAACGCAGCGCGCTTGGGGAAGAGGTGGGGCCGGGGTGGGGATTTGGGGTGAGGTCCAATAGGGGCAGGGAGGGGGCGGAGTTGGGGCTGGGCCGGGGGGGGCGAGCACCCACCGGTGCCAACAAAAGTTGGTTCCTGTGGGATAACCAGAAGGAGGCGCCATGCAGGTGAGTCTCACTTCGCTACAGATGTATCCAGGTAACAGTTTAC
>NW_020664399.1:6420937-6468603 GCF_002925995.2 Terrapene triunguis
GTAAACTGTTACCTGGATACATCTGTAGCGAAGTGAGACTCACCTGCGTGGCGCCTCCTTCTGGTTATCCCACAGGCTCACCAGGGGCTTTCCCTACACAAGCGGCCTCCCAAGTTTGGGAAACACTGACCTAAGGTTAAACTGTATCCTCAGCACTAAAATTAAATTCTTATCTGTTCCAGGTTCTGCATCTCAAAATGTAGAGGTTCCCAATAGAGAATCGTGCTTTCTTTAGAGGCAGAAGTGTTCTCTCCTTTTCTCCTGTCCCCATAACCCTGAAATAAGTCCTGGCCCAGTGCCTTGTTCAAGTGACCTAGCTCTTGAACTACTCCTCCCTCCTCCCCATCAACTCCAATAATTCTTCTGCTACCTTGCTTTAAACACTGGCCACTGGTACCTTTCTCCACTGCTATTTTGAACTTTTAGTTTCTGCTACAGATTGGGTACTATGTTCACCCTGGATGCAGCTGTATTTTCATTGGAAGTGACTGATTCTTCTGAGTGTAGTCTGTAAGGCACTCTGGAATCCTTCTGGATATAAAGGACTGTATAAATATGACATTTTGCTGTTATAAATAAATGGGTAAGTAGAAGATATAGCACAGAAGATCCACATTCACTTATGTTAAGGGTCATCTCTTGTTTGATGCCTCATATCCCATATAAAGTCAATATAAAGAACACAATTTGTCCTCTATTTCAGCAATAATCATGCACAGAATGACACAATGACATACAATGTAACATGAATGCAATTTTAGGTTGCGGTCCTGTAAAAATGAACTCTGTAGAGTAGTTTTCATACAGCTGTCCTTTATTTCTTTGAAACATAGGCAGTCAGTCAAATAATATATATTTGGGGTATTGTATTCAGAGTTCCCTACCCACAAATACGTACATAGACCTTTCCTGAAGATTTCTATCTTGTATTATATATGTCTTCTCCCAACAGACACTACATCTACTTCCTTCACTGCAAGCCAATACATTTTCTGTGGAAGCCCATATTTTAGGACTTCTCTTGGCAGAGGCCTGCATTTTTGCTGAATCAAGACTTTGGGAAAGGATGGAAAGCCCAAGCAAGAACAATTGATCAATAAGATAAGCTTGTGGACAGGGGACCAGATCCTCAGCTAATATATCTTGGTGTAGCCCCATTGACATCAATGGAGCTATGCCGATTTACATCAGCTCTCCTTTTGTCACCTACCATCTTATTTTTTTAAAAAAAGATAAATGTTTAACGCTGTACAGAACAATTATTTTATTAAAAATTGAAAAGAACTCTTGGCAGGTTAAGGCATATATAAATATTTCTATGTTAATGTCTACCAAGCTCAGGCAGTCAGGTTCTCATCTCCCATCCACACAACAACAACATTATTTTTCAAACCTCTAAGATTTTTCTCTGATAGAATTTTAAAAGGTGGACACACACATTGTATAACTGAAGAGGGAACTTATTGTCATCTAATACAAATCTGAACAGGAAATAAATACAGTGTGAATACATGATAAGCAACATGGATAAGTTTGATGCACAAAACATAATTATAGGCAATTAAATAAAAGAACACGAGGCACCTCTGTTAATGTCAGCACAACAAGCTATCCTACAGAAGTAAAACATTTTCTTTGAGATGGGAGTAAAGAAAGTCAAAATAGCTATTTCTGTGATTTCATTGCTAGATTCTGCATATTTAGTAAAAGAAGACCAAACTGCATAGTACAATACAGTAATGGATATTTTTAATTGTTTTTCCGTCTTGTAATTTCATACATCGAAAGAACATTCAAAGCCTTATTAAACTAAATATTTAAAGTGTGAATGTATGTTCCAGCCTGAGGCAAAAGAAAGAGATGAGCTGCAATCAAAAGAAATTTAAGAAGAGAATCTACTTCCCCTTCAATGATTTTCATTATTCATACCCAGGAGATTGACGGACATATTTAAATTAAATGACATAATCATAATTTTTTTAATATATTGAGAAATTAATTTCCCAAATATTTTAACTCTGGGTCAGCATAGTTTCTGAAGGCATTGATCACATCACTACCAAAATGTCTCTTCGGTGAACTCATTTTATATCATCCCTGTGATGTAAGATATGAAAAATTTGATCATTTCTATTTAAATAAACTCCAATCTTGCAAACACTTACACAAGCAACTTCAATGGGACTACTCACAGTTCACTCAATTAATCATGGGTATACAACTTGATAGGAACAGAGCCATGGTGTGTACATATGTTAAGCAGATTTCCACAGTTTTTCCTAAAATTTGTTGACTGTGCCCATGATGATTAAGATATGTTGTTTCCATCTTTTGATAGATTTTCTAGAAGGGGCTGTATTTTTCCACACTTACTTATGTGAAAGGTCTAATTTGGGTCAATGGAGCTACTCACGTAAATTACAACTCAACTCCAGTAAGGGACATGGAATTAGGCCCTCAATCAATAAAGTTAATGGGGCTGTTCATGAGCACTACTTAGTTTGTGCAAAGGGTTGAAGAATTTAGCTCTTGTGCGGGTTTGTAACTTTTAATAGTATTGACTAGATTTTGAAATATCTTCCTTTGTATAATAGTGAAAGGGTTGGCTGAATTTCTAAGCCTGTTATTGGTCTTAATGAGAATTCTTTGTAATTATGCAAATATAACAGTTTTGAAACTATTGAAATAAATCTAAGTTAATGTTGTGTTGGGTTTTTTAAAGTGATAAAAATTGGACAACTAAGCATTTGTTCAATATTGATTATTTGTATAAGACTTGTGTCCTAAAGACTCCAACCAAAATCAGGGTACATTTTGAGAGGCACTATACAGGCACAGAAGGGAAGAAAGTCCCTGCTCCCAAGAGCCTAAAATCTAAATAGAGAAGAATGGACAGGGAAACAGAGGCACAGAGTGGTGAACTGAATTGCTCAAGACCACACTTTGGGTCACTGGAAGAGCAAGGAGAAGAACTGAGGTCTCCTACTCCAGATTCAGTGCTCTATCAACTAAATCACCCTGCCTCCCTATTTCCATCTAGCAGTTGACCAGATACAAGTTATCGTGTATACTGAAAATAATCTAGTGCCCAAGGAAACAGTGACTTAAATAAAAATGTATTTAACGAAGAACGAGATGGAATGTTCAGAATTGTTATGAATTCTGCCCAGATAGTGACAGTTTATCATTTTGACCAGACATTTTTTGATGGAATGTAAAGTAGAAATACTGAGGTTGAATTTACAGGACATTTAAAAGAGAAAGACAGAACGAAAGAAAGAAAGAAAGAAAGAAAGAAAGAAAGAAAGAAAATGAAACACTTACATCTATTTGTCCTTGTAAAATGGAATCTCTTTGTTGGTAATTTGTATCTACTTTCTAAGTACCCTGCATAAATTCTAATCCCTTCAAAGTAACCATCAACATGATAAAACAAATACTCAATTATTCATGAGATAACACTTCTATGTCATCAGATATCCTTTTCTAATATACTAATATGCATTCTGATATGGCTACAGTAGCCTGAACAGAAGGAATGCTTTCTGACTGGCTCATTCACACCTCTATCCCTGTCCCCTCCTTCTGCTCAGTCACTTTCAGGATGCAGCTTTAGTTCCAAACACATTACATAACCCTTCACACTGGCTGGAATGATGCCAAAGGAATTCTCGGTGTATTTGAGACCCAAAGGTGCCAATTGGATTGCTAGATTTGAAGGCCAAAAGGAATCATTATGAGTAGGTAGATGCATAAGTGAGCAGAACTGGACACTCCCAAACCTTATTAAATCAATTATTTAAAGTGTGGGTATAGGTAGTACTCCAGCCTGAGGCAGTGAGATAAGGGCAATTGGAGTAGGTCCATTGGTGAGTGACCACAGAAGTTCCTTTACGAGCTCAGTGGTGGCCCATCAGAAGTTGTGCCCTAGACACTCACCCATGGCAATGATACTTTGCAAGTGTCTAGAACTGTTTATCTTATCTGGATTTAAAATTATACTTCATTACCTCCCATAATCTATTTTCAGGCTATTGGAGTATATTTCTTGTATGAGAAATGTCACTTAGCCTTTTGTCTTATACGCAACTTGTTCAGATAACTGTTCAGTGAAATGTCAGTGTGATGGGCTGTACAAACCCCTCAGTGTGGAACAAGGGGTTAAGGAACTACTCTGGGCTCAGCCATCCCCACCCTGCCACACCTGTAAGTGAATGCACTAAATTGAGAAGGAGTTAAAAGGCAGGAGAACAGCTCATTTGGGGCCAGACCAGGGAGGAGAGCAAACCTGCTGCAGGGAGCTTCAGGGAGAAGAGCTGGGGGAAGGCAGAATGTCTCTCGAAACTGCCCGCCCAAAGGCCCCTCCCCGAGGCAAAGGTGGGCCAGCTGCAGAGACCACCTGAGAGGAAAGCATTGCCCTCTCATATGAACTCTGGACTGGATTGATCCCCTTTATTTTTGTTCGGATTATCCCTGCAGGGGGAAGCCTTGGACTGAGCTGGTCCAGGAGGCTGGGCCATACCCCAGGAGGACGCAGTTGCCCTCATGCCCCAGACGATGACCTTTGGACAATTGCAGGGAGGTGGTAGGAAGTGGCTCAGGGAGGGCTGCCTTAAGCCTTCCTGGCTGTCAGAGCACTGGTAGCCCTCAAAGGGCCCTGGGTCAGAGCCAGGTGGAGTGGGAGGGCCTGAGCTCCCCTTCCAACAAGCCCTCTTCGTGTCACTGCCTAAGTCCTAACCAATAAGCCATGCTCCCCTACCAACCAGGTCTGAGTGAGGGCCGTCACAGTCAGCAATGGCATCCTTTTGCATTTTATGCTTTTTAACAGCAAAATCTTTTAGGAGTACATTATACTGTGAATGTAAACCCAACTGTGGCACTAAGGAGTGGTGGAGTATGTACACACCATGTAAGGAGCGTTGTGAAGCTGCACCACCCACAAGGGAGCTTGAGAAGGAAGTAAGCGCCAAGCAATAAAACTCCTCGCTGAGTGGCACACAGCACAGGAGGACTATGCAGACTGTAGTATCATTGACAACAGTGCAGCCTGCTTCCCTCGGTGCAGCCAGCTTGCTCTGTGATGGCCAATAGACAGCGCTGGTGGGGGCATTGCCTTACCGCTCTTTGCTTCTTTTAGGGCTCTGTATGACCCTGGGAATGTACTGATGGAGGAGTCCCTGCTCAGCATGTAAATTATACTACCTTATCATCCCAGCCGTTCATGCCATGTCTGAATATGGTACATAGACTAGGTTTGTTTGCATGTGGGTGTGATGTCTGTGTTAGCCCATGTGTTTCAGAATAATTAAGCAGTGAAACCACAAAGATCATGATGGGAAAAAAAGCTAGGCCTGTCCTAGATCTACAGCTGCTAAAGTGGCCTACGTTCATTATACCATCTCATCATCATCATTGATATAACTGATTGCATAGCAGGTCAGTGTAGGGAGCTAGGGTGGCCTCCCTCCAAACCAGAGGGTAGAGAACCACTCTCTCAGCCAGAGTGGGTGGAGCCAGGCCAAGTTTACTCCACCCCCCGAAGGGGACAGGTGGAACAGGAAGTACAAAAGGCGGGTCCCTTAGCCCAGTCAGGGCAGCACCAGGAAGGGAGGCAGACACAGACTGCTGGCTGTTCCCTGTAGAGCCTGCTGCTGAACCAGGGGATGCTCTGGACCAGACCAGGAGTGCCTGCCGCAGAGAATCCAGAGGGACTGGAGGAGCCGGGCAGCGACCTGAGCCCGAGTGAGCCCGACACTGAGGGTAAGCTGGAGCTACCGGCGGCTGAATATCCCGACGAGTTGGAGGAACCAGAGGGACCCACTAGAGAGACTGGGTAGGAAGTAGTCCAGGGGCAGAACTGCACAGTGCAGTGAGTCCATTTGGTCAGCGTGTTGTGGACGGATCCCCGCTGACCCAGTGATGGGACCCTCTCCTCCCGCCACTGTCAGGGCCCTGGGCTGAAACGCAGTGGAGTTGGGTGGGCTTGCATTCCCCTACCCCTGCCACCCCACCTCGGTGTGGCAGAACCCCGATAAAAAGCTCTGACCCTTGCCAGTGCTCCCCTGCCTGAGGGGCACGTCACAGACTATTGCCGGCGCTCCCCTGCCTGAGGGGCATGCCACGGACTCTTGCTGGTGCTCCCTGGCCTGAGGGGCTTGTCAGAGACTCTGGCCGGAACTCCTGTGTCACGCCAATTATGACCGCACACCTCCCTCCGCTAATTCCCCGTCGACGGAGAGGTGTGACCAAGGCCTTTCAGCTAGGCAGTAGCTCCCCACCACCTCCCAGCGGCTTGGCGGACCAACTGAGACCTCGCTACAGTCAGATTCAATGATTTTTTTCCATGATGCCCCTAAGTCCTATTTCCAGTATCATCTGAAGCTGACTGAAACTAAAGCAACAAAAAGGCAGCTCTCAGAGGTCGTTTAAATTGTTGGGTCTCATATGATGTTTCGCCAGTGTCCTATCTGCTTGAACTAAACAGAAATTTTAAGTGAAACTGAAGGGATGTGAAACCACATCAACGACAAACAAAAGGTCTAATATAGAATCCCCCGAAGTTGGATGAAAACACTTCCTTAGTTAGGAAATTGTCATCTATAATAGTTAGTAATTCCAAGGATGTTTTAGTACCAGCAGCTTGAAATCTCCATCATATGTCACTCAAATTGAAGTCTCCCTTGATCACACAGATTTTTTTCCTACACATTATCATAGAATATCAGGGTTGGAAGGGACCTCAGGAGGTCATCTAGTCCAACCCCCTGCTCAAAGCAGGACCAATCCTCAGACAGATTTTTGCCCCAAATCCTTAAATGGCCCCCTCAAGGATTGAACTCACAACCCTGGGTTTAGCAATTATAGTTAGGTGTGTAGGAAACTGGTCATCCTGTTCCCTAGTTTGATTTGATGGTCTGTAGCAGACACCAACTAATAACCTATCTTGTGTTTTATTTGTTAGGACACCGATTCATGAGCATTCAAGATAATTTTCTTCTCAGTTATCACTGACTCAGAACTAGGTAGCACCATTTTTGACAGAGCACCCCTCCCCTTCCCTTTTAGCCCATCCAATCCTTCCAAAATAGGTTATGACCATTGATTTTAACATTCCAATCAAGGGAATAATCTCATCAGGTTCCAGTAATTGGCTTCCACACCATCCTTACCTCTTTTCATTGTCTCTTCCTTAGCTATACTCAGCTATTTCTAAACTCTAGTCTTCGAGTAAGGGCAAAGAATTTTCTTGGCCAGGTACCATAAAGAGTTCTTGCTATGAATCTTCAAATATAAATGTCTAATTCACCTGTGCCAGGATCCCAGGGCATTGTATTTTGAGTCCTTCTTCAAAACTACCATGCTTCAGATTTGACATTGGCAAGATGAGGTATGAGACATTCTGCAAGAAGATCTGGAGACAGGAGTAAGAAAACTGCAACAGATCTGCGGCAGAAGTGTCTTCATCAATGGCAAGGTACAGCATTCTGGCAGGGATCATTTGGTCATAATGGCTAATGAATGGACCCTTTAAAGAATAGTCTGCTGCTTCTGAGCTCCTTCCCCAAACGATGAACAGCTCAGAAAAAAACAACATTACTAAATAATTGTCCACATAAACTGCTGGAAGCAAAGAGAAAGGGTAATTGGCCCTCACAATTATAATCCTATAATACTCTACAGGGCAAAATAAAGTTCCCAAGGAAAAAGGTTCAGGACATTACTTGCCTGAATACACTGTTCTTTCTAAAACTACTGTTCTCTTATTATAGTATTTAAATTTCAGCATCCTTTGAACATTTTTCCCATTATTTTTTAACCCTCCATGAGTTTTCTTGCCTCAAGGATCCTAATTTGAGGGAAGAGAAATTAGCATATTTGACACATTTATTTTCTCTGATTTTTCCCAATTCCAGAGAGTTCCACCTCTCTCCCGCTCCCACCCCTGAACCTAATGTGAACCATACCACCTTCCTAGCCCTCCTCTGATCCCCTGAGGAACTCCAAATGTGGGTTCCCTCACCACGCAAACTGATGTTTGCCCCATTGTCACCTTCCCCTGCCAGACTTTCATCCCTTACTGCCTCAAACTGCCTCAAATGGCCTCTGTTCCTTCTATATCTTTCCCATACAAATGCCCCCTCCCTCGTGTCTTTTGCTCTGAAGGAGTATTGGCATCAAAATACAGCAAGAAAGCAGCCTGGGAGAGGAAGACAATTCAAGAATCATTGCAGGCAAGACTCCTGACCTGGCCCCACCTTTTAGCCGTCAAACTTTCTACCCTCTCAGCACAGTAAACTACAGTTTGCTACTCCTTAAGCCCAGGGAAGTGACTGACCCTTAAATTATAACACACCCAAAGATTATCTAGTCACCAAGGCTTAATACAATTCTGAACTACTTTTTAAAAAAGTTTCTATTTTAACACTTCTTTATTTATATCATCCTCAGAAGTTTGAAAATATTCTCTCTCTATGGGTTTTATCTTCTTTTCATTTAGCAGTCATTGATGTCTCACCCCCTCCCCATGTTTTTTACACAGCAATGTCAACACAGTTATGTTTTATTTGCATTCTTATTTGTGTATCAACATCAGCAATGGCATCAGAATAGTTCTTGACAAATTTGGGGTTTTTTTCTTGTTAACTTTTTCCCTGATTTTTGATTTGCCAAAATTAAACAATAAAAAGGTTAAAAAGAAACCAACCCCTCAAATTTTGTAAAAAAAAATCAGAACTGCCAGGAAACTGAAACAAACAAACAAAATCAAATCAGTTATTTACACAATTCTAATCTGCACTGAAGAAGATTTCAATTACTACTAGCACCATCAAAACTGATGTTCAGTGATTCATTGAATTTAAGATAAGAAGAGACCATTAGACAATATAGTTTGATCTTCTGTATATCACAGGCCATTTCACATAGTTATCCCTGTATGATCTTTATTTTTCATATAAAATATGCGTCTGATCCAGCATACACTCCATGTGTACAAGTCCAATTCAAGTCAATGGGAGTTCTGCGTGAAAAGACCTTACCATATCAATCGTTACATTTTTAATCTTCTCTGTTAAATATACTAAGATACTTTATACTTGTCATACAGGCTTCAACCCTACTTGCATTAAAATCAAGGGGTTGTATACAGTATATTTCCATATAACTATGAAAATGGCATCTTGTGTTTCCATGTTTATCATCTTTCAATGATTTCCTGATCAGATCTGCCTAGTTTACAAATGCAAAAATGAGTTTCCTAACTGCCAGTTCTGTAAATGTGTGGGATCTAAAAGCTAAGCTGAATTCTTTTCAGGTCTTATATCACCAAAACAATTGGAATTTAGGTAAAAACCCAGCTAATGTTGTGAGAAATTAATCCAGCTCACTGTCCCAGAGCTGTATTCCTCTGCAGTGCTATCAGGAAGCAGTAAAAAGTGTAATAAATACCATCAAAGTAGTCAGCTCTCACTCTGGATGAACACAGGAAGCAGATCCGTTGAGTAAAACGAAGCCATTTTTACATTGCTGTTTTTCATGGTAGAACTTCACTTTAAATGAGAGTGCAGAAGCACGCAGTTAGCCTCAGGAGAGTTGCTGTCTGTTTCAGTGGGCAATTGCATTTTCAGCATAATTTGTGATATAATTGTGCATTTAGATTTAGTCAATTCATTCATTTGTTCACATAATTAATTCTGATTTATTTTCAAGCTCTCTTTTTGCAATTCTTTGTTTTTTGTTTTCTGCTTATCAACTTGCTGAAGGATAGATTAGATTTTGAAATCCTTTGGAAACTGTTTTGATCTTCTACATTGAAAAAAAATTAGAAGTCAGAAGTGCTTTTTCCCTCCCTGATAATAAGGCAACAAGTTGTCATTTTTATTTTTAACATTCTCAAAACAACAAACATTACAGAAGAATCCAGAGGTCTTTACTAATTCTTTATTCAGCACTCTCCTTTACAAGTTGAATGGTCCAACTGTGGGTAAAAGCTAAAAGTGACTACAAATTTGGTTCCCTATTGTTGCTCTAACTTGCACTGGAGGTATTGGTCCTGCATTCAGTGGCCCCATGATGAACTCCATGCCACCTTTGCACGCTACCAATCCATGTTGTGTGCAGTTCATCGTAGGATCTAACCACATATCCCAGGTGTTAGATTTATGAACTGCTTTTACAACAGTTGGTCTTGAGCTGTTGATTGGAATGGAATCCTACTGGCAATAGATGTGGCTGCCCTTTTGTGGCTTCATTTCTATTGTTGTGCTTAGTTTTGGCTAGTTGCTTGTCTGCCCGAAGAGCTCTCTCATATAAGGTTTGACAAGATTCCATCCTCTCTCCCTCTCTTCTTCAATATGTACATGAGGTAGGGTTGCCAACATTTTTATTTCAAAAATATTGGACTGTTGTATTAGCACCCTTACCCAGAGGCGACGTGTTTGGGGGTGTGTGGGGGGAGGAGAGGCATGCAGGGTCACGTGCTCCCCCAGATTTGCTGAATGGCTTGTACTGAGCATGCTCACACCAATTGAGCATGCTCAGTAACATCTGCTGAAGCCACTGTGCTCACTTTGCGCCACCCCCCTCTATCAGTAGGTACAAGTCATCTCTGCCCCTTCCCGATATTAATTATTATTATCATCCTCATCCTCCTCATCATCAAGTAGTATTCACCTATATTCACCTATTTCTTGCTGCTTTTTTTGCAGCACTCAGCAACTCCCAATCTTGTTGTACAGAGATGAAGAAATCTTTGCAGGATAACTGGAAGATTATGCACATTTGGAGGTTGCTTTTAATTAAATTTCTGTTGCATGTATTCCGTACATCAGACCATTTATTCCCTATTAATGAAAAAATCCTCTCTACAAATTTGATGCTGGTACACTAAGTACAAACAACATAATTTGGAACAAGTTTTTCAAGTTTTCTCTTCCACACTTCTGAAATTCATACACCCATTTTTTTTACTGATAGATTTGGAAATGTCATTTATTGATGTTTTGATTAAATCTCAATTGGTGCAAAATTCCTCATAGAGATGGTCCATGTTTATGATTTCCCTCATTTTGAGTGTATCTGTTGCATCCTCAAGATCTGAGAAACTAAGCTTCTCATAGAGACCAATGGGTTTCAACTTCATCAGTGCATTGTCAGTAGAGAAATCAAACCATTTATTGATGTACAAAAGCAGAGTCATAAAACTTAATGAAGTCTTCCTTTACCTGTGCTTTTTGTTGTGGTAGTAGCTTTCCCATCAGTTGTTTGGCTTGGAATCCTAAAAAAACCAAAACAATCCTCTTTCTGTTTTGGTATCCTCATCTAAAAATGGCACATCTCTACGTACACATCAGTAATGCATAGTTTTGATTCCTCCAACTTTCTCACAAGTACGTCAAAGACACAAGCCACTTTATAAAAAATTATGTATGTTTCCACAATGCAGGCATACTCACCATCTTCTGTGAAAATGTTCTTTAATGCTACTGGACAAGACTCCCATAGTGGCTTGAAGTAGGCTGTAATTGCTTGCCAGTTTCTCAAAACTTGATCGACTGCTGGGTTAAAGGATAACCATCTTGTACTCGAGGGTCTCAGTACTTCTTTCCATACAATGTCAACAAACTCAAAAAAAACTTCAGAGTTGTTCTCCACATATTGCAGACACAAAAAAATGGCTGTAAATTTTCAACACAAATGTTTCTATGTCAACTGACAACTGATCACTCACATGTTTGCAAGTATAATGATGGCAGTTCACCTTCAAAATGGGGTCATTTTCAGGACATAACTGACATACCAAATTGTGTTTGCCATAGTTCACATTTGCATCAGCAGCAGAGTACGCAGTAATGCAATTAACATTAAGCTGGTGTTTCTCTAGGCAGTTCATTACAGCATGATGAATGCCGTTTACAGATTCATCACTGTCTTCATAAAAATTGAGCCACTTGCACTGAACACTGTTTGATACGGTGAACTATCATAGGCACATCAGAAACATCTTCCTGTTATTTGAGGCATCTGTTGCTACAGAGAAATACAAGTGCTGTTTTGGGGCTGATGGTAATAAATCCCATAAACAATCCCCCACAGACTTTGGGGTCAAAACATTGGTCACTAATAGCTCTACTTTGGTTCTTCCACAACACAATTTTCCGCAATATTTGAATCACGAAACATTTCACTGGCAAGCTTATTACCGCAGTCCATACTGTCGTACCTTGGGTTGTGTTCAAGTGTGTGGAAAACAGTTGTAATTTCTCATGCTGCAATTCTGTCACTTTCAGCATTTGAAGAGACAAAGAATTTGCTAATATTTATCATAGTTTTAGCCTAAGGGTATGTCTACACCCAGCCGCTAGTTCGGCGGCTGGGAATCGAAGTTCTGGGTTCGACTTATCGCGTCTTGTCTGGACGCGATAAGTCGAACCAGGAAGTGATCGCCGTCGACTGCGGTACTCCAGCTATACGAGAGGAGTACCGCGGCGTCGACGGGGGAGCCTGCCTGCCGCGTGTGGACCGAGGTAAGTTCGAACTAAGGTACTTCGAACTTCAGCTACGTTATTCACGTAGCTGAAGTTGTGTACCTTAGTTCGAATTGGGGGGTAAGTGTAGACCAAGCCTATGTGTTTTTCTTGTGTCCATCAGTTGCTGTGTGCTTCTTCAGGTCAGTTTTGCCTCCATGCCTGATAGTGAATTCACACTGGCACAAAGTACAAAAGGCTTTACCAGAATCACAGGTTTAACCCAGTCGTAATTTTCTTCACATTGACTTTTATATCTACACTGTCTCTTCATTTTTTTCTGTTTAGGTTCAGGAGGACTGTCTGGTGTTCCCACTGCTTCGCTCTTAATTGCATTGAACATTTTCCTGATCATGTGGTAAAAGTGTGCTGCAGCAAATGCTAGCCGCTAATAATATGATTTACAAATATTAGTTCCACTATATTTGTTCAGTAAATCGTGGGACCGATTCTGCATTACTACATTGCCTAATTTGAAAAACGTTATATCATTAGAAGGTAAGGTGGTAATAAAACTGCCTTTGTGTGATATTTTTAATATGCTGAAATATGGGATAAAAGGTGTCCCGTACTGATTTAGTATGGGACAGGCAATTTTCTATTTAAATAAGGGACATCCCTTGAAATATGGGACTGTGGGCAACCCTGCCAAGGGGCCATTAGGAGGGATGATGAGGAAACATGGGTTATGGTGTTTTCAGTAGGTTGATGACACCCAGTTCCATAGCTGTATACCACTACTCCAAGCCAAAGCCACTGAATTCCTTAGCCAGTGTTTGGTAAACAGTAGGTCATGGAAGAGGTCTTGCTGGTTGAGCTTCAATTTGAATAAGATTGAAGTATTGCAGGTAGGATGAGAAAGTAACTAGAAGAGTTGGGAGATTATATCTGCTACTTTCCTTGAGGGTATGTTGCAGTCATTGGTTACAAATATTATTTAGGGGCATGGGTGGATACCTCACTGCTAGTAAAGGGCCACACTGCAGCAACAACTAGGATGAATTTTTTCAGTCTACATCTCTGGCCAGGAAGTTGCAGGTACAGACTTTGCTCCCATGATTCACATCTTGAAACTAGACTGTATGAATGCTCAATCTGCAGGGAAATGGAAGCTGGTGCTGAATGCACTGGCTTATACCTTATGGGCATATTTTTTTATCACAAGCACATAGCAAGTTTTCCATGAACTGCACTGCCTCCCTATCAGTTTCCAGGAGAAATTGAAGATGATATTCTCATCCTATGAAGCTTTTCATGGATGCGTACAATTTGGATGAGCAGCTCCCCAATGTACCCTAGTGCTGTCTTTGAAATCAGTAGCACTGCTACAACTGAGGCATCCTCAGTTCAAAAGATAGGCATTTTCTATAAGGGGCCCTCATCTTTGGAATTCATTTCTCTTCTTCGGTTTAGAATAATCCACTTCTATGGACCTTAGGGACATCATGTAGAACACATTTCTTCAACCAATCTTTTAGACATGGAAGGACACATTGGGTAAATGATTATTATTATTTTGATAGGGAGGTTGTTTTTATTTTATTTTTGGCTATTTTTACCCTGGTTTTGGGGAAGCTGCCAGGCTAATTTGTGTTTGAACCTGGATTGTCCTTTTAGCAGATTTCAAAGGAGCACAGCGAGCAGGACTGGTACTTTTAAAATGTGTCATACAAATCCAAATAAAATATACAAACATTATGGGAGAGGGTAGTGCAGATCTGAATCAAATCAAATTTAAATTAAGCTAGAGTTTTAAAATCCAACTTACTCACACTCTTGCATAATATTTATTTGTAATATAATTCTTTTTCCCCCATTGTCATTTTTATCATTTTGGTAAAAGTGGATCAGCAGATTTTGCCTACCATTACAACAGCTTTACAAGCCTTAGTTAAACTCCACCATAGGTTGGATCTTTATGTTTGCATCAGGACAGATAGATAATAGGCCTCTTGAGGGAAATGAAAGAATACACCTGAGCCCTTTCAGACTTGCAGTGCTATTGTGCTGATTGTGTATTGGACGGGTTTGGTTTGCCTTTATTTCTTTTTAATGAAAATACTGGAAGAAAGAAAGTGACTTCTATGCAGTTCTAGAAAGGACAGAGGGAGATTGTTTGGCTCTGTCATGACAATTGTATATGGAAGTACATGCTAAAATATATGTTTTCAAAATGTAATCTTGTTTAGTCCTTATTTCTCGTAGAGAATTATTCAGTGAGTGTTATAAACCAAAGATGAAAATAACATAGTGAACACTAATAGAGAGAGAAACCATTTCGTGCAAAGGGAAACTGCAGAGATTAGTCAAAGTAACAGAGATAGCTAAACAAACACACACACACACACACACATGCTAGTATGTACATATAAAACAGAGTTACTGAGAATAAAACATACAATTTGTCCTTTGTAGCTCTGCCCCTGTGGACCATAATTAAATCTGCAGTTACGCCCTCTTACTGGATTGACTTTCTTGTTCTACCGTGTGCATTTGTTAATTATTATTCCAATACCCTTTTTTCTTGATTTGAATTCATACTGTTGGATTTGTGACTTCACAATTATTTTCATCACAACAGACAAAGATGCCATGAGCAAGTTTTATGATTTCTCTGCAAGATGGGGACATCGAGATGGGTAGGAAACAAATAGCTTCAACAACAGCAAAGGCCAAATAAATTTCATTTTGGTTTGTATTTTTAAAGTGTTTTCCCCAATGACACTATAAAAAGACTATACTGTCATCGATTAAACTACCAATTTAACCCCTTAGTTCTCCTAAAGATCTTCACAAATTGGCATGTTATTGCAACATTTCTGCACTAATAAATCCCTTGGCATATACTCTTAACTTCTGATTAAAAAAAAAAAAAATAGAAGCCCATCTGCCTTTTAAGCCCTCCCCCCGCCCCTCCCCCATCCAAAACTAAAACAATCTTTTCTTTCTTTCTGGAGGTTTGAATAGCAGAGAATCTGGAGAACATTTTCTTCCCTTGTTTGTTTCTTCAGGAAGACATGGATGAAATGCACTAAGTCACAAGGAAGGAAATTCTCTGAAACACCAGCTAATGGATTCTTTGCCTGACCCATCTTCTCTCTTTTTGCCACTGGATGAAAGGTACACAATGAGTTTCAATGCAGACGACTTCCCTTTGAAGATTCTGTACCTGTTATATTCCATTTACAGTATTTATTAAAGGGTGATTTTATGCTAGAGGTCAGTGATGTGGAACCTTTCCAAATGCAAATGTGAAAAATGACATTTTGATGTCAGATGCCCCTTTACTCCTGAATCTCTGCCTTTTTTGTGCTCTTTCTCTCTCTCCCACTCTCATCCCTTCCTCTTATTGTGCCTCATTTTGCCCATTATGCGCCTTTCACTCCTATTTCTTCTCTCGTACCCTTTTCTATCTATATATCTAAGATATATGCATGGTCCCCATCACCATAGTATCTGAGCATCTCACAATCTAATGTATTTATTTTCACAACACTCTTGTGAGATAGGGAAGTGCTATTATCCCAGCTTTACAGATGGGGAACTGAGGCACAGAGAGGCTAGGTTACTTCTCCATTGTCACACAGGAAGTCTGTGGCAGAGCAGGGCATTAAGCATGTCTCCCAACTACCAATCTAGTGCCCTAACCACTGGATTACTATTTCTCTCTCTCACACACACACACTCACTCACGAGCTGTCTGGAGAGCAGAGCTTTCAAAATTTGGTTTCATTATGATTACAAACAAAATCCAAGCATCTCTAAATTCTCTAGAAAAGATAATTTTTACAAAATTTAATTTTGATTTCCACTTTTTCAAATTTTATTTTATAATATGCAAAATAAAATACAAAATTTGAAAAAAATGAAAACATTGGAAAATAAAAATCAAAACACAAAGTTATGGAAATTTTGAAATGGTGTGTTTCAGCATTGTCAGACCTTTTTCTATGAAACAAAAGGTATGTCTTCACTAAAAATGCTGTGCCACTGCAGCTGTGCCACTGTAGCACAGACACTGCAGCAATGGAAGGGGTTCTTCCATTGCTTTAGTAAATCCAACTCTCTGAGAGGCAGTAGCTAGGTTGACAGAAGAATTTTTCCATTTACCTAGTGGTGTCTACACCAAGGCTTAAATCAGCTTAATTGCATTGCACAGGGTGTGAATTTTTTCTGAGCTATGAAGTTATCTTGACCTAACTTTGCAGCATAGACCAGCCCACAATTTTGTCGAGTTCAACACAATTTCTTGAAGTGTTTATATTTAGACAGAACTACATTTTCCAGCAGAAAAATATTTCACGGAAGTTTTTCCAGCCAGCTCTAATTCACAATTTGTGCTGGTCCTCTTGCTCAACTTCCAGTGCAGTTTCAATGTACACATTAAAGAGAGGGAATGGAGGACACATTGCATAAACCATTAGGTGACTGAGCTACCACCAGCCATCTTCATTTGAGCTTCCCACACCACACACTTGGGAATTTAGCCACCCACCACACAGACTGCCTCATTCAAAGTCCAGAACATCATTCCATCTGCAATTTCACATTTGAGTTCCTTCAGAACGCTTGGGTGAATACCATCTGGTCCTGGTGATTTATTGCTGTTTAATTTATCAATTTGTTCGAAAACCTCCTCTAATGATACCTCAATCTGTGGTAATTCCTCAGTTCTGTCACCTAAAAAGAATGGCTCAGGTTTGGGAATCTCCCTCACATCCTCAGCCGTGAAGAACGATGCAAATAATTCATTTAGTTTTTCCACAATGGTCTTATCATCCTTGAGTGCTCCTTTAGCACCTTGATCATCCAGTGGCCCCACTGGTTGTTTAGCAGGCTTCCTGCTTCTGATGTACTTAAAAAAAATGCTATTCCTTTTTGAGTCTTTGGCTAACTGTTCCTCAAATTCTTTTTTGGCCTTCCTAATTGTATTTTTACACTTCATTTGCCAGTGTTTATGCTCCTTTCCATTTTCCTCACTAGAATTTAACTTCCACTTTTTAAAGGATGCCTTTTTGCCTCTCACTGCTTCTTTTACTATGTTGTTTAGCCACAGTGGCTCTTTTTTGGTTCTTTTACTATGTTTTTTAATTTGGGGTATACATTTAATTTGAGCCTCTATTATGGTGTCTTTAAAAAGTTTCCACGCAGCTTGCAGAGATTTCATTTTTGACACTGTACCATTTAATTTCTGTTTAACTAACCTCCTCGTTTTTGTGTAGTTCCCCTTTCTGAAATTAAATGCTACAGTGTTGGGCCGCTGTGGTGTTTTTCCTGTTACAGGGATATCAAATTTAATTATATTACAGTCACTATTACCAAACGGTCCAGTTATATTCACCTATTGGACCAGATCCTGTGCTCCATTTAGGACTAAATCAAGAATTGCCTCTCCTCTTGAGTGTTCCAGGACCAGCTTTTCCAAGAAGCAGTTATTTAAGGTGTCAAGAAACTTTATCTCTGCATCCCATCCTAAGGTGACATGTACCCAGTCAATATGGGGATAATTGAAATCCCCCATTATTATTATTGAGTTTTTTTTTATTTTAATAGTGACTGTGAAATGCTCAGGGAGATTAGAGAGGCTATCACCATCCTGGTCAGGTGGTCGGTAATATATCCCTACCGCTATATTCTTATTATTAGAGCATGGAATTTCTATCCATAGAGATTCCATGGTACGGTTTGATTCATTTACGATTTTTACTTCATTCGATTCAACCCTTTCTTTCACATATAATGCCACTCTCCCACCAGCATGACCTGTTCTGTCCTTCCAATATATTTTGTACCCTGGTATTACTGTATCCCATTGATTATCCTCATTCCACCAAGTTTCTGTGATGGCTATTATATCAATATCCTCATTTAATATGAGGCACTCTAGTTCACCCATTTTATTATTTAGAGTTCTAGCACTGGTATATAAGCACTTAATATACTTGTTCTGAAAATATATTTTTTGGCAAATACTGAACAAAAGTTTAATTTAAAATTGTCTTACCAATTAACAATGTAATTTTACTTCCAGAGGGTCATTAACCTACTCCTGTACTCTTTATATCTATTCTTGCTCACAGTACTGCAGGATTATTTTCTTTGATGTCAGATTTTGAAAACGAATACGCTCCCTATGTATTCTCAAATCATTTAATAATATAAAAGATTACTACCTTCTCTCCTCTGCCTCCCTCCCCCTCTCCCCCACAACCACATATCTTTTACATATAAAATGTGTGTAAGGGTTCAATGGCATTCAGAAAAAAAATCCTTGTAACATTTGTGTCCCTACAATAAGCAATCAGATTTCAAATCTGAGTGTAGAGATCCCCATTATATTTTCCCCTCACCCTACAAACTACACTTACATTTTGGTAGGTCTGTAAGCACTTGAGAGGGGTTTTCCTTTGTCTTGGGCCAGGACACATATGAAGGTTATGATCAACTCTGAGCTGAGGCAAGAATCAGGAATGGTCTGAATAAGATTCACAGGTTTTTAACCCACCCCACTCTTTCTCTCGTTTTAGAAGGAACAGCTATAACACAGCATATAGATAGCCCTGTTGTGAAGAAAAGGTGACATGTCTCCTGTCAGTGCATAGGGAATTACTAATAGTGGATGTTGGTTAGCAATACAGTGATCTCTTGAAAGATTGAGAGAACCTATCACCTCCACAGGAATTTGAACACCTTATTGACCCAGTGGGCGAAAGCCCAAACTGAGTCTGAAAATAGAGTCTCCCATGTGACAGTGAAATGCATTAATGTCTTTCTTGGTTGTACATTATCCTTCCTATACAATAGTTAAATGTATTAATGAGTTCATAGTTAATGTTAACCTCTAGAATAAATGGATGCTTTCATAGTACATATGTGTACATTTTATTTTCCAGGGATATTTTCATGCCCCCTTCATTTATTTCAGGATCACCCACTACATTAACCAGTGGCTATGAGTCCCTTGAACCCCACTGCATTGAGGTATGTAGTGTATGCATTCCCACAACATAGACTTTATAAAGGTAAGTCTTGAATAGCAACTGCTTTTGGTTTGCGCAAACAATTTTTCCCATTCTGATGGCAACTTCTGGGTTTTTATGAGTTTCAGGCCCATATAAACTCCCCAATTCAAAAAAAAAAAAAGTGAGAAAGAAAGAAAGAAACCTAAGCCAGAACAGATGAGATAGCAAGGATTGATACCCTGTGTGTCAAAAAGTTATATGAATCGTTTCCACCCAGCCCCATAAATCCATCAAAAATTTAGCACAGATTCATAAAATGGTATGCAAACTTTTGGTAAAGCTGGCTTGAGCTTCACATTTGAAATGAAAGCTGAAACCATGAAAAAAAGTGTCACAACAGTGCAAGCAGTACTCAAAAATCTCACTAAGAAAGTTTATATCATTTCTGACAAAGATGAGAAACAGTTGCAAGCACACACTTTGCTCAGCATGATGCAGCTGTTTCAGCTTTCAGTACGAAACAAACTATTCCAGTCATGGCAAAACAGCAAAGAGAACCAGGATACCCTGTGCTGCAAAAGTCAACTCCCAGCCCAGTACTGCACACAGGAGCTTATGCAAATCACCATCTGTCAGGTAAAGCTGACTGAGCTACAGCTAATGATATTTCACTGCATTCCACGTGTCCAGGGCATGAAAGTCCAGAAAGCCCATTTGATGGTTGTTTGGCGACCTATAGTATGTGAAATGAATTAGTGGTCACATGTGCAAAAGCAGCATGCAACTGACTCTGTAGCTTGGTGGTTAGAGCACCCACCTGGTAGATGGGTAACCCAGGCTCTGGTTTCCCTGCTCTAATTACTTCTAGAAGTTATTTTTCCACAGTGGGGCAGCCGGGTGGCTAGGGCATTCATGTGAGAGGTGGCAGATCCCAGTTGAATTCCGTTTTCCTGCTCAGGCAGAGGGAGAACTTGAACTCAGGTAGATAAACAAAGGATAAGAATAAATGGTCAGTTTTCACAATGGAAAGAGGTAAATAGAGGGGTCCTCGAAGAATCTGTACCGGTAGCACTGTTGTTCAACATATTCATAAAGGACCTGGAAAAAGGGTAAACAGAGGTGGTAAAGTTAACAGACAATATAAAATTACTCAGTATAGCTAAGTCCAAAGTTGACTGTGAATCCCTCAAAATTGGGTGACTGGGCAAGAAAATGGCAGATAAAATACATTTTTGATAAATTCAAAGTAATGAACATTGGAAAACTGAATAGGGAAGTTTTATTTACTCCTTCATATAACACAAGAACTAGGGATCGCCCAATGAAATTAATAGGCAGCAGATTTAAAATAAACATAGGAAGTACTTCTTCACATGACACACAGTCAAACTATGGAACTCATTAGCCTCTGTGAAGGCCAAAAGTATAACTATATTAAAAAAAATTAGCTAAGTTCAGAGAGGATAAGTCCATCAATGGCTATTAACCATGCAACCCTTTGCTTCAGGTGTCCCTAAATCTCTGATTGCCAGAAGATGGGACTGGATGACAGATAGGGTTGCCAAGCCTCCCGGATTAGACAGGAGTCTCCCGGAATCTGCCTCAGTCTCCCAGTTGCTAGTGAAAGCAATCTGGGAGATTTTAATAGGGCAAAAGTCCAGTCGGTGGGTGCGGCACAGCAGGACTGAGACAGGCTTTCTACCTGCCCTGGCTCCGTGCGGCTCCCGGAAGTGGCGGCATGTCCCTGTGGCTCCTAATTGGGAACTGTGGCCAATGGGAGCTGCAAGGGCAGTGCCTGCAAGCAGGGGCAGCACGCAGAGCCACCTGGCCACCCCTGCTTGTGCCTAGGAGCCAATGGACATGTCACTGTTGTGGGAGCTGCCGGAGGTAAGCGCTGCCCAGCCAGAGCCCGCACCCCGCACCCCCTCCCACACCCCGCACCCCTGCTCCATCCCTGAGCCCCCTCCTGCACTCAAATGCCCTGCCAGATCCTGCACCTCGCACCCCCACCCCCTGCCCAGGCCCTGAGCCCCCTCCTGCACCCAAATTCCCTTCCAGAGCCTGCACCCCTCACACCCGCCTGCACCCAAACCCCAGCCTTGAGCCCCCTTCTGCACCCAAATTCCCTCCCAAAGCCTGCACTTCGCACCCCGAACCCCTCATCCCCAGCCTGAGACAGAGCCTGCACCCCCTCCCACACCCCAATCCTCTGCCCCAGTCCTGAGACCCATCCTGCACCCAAACTCCCTCCCAAGGCCTGCACCCCAACCCCCTGCCCCAGCCCTGAACCACCTCCTGTACCCCAAACTGCTCATCCCCAGCCCCAGACAGAGCCTGCACCCCTCCCACACACCAACCCTCTGCCCCATCCCTAAGCCCCATCCTGCACCCAAACTCCCTCCCAGAGCCCAAACTCCACAATCCACACTCTGCACCCCTTCCTGCAATGGAGTTGGGGTGGAGCAAGTGGGGGAAGGGCCTCAGATCAGGGGTGGGGTGTGGCCTCAGAGCAGGGGGCGGGGCAAGGTTGTTTGGGTTTGTACAATTAGACAGTTGGTACCCCTAATGACAGGGGATGGATCACTCGGATAAACACAAACACTCTAAACACATCAGACAAGATAAACCATATAATAATATCTAACAATATGCACTGAAGCTCAAACTTGGGTTTTGGCACCACACACACACACACACACACAGAATGAATTACAAAGGCAGAGGGGATGTCAACAAAGAAGGACATTTCACCAACAAAGATGTTGAATATGTCAAAGCTGCAGAACAGATGTCTTGTTGCCATTAAAATTAATGGCGGGTTCGGAGTTAAAATCTTCTCGGGCCACTCTCTAGGTCCTCATATCCAGGCAACGTCTAAATCTCGAAGATTCTTTCTGAATAACTTCTCTAAGATAGAGATTTTCCTACTCACAGCTAAAACTCTTGTCAAGGTTCACATCATCTTGTGTCTCGATTACTTCAACGTCCTTTTCTTTGGCTTTGACAAATTCAATCTCACATTATTTCAGAATCTCAATTACTACTGTCATTAAATAATTGTCTGACCCTCCCAAAATTTTTCTGCAACTGTGGACATGTAAACATCAATAAAAAATAAATGTTGGAAACCCATAATTTTGCACAACTATGAATCTAAAAATCTAAAAAAAATGCTTAAAATAAACAGATACTAGCTATCAAAATTATTTTAAAAATAAAAATTGAATTCTGGCAAGCCTATAAATGTCATATAGGGTCTGTGGTGAGAGGGGGTCTGGAGCACATGACTTATGAGGAGAGGCTGAGGGAACTGTGATTGTTTAGTCTCCAGAAGAGAAGAATGAGGGGGGATTTGATAGCTGCTTTCAACTACCTGAAGGGGGGGTTCCAAAGAGGATGGAGCTCGGCTGTTCTCAGTGGTGGCAGATGACAGAACAAGGAGCAATGGTCTCAAGTTGCAGTGGGGGAGGTCTAGGTTGGATATTAGGAAACACTATTTCACTAGGAGGGTGGTGAAGCACTGGAATGCGTTACCTAGGGAGGTGGTGGAGTCTCCTTCCTTGGAGGTTTTTAAGGCCCGGCTTCACAAAGCCTTGGCTGGGATGATTTAGTTGGGAATTGGTCCTGCTTTGAGCAGGGGGTTGGACTAGATGACCTCCTGAGGTCCCTTCCAACCCTGATATTCTATGATTCTAAATATCTGGATCCCAAGTGAGTCGATAATAGGCCCAGTATCGATCTAATAGCTTTTGTCAGCCATTAAGGACGTGGAACCATTCCACAAGTAGCTGTCCCACAACATGGATGTTCTCAAGCTTTCTTCATGGCATGGACCTGCATTTTCATAAAAAAAAGATAGTCTTTGGGACACCTATCCCAAGCACAATTCTACTTGTGCTATACACCTGTGACTACTAACAGTAAATATGCTGTAAGTATTTTAGTCGTTTTACTGTCACTGTTTGCCATTGCTCCCGACCTGGATCACAGGAGCAAGGTAAGACCAGGGTGACAGACAAATGTTGGCTACATGGTCCATACCTAAAATATGCTCCAAAACATCCTTTGCTCCATCATCAGCTTGTATTAGCCACAACATGGTCTGTGGAATGGGATCACAGAAAGGGTATAGCTTCAAGATTGTGAACCGAAGCCATAGGCCACAAACCAAGGTGCAGAGGGAATAACTGAGCAAAATGATGCTGCCCAATTACTGCTACTTCATTTGCAAGTCTATGTCCTCTGGGTGAGCTGAAATGTTTCCTGACTCTACTGGGAGTTACTGTGGCTCTACATGACTGGAGTTTGGTTTCTATTAGCTCTATGCCCCAGGGTCCCAATCATCCATGGAGAGGGCCCTGCTGGCTTTGTCTTCCATCCCCTGTCCCATCCTCAGTCTGTCTGATACCAGTACAGGAAAAAAATGAAGCTTTTATAGGCTTCCCTCTAAGAGATACTGTGGCTTTCCCTTCTAAGGCCATATGCATAGTTGAAAGGAAGTAGCCTGTGGGAAGAAGACAGGGAGGACGGAATCATCCCCACAACCTGCATGGGGGGCGGGGCTGTCAGGCTTTCTTCACTGAGGGGCTGAGGATATTACTACAACATATGACCATGAATATAGGGAGAAAACAACAGACATAGCCCTCTCTTCCATCCTCACTGGTTTGTAGCCCCACTGATCCAACCTCTGCATAGGCTGACTAGCCATATCTCAAAAACGGCCTCCTTCCAATCACTCCGAAATCCAACACACTGTTGTCAGAGACATCTGCTATGACACAGGAGTTGAGGCTCCCTTGTTCAGATACTTCACTGCCTGGCTTCCCAGACAGTGGAAATGTGGTATTTACGATGTGTTTAGGGCCACAGACACTCATGAGCTGGCCTATAACCCTCTCTGTAGAGAAGCGGGGACCTGAGAAATCTACTTAATCCTCAACATAAGCTACCTGTACCACGTCACAATATGGGTGAAGAGCAGCTAATACAAGCTGCTATTCTCCCCACTGCAAAGACACGTAGGCAAGAAGTGGATGCATCCTTGACTGCAATCCCTTCTTCCCAATAAAGCAGCCAACATAGCTGAGCTGGCATAGAGGAGGCAGACAGCTGCATGGGGAAAAGGGATATCATAGAGCACTGGGAAAACAGAGAGCATGTTGTGACTGAGTTACAATTCTTTCCCTACTGTGCTCCTTGGACAGTGAAATTATATGTTACCCCCCACTGATGGCAGATTGCTAGGGGCCAAATCTAACAGAGAGGGAACAGTAGTATTTGCTCCTTAACTGAGGGTGGTGGGGTGAAAACAGTATTAAAACATAACATAGGCAATATCTTACAGGGAGGGAGTGAATTCTTTGAAAAATGACTTATTTTTATTTCATTTTCGAAATGTCTTATAAATGTTTAAACTTCTCCCATCACTTTTGAATAATTATTGTGAAGGAGTGCCCATCACACCAGTGTTTTATTGGCAGCATCTAAAGACATGTGTTATAAACGTTAGAGTTGTGTCTGATGTAATTCAAGCAAAATTACCTTATAACAAAGAAGTATGTAAAACCGCGGTGTTAAATTTTAACATGATTTGACATAACTCTAATACAGAAAAGTAGTGAAACCGACAGCTAAGTAAGTCTTCGAACAAATCTTGACACTCCTCATTGTCTGCCTCCTCCTTCCTGCCCATTACCTTTCAGATAGGCAGCAAACAATAGAGGCTTGAAGTCAGGAAAGCCTTAAATTGTTTATGCATCATCTGTAAAAGATTGTACTTCATATGCGGTGAGACATATTCAAGTTCTCTATCCCTCGCCCAGCAAGAAACCACCATGGAAACTAATTATAAAACAGGCCATGAGCTCTGAATAGCACAGTTATAGAGTCCAGTTCTCAAGTTGGATAAAGTTTCCTATCAATAAATAATCAACATTAAATGATACAATATCTCTAGATGAAGGGAACATTAAGGCTACATCTTAAAATTACAAAAGCTAGGACATTAAGAGCTAACACAGTACCCATGAAAATCCGTATATGTCTATATTAGCACCCAGAGATTGGGTAACTGCAGAGATCAATACACAATCAGTGTCCCAAACTGGTGGTATGTAGGGGGAATGACATTTTGAAGTGTGTGCCACTCAGCCTCCACCAGTGTGACCTTGCGCACACGGTCTGTGTGTGATCACACTGGCAGGAGTAGGGTGGTGCACTCAAAATGCCACAGGATAGGTGACTTGTCAGCAGAGATAAAAGCATAGTACAACAATGAATGCTGTTATTACATATGTGTCAGACTATAATGAGTATCTCTTTCTTTAATAGGCCTTTGTCATGTGAACACATGCAGCCAAGTTAACTGATTTTTCAGATGAATCGCAACTAAGGATACTATCACAGTAAGCAACCAAGATTTTCAGAAATTACTAGTGATTTTGGATGCCTCAATTGTCACGTGCTCAACCTGACACACTCTGAAGGAGCCTAATTTACAGAGGGTGGGTGCGCAGCACTTTCCAGCAGTTCAAGCTCTGTAATGTGTCTCAAGCTGGGAACCCCCAAAAAATTGAAACACCCCAAATCAGTAGTTGCTTTTAAAAATCTTGGCCATAATTTTTCCCTTTGAATTTTTATGCACTTAAATATTTTATTTTGAACAAATATATACTCATAGTGCTGGGCAGCAATGTAAGCCATTCCACTATAAGCTTAAACAGCTTAATTCTAGAAAGGAGTTTCAGTAAGTTCAAGCAATGCTTGGCTGAACTTCTGTATTTGGATGCCTTATTCAGCTAGCTAGATCCTCAGCCAGTGTAATGCAGAGACTTACACCAGCTGAAGATCTTACAGCAGGTTTAGTCACCCAGGTATTTGAAAGTGAATATAGCACAATGTTTTTGCAGCCACTGATTTCCAATTCTGAATGTCCTTGGCTTTTGGACATACACAATATCAACTTATTATAGTCTGTATGTATTTAATTTCCTCTTTTGGTTTATGGTCTTTCAGAGATGAAAATACATTTTACTTAGAAATATAATAGAGATGATTGATAGCCCATATCTTCTACAATAATCATTTGATAATTTTATACATGTCTATTTTTCTTCCATAAAGTTTTATTACTATTTTTATAGCATGTACTATGTACCCAATGAACCACAGAAGTCTGAATCCTCATAATAGTTCATCTTGATAATGCATATTTAAATAACTATAAAAGTACATAATGTACAGTAATTGAAAAGCTAGGTCCTGACCTTGCAAACAAGTATATTTTTGGTGAGTAGTCCCGTTGATCTCAATGAGCTCAGCAAGCATGAATCAAGATTACTCAGGTGAGTAAGGGTACAAAGGCTCAGGCTCTAAAAGGGCTCCTCCACCTATTATACAAACTGTCAATATCAGTTAAAATAAGTGCAGTCTTGGTAAATTCTCATGTGCAAGGCTATTTCAGTGCATACAAAGTGGTAGAACTACAGGAAGCACCACTGACGCTTTCACACACCCCAAAAGGGAATAGGCTTAGAAATGCTGCGGGTGAAACAAGTTTACATTATTTTGTACATGAAATGAAACATAGCAAAATACTTTATTTATATGGCACCAGTGTGTGAGAGCACTTAACAGACATGCAGGAAAACAGGGATCTTGCCCCAAAGAGCTTACAATTGACAGCGCCCAGGCAGACTGGGTGATTTCAATGGATCACTATCTTGCAGGATCACAGCTTAAAGAACATATACAACAATGGTATATATATATTTTTAAAAAAGCATACAAAGAACTGTGGCAAGGGATAATGCGTGCTTCAGGAAAAAGTTTTAAAAGGCGAATGTTGGGAGACCAGGATCCATCATTCCTATACCACTGGTTTGAATCCTGTCCAACCCTGGACTGTCACTAGCTAATAATTCTTCCACAGCATGTATGAAACAAGATTGTGTCAATATAGACCTTAATTAAATGGTCCAATTGGCAATGACAGCAAAGAGATCAAGGGCTGTGGGCATGGAATGGATATTGAATTATTCTCTCATCCCTAAGCCATTTCCTTCAAATCAGGACTGTGGCACATTGTTAAGAGGAGTTTGCACTACCCCTGACTGTACTGTCTGTGTTCAGTAACAGGATACTCCACATTCCAAGTCAGTCAGAGTTTCACTGGGCAGGGTCCACTGACCCCTTGGACTCCTCCTCCAGGCAGTGGGCAACATCTAGGTCCTTGTGACTTGCACCCCCATTATTGTTTGTTCATGCTTTGTCCATCTGTACTTAGTATTGGTACTGTGGTCCCTTCCTCCTCTAATGAGACAGCCTTCCACTACTTTGGGGGGCTCTGTCCATCAATCCCAGAATGTAAATAGGCTTTTAAATGCACTAAGGAATAAAAAAAGGGTCACAAACAGAGGCATTGTTTCCTAGTGAATAGAGCAGTGGCCTGAGACTCAAGACACATGAGTTCTGTTCCTGGCTCTGTCTCTGGCCTGCTGGGTGATCATAGGCAAGTCATTTTACCACCATGTGTCTCTGTTTCCCCTTCTATAAAATAGTAATCTACTGATCAAAACATTAAGAGCTAAGTGTTATTAATTAGTATTATTAATAATCAAATTAGTTGAAAGTTTTCAAACAAAAATATTTTCCCTATGAAAAATTGCCATTTAAAAAAACCCTGAACTTTTACCCCAGAATTGTCAATATCTTCAAAATTTTCAATTTTCCCACACATTTTCATCATTTTTAATTGATTTTTTTTTTGTAAAAAAAAAAGGGTTATCAAACTTTTTTTTACTGAAAACATTGTTTGGGGTAAATTAAAATGTTTACTAAGAATTTCAGTGGTTTCATTTACTGAAAATTGTGTTTTTTTCAGTAAATGAAAAGGTTAAATAATAGTTTCAAACTATTTCAATAAAATTTTGTTAAAATAGATAAAAATGTTACAATTTTTCATGAAATATGGGTCCAATTCAACCACGGGAAACAGACATATTTGAAATTTCCTGTAAAACTGATTTACTATTCCCTGCTCATCTTTATGGAGTAGATAGAGAAGTTTTGGCAAAAAGTGACAATTTTTGGAAACCACAACCTAAAATGGAAATATTTTCAAAAACTGGAAATTCAGTGGCCTAAATTTTCAGAAACGACTAGAAATTTTCAGACATTTTAAGGGTCTCATTTTCAAAAAGTGTGAGCACCCACATTCTATAAACGGCTTCTTTAAAGTGTCTGAAGTTGGGTTCTCAAGATTAGAAGCACTCTAACCCATTAGCCACTTTTGAAATGTACATATTTGTTTTTGTGCGTGCATGGGTATATGCACAAATCACTCAATCTTAGCTATGGATATGTAACCAGTGCCCCAGTGTTGCACATGCATACGTACACATATAATCACTCTTACATGCATATTTTGGATCCATCAAAGTGTTAAAGTTACTGTTTGCATATATCTATAGAAAAAGAAGCCATTGAAAAGGAAAAATAAACCAGCAGAGGGAGCACAAGTTAACTAACAATCTGACTTGAAGATGAGCTCTGTGTGGCTAAAAGCTTCTCTCTCTCACCAACAGAAGTTGGTCTAATAAAAGATATTACCTCTCTCACCTTGTCTCTCTAATCCATTTAATGAATTATGCAGTCATAACTGATTGCATGATCCATAATAGCGATATCAAGCAAGGTAACAAAGGAGTCACAGACACCTTGGACTGTGTCCTATATGAGTGGACAGAAATTGTATGCTGTGCTTTACAATAAGAAAGGAAAATATTGGTAGGAAAAAAATAAAGTTTGTAACAAAGCATTTCCAATCATATAATTAAAAAGAAATCTAAATAAAAAAGGTATAAAAAGGTAGTGTTTTAGCATCTCATTAACTACATCATTGCTGTCTAACGTACCAGATACACAAAGTAACGTCCACATCCATTCTCTCTATTATCAAGCAGAAACCCAAAGAAATATCAATATCCTAGGGGAACATTGGCAATTAAATTAAAACCTATGTATTCAGAGAAAGCAAAGGAATGGTCATCATTTTTTTTAAAAAAAGCAAGTGTTCCATTATAGGGGGAAAAGTGCAAGTCAAACACAATCTGTCTGGATTATCAAAGAATATAATTACTCATGAATGAGGTAAAAATGGTTTTATGTGAAGCCTTTAAAGCTTTGTAATTTTTGGGGGGGGTGGAGGGGGGTGGAGGGGAGCAAGGCTCAAACTGAGCTGGCTTGTAGCATTTCAGCAAACCAACACTCTGATGACTTATCTTCTGTTTCAAACCCTATGATTTCTTTCTTTGCCCTCCCCCCACCAAATTAAGTCTTTGCAAAAAATAACCAGCAAATGTTAACTAAGTGTAAAATGATGCAGAGATGTCTGCCTGAGTCTGAAGAGAGCATAAACAATAGCCCAGAAAGTTTTGAATGGCCCTTTATTCATTTCAATGCATTGTTAATTCTGAAGTTTAATGATGATGATGCTTTAAATGTCAGCACTGGACTATTTCACTGCTGATCAAAGTACAGAAAAAAGAGGAAAGAAAATGTGATTTTAAAGATATACAGTGAGCAGAGTTTCTTTCTGGGTGGAGCTTAGGAAAACACCACTGCTCACCGCCTTCCACCCCCAAAAATGTTGCTGCTTTTAGCACTTTACATTATTCTCTTTTACTGAAGCTCAGCCGTTTATTCAGAATCATCAAGCTGTGCACACAACTAGCTTATACTACCACTAATCGACATTACCTGTGTCTTTACTCATCCATCCCTTCTATTATTCATCACACATTTGTTATACATTGTCTTAAATTAGTCTGCAAGCTCTTTAAGGCCAGGACTGGAACTAGTAAAAAACTTTGGGAATTGCACACATCTCTATTTTCCCCTCAAAAATGAAAATGTTAAAAAGATCATTTTATTTGTTGATGTATTTATTGCAGCTTTATAGGTGTGTTGTGTGATTTAGTTGTTTGTTAAAAGAAAACTCCAAAATAAGGAGATAGAGGATTTTTTCCCCTTTTCTTTTCCAATATCCCTTCCCCCACTTCTTCAGGGACAAAATGCGGGGGGGGGGGGGGGGGGGGGGGGAGTGATGAAGGGAAAAAAAGGAAAAGGAGAATTGGGAAGAATAACAGGGAGAGAATGAGGAGAAAAACAACAGGTATGTCTACTATAATTGGTGTGTGTGATTGCTGCCCATGTAGGCGTATCTTTAATCTAGCTAGAGTGAGTACCAATAGCAATGGAGCTGTCAGATTACAGGATTCAGCCTGGGCTGCCCACCTGGGACCCCAAGTGCACATGCAGTGAGCGAGCCTGTTCTGAAGCCCATAGTGCTGCAGTTTCCCTGCTATTAATACCCAAGCTAGGTAGATTAAAGCTTGCTCGAGTATGCAGCATGTGTAGACAATCACACCTCTGACTGCAGCGTAGCCAGAGGGAAAATAATTAAGGTGCTCACTAATTTTTTGGAACAAACAAAACATAATTTTTTGACCAGCTCTAATAGGGACCCCATCTTTTTATGTTTTTGTATGGAATCCAACGGAATGGAGTCCCCATTCTCAGGGGAACGCCTGAGAGTGCTACCACAATACAAATGTTAAATAAACCTGCAGTTAATGTAATGATCATCAACAGGTAAAGTATTTTGTGGATTGATTCTTTGTAGTAAAGAGTGAACTGGAGGATCAAGGTCTCATACCCTCTTACCAGAAAAGTGGTGCTGCAGTAGCCAGTTCCTTTTCAATATGACCTTTTAATCCTTTTACTCATTTTATTGGAAGTCAGTTACCAAATTACAAAGACACAGACAGTTAAATAAACAATATTAGCGATGAATTAAGTTTCAGGATAGACTGAGATCTGGGGAGGGGGAAAAGAAGATGGACTCAATATACATAAATCCACAATAGTAAAATTTAAAAGTAAAAAAAAAACCCTGAAAAAAAGCTGAACCAATCACATGAACTATACAACAGAAAACACTGATCTTTATGCTCAGATTCAAAATGCTATCTCAGATACAACCATTTTTTATACATTTGCCTGATAGACCCATAGGACAAGATTTTCACAACTGGATGCCTAAAGTTGGGCTTTAAAGTCCATATTTAGATGCTTTTAGTGGCCAGCTTTTCACAAGTACAGAGCATTAACAAGCTCCCAGTGAAGTCAATGGAGATACACCAGGAACTAAGTTGGCCACGGTGTTAGTCCAAACATTGGGCTCAAACTGTTTGAGGTCTTTCAAGTTTTGCATGATTATTTTTAAGGTTATGGAGATAAGATTATCCATGAACTGTTTTCAAAGATGTATCCCTCCTACTCTCAAAGTGGTCTTTGATTTCTTTTAAAGCTCTGGCTCATGGTTCCCAGGGGAACATCATTTATGATGGGCCCAATCATCCTTTTCCAAAAGAAAAGTTTATTCACGATTTCAGATTTTGAAATCACAGGTCTTGATCTAGTATCCCTTGAATTCCAGAAAATCACATTGAAGGCAATGGGCCTTAAACAACAATATCAAGCAATATGAATGACATGGATGTGCAACCCAAATGATAAATGTCCTCACAAATAACCTCAATACTTGCTTACTCCCATACCCAACCTTTCTTATACACAGACAAGGGCTCCCAGAGCCACTGTTGGCACCATAAGACTTCCCTTAGAGCTCTAGGGACCTTAAAAGGTAACCCCCAAAGGCACCCAGGTTGTGGAAAGTCTTTGTAAAAGTCTTGAAGGAAAGAGGAGGAGGAAATACAGTCCCAGGAGACATCTGATAAGACATAGAGGTGAAGGTTGTTTACTTCCCCAGGCAAAAGATATCTAAAAACTTGGAGGAAGAGCTAAGTTGTTTGAGCAGAGGGAATGCAACATAGGGTAAGGGGTTCTATGATATGAGAGTGGAACGTTGGAATAGGTGGAGGTGGGTGTTATACTCTGTTTTAAAGGTCCAAATATTAGCCACTATTAAAACCTCTGAACCTAACTACTGAATTATTCACATGTTCCTGCTTATCTAATACTTAATACTCCCAAATACTTGGGGGAAAAGCCCAGTTATGATCACATGGGATGCATATATCTGCATCTTAGACTGGGGGTACCTCTGAGGGGATAGAGGAGACACACAACTATCTACAGTGACATCATTAGAAATCTGAGAAGAAAATGAATAAATAGTAATTTCAAAACTGAGGAAACTGTGGTGGAAGAGGAAGCAAGAATGAGACTAAGTAGCGTCAGACTTCTTTACAATTTGACATCAAACTTCTCAAGTGGCTAAAAGTTTTAAAATGTGAAGGGATACGGATAACTTAAAAAAAGAAATCACATTTGTTTTGACCATTCAGAAAACAAGATGGATGAAAACAAAATAATTTGAGGCTATGTACAGTAATGGGCCAAAATTTGCAAAAGATGTGCCCACATTTACATTTTAAATCCATATTTAAGCACCTAAATATATGACCTGATTTTCAAAAGAGCCAAGCACCAGCTGCACAATGACTTCAATGTGCACTGTTGAAATCAGTGGGTGATGCTGGGTGCTCAGCACTTTTGAAAATGAGGCCAACTAATGTAGGTGGCTAAATAGGGAAGTAAAAGACTAACTAGGTATTATAAATCTTGGCCTTGAAGCCTTAAAGCTCCACCTTTCCTGTGAAGAGGAAAGACAAATCCTGTAGGACAAGAAGCAGTTTAGGACTCCAGGACTATAATGTGTGAATTCTATTTTTGCTGAAGTTCTTGTGTATTAAATCTAGCTTCCACAGAAGGAAATAAAACAGAAAACACCAGTATAGCTTAATGGGAATCAAGCTACCGTCAGATCCAGACTTCCCCTATAGTTTTTTTTTTTCTTGATGGAAAGTGCTCTTATTAAGTGTTCTTTTAATAGGTAGGAAATCTTATTTAATCAACTTTAAAACTATTTTTCCTGTTCTCTTCCCAGAAGGCACATGTCACTGCTAATTGAGAGAAGCTTTTAAAAAAATTGACACCTTTTATCCCTGAACAAAGATTACATGCACACTAAGTTGTAATCCTTGGCTTTGTAATATTGCTTTACGAGGTTAAGAAGATGAATGTTCATTGCTTTTAATCCCCACCATGATTTACGAGGCTCTGGGTATCCTTTCCCCAGAGCATCTACAACTGTGTGGTTGTTCCGCCTGCTGCTTAAATTACAGAGACATCTGCAAAGTAAATTATGGATTGTTGTCTTACAGCCGAGCTGCCTCTTCATCTCTCCTGCAGTATTTCTTTGATTGTAACAAGAGGATTTTACATTTTTACTTGTTTGTTTACTGTGTTTGTTTCTCCCCAGAGTGGGTGATATTATGATGACCTGGATTACTGCCTGTCATGCTAACTTTCAAACAACATTACTACAGCTGTAAAAGCCCGTGAGAATGGTAAGTGGGTGGGAGCTGAAATCACCCTGCCTTTTTATTTAAAGCTCTTAAAAGTTCACAAATCTAATACTGATTTTCCTAAACTTAACTGAGAATTCTGTGACCAAAAGAAACACTTGAATGTTCTGCATCTATAATGAATACACAACATCTTTCTGTTGCCCTGACTGATCTGAACTATTATTTCAATATTAGAATTGCACACACACACCCTTATACCCCCACAAATATATATACTCCTATATCAATGCATATACACATATTATATGCTTGTGTATGTTTATATGAGTATATACATCTATAAGTTAACCTATACCATATGGTGAACGTTTGAAACCTAGCTGTCTAAATTTAGGCATCTAAAAGCTACATTTGTACACCTAAATAAGTGACTTAATTTGCAAAGATGCTGAGCACCTGCACCCCTTTGGTATGACAGTTGTGGGCACTCAATAACTGACAAATAGACACCTTGTTTCAATGGCTAAATATTGATTTATAGGCTAATTTTAGGAATAAAAGTGTTGAAAATTTGTTATGGTGAATATACACATTTGATGAGCTTCTCCTAGTAGGCTTAAGGGGACTGAGGTACACAAGCATTCAAATCTCTAGTGAAAAGATGACTTCAGTTTTGCTTGCAAATAAAGTGCTGGCAATCTCCATGCTGAAACAGCCAACTGCACTCCCCCCCCCCTTATTTGTTCTTTATATTTGTTATCTTTTGTGGATGATGAATCATGATTCCTGATGATAAGCATGCACTGTCAAGTCTTGACACAAACAGCACTAGAAAAATGTCTAGTGCCATGTTGTCTGCCAACATTTCCTAAGAGGCATGATTTGTAATTCCAACTCTAATCCCACTGTCAAAAAATTAAGCAAGCAAAGTAAACCACACAGTAATAGGTTATCTAGGGCATTCTCATGAGGCAGGAAATGTATTTTCAACAGCTGATAGCACAACATGCTCCTGGAACACAACTACCAAAGAATTTAATCAAGATGTTGATGGCACTAAAAATCAGAAGCTCAAATTATGCATCAGGAAAGAGAACCATCAAGGTATGAGACCTCTGTATTATATCACCAGGTCTGTTTTGATTTGACATACACAACATTGTCCCATGAGGAGACACACATAGTAGGGACATGTGCCAATTTTATTATATTGCTCTTCCCGAAGGATTCTAAATGGAGATAGGGCTGAACCAAAATCAGAGTTCCAGACAGTCCCAAATTTGGAGTGTTTGAGATTTTTCATCAGAATTGTGTGGCCCAGACTCACTGATGAATTCAAAGTATTTTACATACTACATACTGTGCATTCAGAAGAGTTATTGAAATGCAGCTGCCTCACTGGCAGAATGTGGCATCTGTAACACCATTACCACTCAACTCTTTAGGACAGAATCATGGAATACCAGGGTTGGAAGGGACCTCAGGAGGTCATCTAGTCCAACCTCCTGCTCAAAGCAGGACCAATCCCCAGACAGATTTCTGACCCAGATCCCTAATTGCCCCCCCTCAAGGATTGAATTTACAACCCTGGGTTTAGCAGGCCAATCCTCAAACCACTGAGCTATCCCTCCCCCAAATGTGAATGTGAAGTACATACTATCGAATGGCAACTACGAGAGTTTTAGACATACAGAACGGCATTCCGCAAAATGGAATTTGGGCAGGCCACCATGACGAATATCTTACTGTGAAGACAAATACAAGGATTATTTTATTACCAAAACCATCAGGACCTTGGTTTTGTATCCCATCCAAATTGCACATCCAACATCACACTGTCCCCAGCTCTATGCTCAGACTGTGATATGGTACTGCTTCTGAGGGAAAACGGACACCTATTGAATCACCAACACTACTTCCCTCTTCATGCAGGCATTCCTTGAAGGTATCCCATCCAATGCTGACCTGGTTCAATCTTACTTTCCTCATTACATTGAATGGAAGCACAAACCAAGGTAGTATGACTGCAAATATCCCACATCACAAATGTAACTCAACTACCCTCCCCCCCACCACTCTCTTTGCAGAATGAATTGTTCACTAGACCAAATGGCTAATCTAAATTGATTGTCATCTCCTGGGGATTGAGATGCAGACTCCAAATTTATTTTGATTTCACCTTCAGAGTGCATAATATAACTGCCATCACACATATGACAGCAGTGCTTAAAACCAGCTACCTCCATCTGGTCTGAACTTTAAGTAAGTATGGAACATTATCAGTGGTTCTCGTTCCCCAGCATTAGATTCCTGACATCAATAAAGAAAGAGAAGCTTGGAGTTGGATTCCGCAATTGATCTAGACAGTAGCATATTAATATTAATAAACATGAGGGAGCCTGTGACATTGTCTTCTTTTCCTCTCTGAAAGAGCTTTTACTGAGGTATGACTTTGAAATGAGACATATTTCATTTGACAAAAGTAATACCCTGCAATTACGAGAAAAAAAAACATTATAAAAGTGAAGCTCAAAAAGAGAAAATGAATTTCTGTCCTTTAAGAGGCACTGAGCAGGCTGTAAAAGGACTTTCATTTCCTCCAATCTGCATGTAAATTGAAACAGTCTGAAATGCATGACATACAGTACAGGCATCTGTAAATATAATTCTCTGAGCAGAACTGGTCACTTGTACAAGACTGTGCTTTGGACAGAATATTTCTTTTGAGACTTGCACCAAACACTCTATAATTTCTGGATTCTTCTTTCTTGGTTTTATGTGGCAAAAACAGGTTCGACTTTATATACAAACGAAATTAAAAAAAAATACTGCATTTTAAACTACAAATTAAATGGATTTGTATTAGAAAGGATAATTTCATTTAGCACAGGTTTCTAGCAGGTGAGGCAGAGAGCTGTAAAATAGAAAAGTCTACCTGTGATTATGGTGCCACATCATCCAAGATCTTAGAGAAGTACAGTTCAGTCCTTAGCTGGCCTCATTCTCCAAAGTCATCACTTGATCAGTCACTAAAATCTGCCAAAGCAAACATACAAAAGTAAAATATTTAATGTCTACAGTTTACGTTTAATGCATGAAGAAACATATAACGTATCTGATTTAAAAACTCAGTCCTGTGGAGGGGGAAAACAAACAAACAAAAATTACATCTGCAATTTTTTTCTGGATCTTGATGTATAATGTACAATAAGTGTGAGGGGGAGTGGCTCCTTGAGGTATATGGACTCCAACTGAGAAAACATGCAAAAGCACTGAAGTGCCCATATTTCTAACAAGCTGCCTGAAAACCTGTTGGATTTCTATTGCCAATGCCCATTATTACTGAAGATCATGATGCTAGGAAACCTGTGATAATGTAGATTCACTGTTATGTCTGTATTTCCTTCATGCCAACTATCATTCATCTCAGCATGAAAATAAACATACAATGATTTCTCTAATGGATGGCACAGTGATGACATGAGTTAATTGCATATTTAGTGTGAAATGTTGTGTTACGTTCTGATTGTTTTGAAATGAAACTGTGTAACCACCATGGTTTAGTTCAGAATCACATACTGATTTAACAAGTGCACCACTGGACTGAAGATGTAATTAAAAAGCCTATAATGGGGTAAGTAACACAGCAAGGCCATGTGACTCTCATTTTTGGAGCTCTGGCTTCAAAGCTGAAAGAATGAATAGGTCACGAGTGAAATACTTTAGATAGAGTCTTGTGATTATTATAGGATTGACAATGTGCTTAGTACTGTAAAAGACAGTGCCCACCCCTGAGATTTTGATGATCTAGAGGACAGAAAAAGACAGACAAGTCACAATGGTAAATGTAAAAGAAGTTACCCAAGATTTCTGTTGATAATGTTTTTAAATAATGTACACACTGGCTACTTCTGCATAAGCGTATTCCAACACCAGAAAAAAAAAATAATGGTCATGAAGGATAAGGCTTAAGTGGCTTAGCTGAGTTGTGGGACATTCATAGCACCATCCCAAACTGTGCCAAATGCTAAGCAAGAATATCAGTTTCTGACTTCCACGAACATCACTCTCTTAAAAGTCACAGAGTCACGTCCCCAAGAAGTTAGAGTTATTTTACTGCAAAATCAATAAACAGTGCAGTGATGACCAAATAGCATAAGCACCAAAATGGGGAAATTGACATCATTCTCTTGTGGAAAAAAAGAAAACAGCATAACCATTGGAACTTCTTAAAGGCACTGGCAATTGAACAACTCTACTAGTGTTCTGTTCCTGCACTCTGTAACACTGGATACAAGGCTAATCAGTTTCACTACATTACCAATACAACAAGAAAGCTCTGGGGTAAAATCATGGTGCAGCTGAAGTCAATAGGAGTTTTGCTATTGACTTAATCAGAGTAGGATCCTTCATCAATTTCTTGTTCAGTTGTTAGTGCACTGGAGTTGCTGAAGGAAAATGAAATGAAAAACGAAAAAGAGAAACAGAGGACAGAAAGGAGTAGAAAAGAAAAAGGAAATGAAAGAAACAAACAAAACCCACAAGAACTAAGGCTGAGAGGAAAATAAGGAAAGACTGTGAATGCCCAGATGAAAAGAGGAAAGATAAAAAGAGACAGAAATAGAGTTGAGCTGACAAGCAACTTTTCACCCTCTATCTTTGGTATCCCATGTTATTTTCACATGATAGATAATGTGGGTTACTAGATCACACTGTCCATCAATGCACGTACAAACACTGGCATAAACATGCACACAGCAAAAATAGTTAATCTATGCATACAAATATATACAGCAGTGGTTTTCAACCTGTGGTCTGTGGAACCCTTGGGGGTTCACAGACTATGTGTAATATTTCCAAAGGGGTCCGCACCTCCATTCAAAAATTTTTAGGGGTCCATAGATGAAAAAGGTTGAAACCCACTGATATATAGTACAGGCAGAAAAGAAAAGTAAACTACCACAAATCTAGCTATATTTTAAAAATATGCATTTTATTACATAGCTGTTTAAGACAGTAGAATGCTAATTATGCATTTATGAATACAAAGCCTAATTTTGCAGTCCTTACTCAGGCTATATTCCCATTGATTTCATCACTGAGCCCATAATATTCAATCCATCTTCTATGTATGGATTATCAATACCATGCCATTTAAACAAAAGCTAACACCAAAATGTCCATTGGCTTCACTGGAAGCAGGATTGGGTCCCAAATGATTTGTTTGTAATTTTGTATGCCATGTTGTTGTAGCCATGTTGATCTCAGTATATTAGAGAGACGAGGTGGGTGAGGCAATATCTTTTATTGGACGAACTTCTGTTGGTGAGCAAGACAAGCGTTCGAGCTTACACGGAGCTCTTCTTCATGTCTGCGAAACATACTCCGAGCATCACAGCTAAATACAAGGTGGAACAGATTTAGCTGTGAGTACATTTCCCAGACCTGAAGAGGAGTTCTGTGTAAGCTCGAAACCTTGTCTTTCTCATCAATGGACATTGTTCCAATAAATGATATTAACTCACCCACCTTGTTTGTAATTTTGCCATTAATTTATAACTTCTAATTAAACCTCAGTTTATTTGGCCTGCTAGTGTTCACTTAAGTGAGAATAAATTCCCTTCACTGCAGGAAGTGCTGGGAGAAATTATATGCACTGTATTATGAAGGATGTCAGACTAGATGACCAGTGGTCCCTTCTGCTTTCAAAAATCTCTGAATCTAATACAAAAAATGTAATAGGAGAGCCAAATCTAGAACTGGTCGGAAAATACCAATTTGTGGAACCCAAAATGTTCTTATGGAAACACAACTGCTTGGAAACCATGAGAATCTTGGTTCTAACCTAGGTTTGGCTCCCAGCTCCAACTAGTGCTCTCAGGGATTTCAGGCTCCCTATCACTGGACCCAGGAACCTGTCTGGCCTGAAAGCCATGGCTCTCAGGATCTAGGCACAACAGCAGGGAGTCTGGAAGCCCTTTGAAACCTGATGTAAGCTAGGGATCTCAGGGTTCCTCAGGCCAAACTTTCAGGGTAGCTGGCTTCTCAGGTTGCACAAGTTGGGCAGGCCTAGTGAGCCCAGTGGTCCAGGAGTTTGGAATCCATGGGATCTATGGCCCTGGGACAGTGCACATGACTGGGCTGCCCCAGAATCATGGACCCTGGGGTCCACAAGAGCTGCTGAAATGATTCTTGTGAGATTCAGTGCTGCCCAGTAGCAAATAGCAGCAGTGAACCTGACACGAATCATGTCAATTTCACTGAGCAACTCCTTTCAGAAACATTGTTTCTGTGTTTTCAAAAGAAAAATATTATTGAATGTCCTCTTCATGGAACATTTCAAAATGACAATTTTTCCTGAAAACTGGAAGTTCCAAATTTCAACCGGCTCTCGCCAAGTCCTGCTCACCTTGCTCATGAGACATCCTATTGATTTCAATGTTAAAGCAAAAAGGATTTGGATATCAAGTTTTTACTCCCAGAAAAAAGAAGAAAATAACACAAAATTTTGCTTTTCCTTTTAAGAATTTACTGGTGACCCTGCAGAATTCTCTAACTCACATTAAAACATGAACATGTTTAGAAGAAAGTAAAAAAGAAACCTTCAGAAGCTCTTTGTTTCTTAGAATCTGCCACCTGATAGAAAGCGTGACAAAAGCCTCCTTTGATCTGTCTACTGTAGTTTTGCCTTTGCAGGCTTTACATCTGATCTGCTGCAACATGCACGCATGTGCACACCCACACATCAAATTTTCACTTTCACCTTCCCTCTGCAGTCAGAAGTCATCAGAAGTTCTCCTAACAAATTTATACAGTAATAATATAAACTTTTTTCTCATCACGTCAGTGTCATGTACTATTGATCTGGGCTTTGTATCAGCAATATTAACTTCCTGAATCAATAACTCTTGATATCAGTTAAAAACAGAAGTCAAAAATTTTGCTTAGGGTTACACACACTGCACTATTCTTAAGAGATACTGTGGCTGCTGATGTGGAAGACGGATATGTGTATTAATATACAAATGAATATTATAATACTTGAATTTTGAAAGCCAGAAAATATCTAGATTTTTAGCATTAACATTGAAAACACCTATTTTTAAAAATTATTTTTAACATACAGTGAGTGCACGCTCCCATTTGTTTTCTGCTTGGCACTTTCTACTGAAAAATACTGACAACTGGAAAGAGATTAGAGTGATTTATATTGCCAAATAAAGACTTCTTTGGTACTGTAGTACTGATTTTTTTTATTAGTTACATTGATTTCATTTAAAAAATCTTGTCTCTAACTATTAAGTTTGCCTAGCTGGAGGAAAAGATGAGCACACACAATATAACGTATGGTTTGGTTTTATCATCTAGTCTAGACAGTGACTTAGAACTATGCTGCTTGAATACACCGGAAAATACTCATGACCATAGGGAAGTTTAGAAAAACATTTAGAAACCAGTTAATGCTGTCAAGATTGTTATCCCCCAGGAAATTGAAGGAGAAATCTTGTTGAACCAAATGATATAGAACCTGCATACTTGGTGGAATACTGTGCTATTTGAATTAGAAATATTTTTTTAAAACAAGACAATTTTAAAGTCTTCTACCTTAGACTAGATTAAATTACAGTTCTCTACTCTATCCTTTCTGCTTGACATATTTGGAACTCTACTAAAACTTCTAACAATTAATGAGAGCTGGAATGCTTATTCAGGATATACACTATAACAGAATAAATGGCTAGAGATTAGGGATGAGCAAAAATGGGGACCTCCGGGTATGTCTACACCCAGCCGCTAGTTCGGCGGCTGGGAATCGAAGTTCTGGGTTCGACTTATCGCGTCTTGTCTGGACGCGATAAGTCGAACCAGGAAGTGATCGCCGTCGACTGCGGTACTCCAGCTAGACGAGAGGAGTACCGCGGCGTCGACGGGGGAGCCTGCCTGCCGCGTGTGGACCGAGGTAAGTTCGAACTAAGGTACGTCGACTTCAGCTACGTTATTTACGTAGCTGAAGTTGCGTACCTTAGTTCGAATTGGGGGGTAAGTGTAGACCAAGCCTCCGATCAGTACCTTTTTGGCTGAATTCCTTGACACACACCACCTACAATGGTTGCAGATTGGAAATGAAATTGGAAGAGGACTGTTTACTTGTTTGAATGAAAACCAAATCTTACATAAACTACTATTATTTAAAATATTATACTCCAGAATGGTGTGAAACACATTCGAATTCATGATCTTTTATGTCTGCCAACAGCCCTGGGGAGATGGATGTCCCAGACAAAGGCCTGGGACTGTTGACAGGTATCTATCTACTTCACAGTTTCTGTTGTCTCCTCCACTCCAAGATAAAACAAAAAAAATAGTGCCACCAGCTTTTGTATTCTAGTGCTTGTTCCTGAACAGCCACAACATGGTGCATTAATTAAGAAAATCTCCATACATGAACAGCCTGCCAGGTGTTATGGGAAGTGAAGTGACCATATGTTCCAGACACTGGAGGACAAACCAAAATAGACCTCAGCACTGGGTGTTCAGAATGATCCTCAGAAGGGAGTCAGAGTACACAGGAACAGAATGAGTGGACAGAGAAACTTTATGTTGATTCACATATATAAAAGACAACTATCCAAGAGAGAAAGGAAGACAGGTCAATTATTATTTTTAGCCTTAATCTTGCTGTTTTTGATGTCACATCGACCTGGCTGCATTCTTAAAATAAAGTTAAAGTAAAAATCTGACAAACATTAGTATCCTGTGCTTCAGGTCAAGCACTTCAGAACTGGAAAGTAAGATTAGATAAGTGAGGTATTGATAATTCAAAAGAATGATCAACACATATTGGGATATCGTCAGTCTTACTGTAATCAAACAAAGGGAAAAATACACACACAGAGGACCTATCATAATACTCCTGAAAGTTTAGGAGATGAGGCACATTACTATAGTAAATTCAAATAAATCAAATAAAAAATCATTATTGGTGGATGAGTGACTAGGAAATACAATCTCATAAAAGATATGGACCTATGAATAATGTAGATTAAAAGGACCTCACATTGTTTGATTATAGGTACATATAAATATATTGCACTCTGGTTGGATTAATTATTTATCAGGCAATTCACTTGTCTACCTCTTAGATGCATTCAGTTCTGCTGTATTATTTGTGGGACTGGCATTCCAGCTTGCTTTCTTTGTCAAGTCCATTGTGCACCAGCATGTATTCTTCATAAAGGAAAGACTTTCAATTAAGGTAAAGATGGGCTTTTTGTACCCATCACGCTTATGTGCAAAATCAGTTGAGGACAGACTGTGATCATAGACAGAAAGGCTTTTCCCTCCTTTACTTTACTAAATCATCATCTTGAGACTGAGCTTATCTAACATTGTCATTTAATGAATTTGGCACAAAAAGTGGGAGTGTACTAACAAAATTTGCAGGTGACTCAAAGTTGGGAGGTACATTGCCAATATGGAGGAGGATTGGAATTTCAAACAAGAACATTTGGATGACTTTGAAAACTGGAGTAATAGAAGTAGGATGAAATTTAATAGTGCAAAGTCATGCACTTGGGGACTAACAACAAGATTTTTTACTATAAGATGTGAACATATCAATTGGAAGCAACAGTGGAGAAAGGCCTGGGTGCATTGGTCAATCACAACATGACTCAGCTGCTAATGTTATGTGTCTGTGAAAAAGGCTAATCCAATCCTAGGATGCATCAAGTGAGGTATTTCCAGTAGAGATAGGGAAGTGTTAGTGATATCATAAAAGGAACTGGTGAGGCCTCATCTGGAATACCATGTGCAGTTCTGGTCTCTAGTGCTTAGGAAAGATTAATACAAACTGGAACAGGTACAGAGAAGGACTACTAGGATGATCAGAGGAATGGAAAACCTACTTTACGGGAGGAGATTCAAGGAGTTTAGCTTGTTTAGCCTAACCAAAGGAAGGTGGAGGGGAGATATGGTTGATCTCTATAAATACATTATAGGAAGAAACCCCAGGGAGGGAGAGGAAATATTAAGTTAAGGGCCAATGCTGGTATAAGAACAAATGGATATAAACTGGCCAAAATAAGTTTAAGCTTGAAATTAAAGGAGAGAAGGAGAGTGGAGGCAAAATACCTAACTTGTTTCAAGACTGAGTTTAATAAGTTTATGGAGAGGATGGTATGATGAGATTGCCCACAATGGCACAGGGCCCATCTGAAACTGCTGTTAAGAAATATCTCCAGCAGCCAGAGATAGGACACTAGATGGGGAGGGCTCTGAGTTACTACAGAAAATTCTTTCCCAGATGTCTGACTGGTGCATCTTGTCCACATTCTCAGGGTATAACTGATCACCATATTTGGGAGTGGGAAGGAATTTCCCCACAGGTCAGATTGGCAGAGACTTCGGGGAATGGGATTCACCTACCTCTGCAGTCTGGGGCACAAGTTACTTGCTGGTTTGAATTAAAGTGGTGTAGAGCAAAATGACTTTACTGTGCGTGAGAGGTCACACTAGTGGGATTGTTCCCACACTGGCAGGGGCATTCAGGTAGCACTCAAAATGAACAGGGTCTGAGACAGTTGGTAAGATGCCAAAGAGGTCCTTGGGGAAAAAAGTTTGAGGACCACTGAACTAGAGTAAATGATGGATTCTTTGTAACTTGAAGTCTTTAAATCAAGATCTGAGGACTTCATTACTCAGCCAGAGGTTATGGGCCTACTATAACAGTGAGTTTCTGTGGCCTGTGATGTGCAGGGGGTGAGACTAGATGATCACGATGGTCCCTTCTGACCTTAAGTCTATGACATTTTACTGTGTTTGCATGTTTACAGAAATTTGACTGGTGAATGTGTTGAGGACAAATAATAATTGAAAAGGAAACCATATATATTTCTACCATTTAGAATAATAGCAGATGATATTGCAAAGAAATGGACTTCCATTGGGGGTTTATTTTATAAATATACACTCACATAAAGATCTGGTGAGGAACAGTTAAAAATGTTGTCACATTTGCTCCTCCACAAATCAATACATAAATCACACTTACTCCTCTGCCAGGGCCTCATTCTCTTCCTAGCAAAATTAATAGTAAAGCTCCCAGTGGCTTCAAAGGTACAAAATCAGGCTTTGGAAGCGCTGTCCCACACTGGTCCTATCAGCACAGCCCTCCACACACACCCTTTTTTTGTTGTTGTTGCTATTTCTTCTGTGAGCAGTAGGTGGCAACAGTGCTTCCTGTTGCAGGTGCACTTCAGATAAATTATTCCTTGGTTACTAAAGCAACATGTTTTGTATGACATAGAACAGCCATGGCTGTTGATGTTTTCATGCTTGGCCATAGGCATATCTCCAAAAGATATGGTTTTATTCACAAAATTTTGTAGAATTCTTAGCAGAGAAAAGTTTTTAAAAGTATCTTTCTGCCTGTGGATAAGTAGTAATATCTGGTCCACACTGTCCTTTTGTTTTGAAGGAAATTCTATAATAGTAAGTATTGCACCATTAAATTTTTTTTTAACCTTTCATCATAGGTGAAAACTTTTATCACTTTTGTTGCTCTCCTCTGGACTATCTCCAATTTATCCACCTCTTTCCTAAAATGTGGTGCCCAGAACTGGACACAGTATTCCAGCTGAGGCCTCACCAGAGCTGAGTAGAGTGAGAAAATTACCTCCGATGTCTTACAAATAACACTCTTGAATGTTATTAGCCTTTCTAAAAACTGCATCACATTGCTGACTAATATTCACTTTATGTTCCACTATAACCCTCAGATCCTTACAGCAGTACTACCACCTAGCCAGTTATTGTCATTGTGAATTTGATTTTTCCTTCCTATGTGAAGTTTTTTGCACTTTACTGAATTCTAGCTCATTGATTTCAGACCAATTCTCCAATTTGTCAAGGTTATGTTAAATTCTAATCCTGTCCTCCAAATTGCTTGCAACCCCTCCCAGCTTAGTGTCCTCTGCAAATTTTACAAGCATACTCTCCACTCTATAATTTAATTCATAATATTTCAGGGGTAATGTAATACCCACGGGCCTGTTGACACTCATAGAACCACAGTGGGCTGTGTTTAAATGACTGAGGGCTATGTTCGTCCCTTTCCTTTTACTCCTTTATGAAAAAAACTTGGCTTCAGTTCCTACCTCCTGAGCTGGGTCATCCTTTTCACTTCTGTTTGAATGCAACTTGGCTATTTTGGTCACATCCACTCCTCCTAAACCGTGTTTAGATCTTTTCATCTACTCTCTCACTTTCAAAATGGTCTGCTAACCAATGGCAACTGGGGAGAATGTTTACTAAGGCCTCTTTGAAACATGGGCTGCACTATTGCTCAAACAAGCTGACATTACAGTCACTGTATGAATTGTATCTTATGTGCACAGAACCTTCATGCATAATGATTTGGAATCCATTGTCTAATTCACTATTTCCCGCCGGTGATGAGGCGCCTGCCCACACTGGGATCTAAGGGGTTAATAGAGCCCTTGGGAGGCTGTGCAGGAGGAAACCAATCAGAGAGGGGCTGCGATGAGCAGCCAGTCAGGGATGGGCTGGCCCATATAAGAAGGGCTGCAGAACAGAGCAGCTTCAGTCACTCCCTGGAGCTTCAGGAGGACTGGTTTCCTTGCAGGCTGAAGGCAGCAAGCACCCTGGACAGAGCAGTGCTGCAGGCAGAGACTCAGGGAGCTAAAAGCAGCTCCTGGCAAGCTGCAGGGATCTGAAGGCTGAGGCCTTGAGGTGAGGGCAAAGAGAGTGCTGGGGCCATGGGGAAGTGGCCCAGGGAGATCTACAGAGGAGTCGGAGGGGACACAGCAAGTGGTGGACATCTACAGGGTCCCTGGGCCTGGACCCAGGAGTAGTGGGTGGGCCTGGATCCCCCCCCCTTCTCACCACTGAAGAAGTAGCCAGACAATTGGCTGCAGTTGCCCCTGAAGGAAATGGCTGGACAGTGGACTGCAATTCCCCCAGGAGAGAGTGGAGGGCTGTGTCCTGAAGCGGATGCCGTGGTCCGTGGGGTGACATCGGTCTTGGAGCAGAAGTGATGGTGGCAAGATATCACCGGAAGAGGGCACATTGTGAACGGAGCTAATCTCCAGGACAGCCAGCAGGAGGTGCTGCAGTGGTGAGTGAACCCCATCACATCCCCCTTATATGTTGCTTTACAAGGCAGCATTTATTTTGCTGGCTAAGCATTATGGGGCTTTATTACAGGTGGGACCTTGTTTCCTTATCTTCAGAAAAAGAATGTGAACATAAGCTTCCCATCATTTAGTTAGTTTTGTCCATGCTCACGCGGAGAATCATGCATGGAGTATTTTTTTCTGGCACTTAATTAGTAGTAGCACTTCTTGTTGAGGTTTGTAGGCCTCTGCCAAGGATTGGCCAATATACTGAAGGGAATAAGAACAATATTGGGTTACTTTAAAAAACAAACAACCTAATAACAGTTTTCAAATATGTTAAGGGATGTTATAAAGAAGACAGTGATCAACTGTTCTCCCAGTTCTCTGAAGGTAGGAGAAGAAATAATGCACTTAATGTGCATCAAGGGAGATTTAGGTTAGATATTAGGAACAAACTAACTACAAGGATAGATAAGCACTGGAATAGGCTTCCACAAGGGAGGTTGTGGAATCCCCATCACTGGAGGTTTTTAAGAACAGGTTGAACTAGGGTGACCAGACAGCAAATGTGAAAAATCGGGATGGGGGTGGGGGGTAACACTGGTCTACAATTTTTGAGAAGTCGTCTGCTTCAGAGATAAA
>NW_020664399.1:6473603-6477599 GCF_002925995.2 Terrapene triunguis
TTCCTTTACAAGTTTAACACTGTTACCACAATTTAATCAAATAAACTTTTTGGGTCTGACATTTACTTCATCCCATATCTGCTTCCTATCAAAGATAAGATGGGACAAGAGGGCCTTAACAAAACAGCTACCTCCAATATCTCTTAAGAAATTAAATGCTGACTGCTCAGGCTATGTATGAAGAATTAAGACTGAGAATTCGGTCGATTCACTGTATGGTGCTCCATGTCCTCTTGAAGATGGCAAAACACACTTTGCCCTAAGTTTTCAGAAGGGAACAGCAATTTGAGGTTGTTTCAATGATTGGGTGCCCAACTTGGAACATCAAAAGGGGGTTGATTTTCAATGAGTAGCTACTCACCACTTTCTAAAAACCAGGCCCTTTTAAAATGTACTTAGCTGGGCAGCAGAATACTGACAGATCAAAATAATCACTACCTCTTTTTGAAAATTTAGCCCACCACATTACTATGGTACTCAACGTATGTATAAAATTACCAGATACAGATGAAGTTTCCTTCATCTGAGATGGGAAGTTGATTCTAGACTGGTTCACAAACACCTGATGGTAGTTTATTATGACATCTTCAGATCAAAACTACTGTGGATTTCTCAGATAGTCTGCATTAATCTCCATCCACATTTATGCATATGCTAGAGGGGGAAGGAGAAAGCTCTTTTTAAAATTCCACAACCAAAAGGAAGGATTCACTCTGAATACTGCTAAGTGATCTTTCATAAGGTTGATTTATCTCTGAGTCTGAAAATGTTTTAGAAGCCTTTCATCTTTGGAATTGACCACATTGTACCAAGTGTAAGGTACATTAAAAATAATAAAATAGATAATAACAGAAAAGGATCGTCTACAAAACTCCCCCTGCATGGTCTTCACCCCCCATTCAATTTGAAGTTACAAAAGTTGAATTCTGTACTATACTTAACAAGTTTTTCAGGAACAGCAAAAACAACAACTTTACAGTGAACATACTTTAGACACGTTCCTTTGTAAGATGGGTTCACTTTCCTTCTTGGCTAATGGCTATGAGAACATGGTTTTATTTAAATTGGACATCAAATTATTGAATTCTCTAATCTCTCACCTCTCCCTCTGAAACTGTGCACATACATACCACTGGGACACAGGTTTATCCCAGGGGGTTGAGGATTTTTGTGAGAGGTGATTCCTCAAATTTGGTATGTTCCTGTTGCCAGTTTCCCTATCATTACATTTTATTAGTTTGAATTGAGACTGTATGTCAATGAATCATAGAATAAACAGCATGTCAAAATAAGTAAACAGGTAACTTTAACAGAATTCCCATCAACCTCATTTATTGAAATAAAAGAAAATACAGAATATAACATACCAGAATAATCTGTTATGATTCCATACCCGAGCTGGCCATTACATTGGATTCTGTACTCCAGTTGCCCTTATACAATATTTTCATGTTGAATTCATTTATTTGAAAAAGCTATTATCTATCATTTTCCAACAATCCAAAGAACCACTCCTAACCCCCCCCAAAAAACCTCTGTTATAAGGAGATTTAACAGCATTGAACATTGGGTTTGAAAATAGTGCCAACTGAAACCTATTAATCAGTTTAATTCATAACTATAAAATGAGATTGAACTGCTCTCTTCTTGGTAAGGATTCATTTGAAAATCGGGAGAGAGGGGAAGGAAATGCTGTGAACTCAGGAGCTATTGTGAAATCACAATTTGATTAACCTGTAGGTCTCATTTCTGCAAGAAAAACATTTCTATAGATATGATACCTATAAATAAATCATTTTGCTTTTGCATACAACTGGACAAGCTATTTGGTAAAATATTAGAGTATTATTTTCTATATCTCTCAGGCTTGCTTCATAAATGATTTGCTAACCACTAAAATGTAAACCTAGACACACACACACACACACACACACACACACACAGAGAGAGAACTGTTTTAGCAGGTAGTAAATCAATCATTGCTTCAACTACATGTTATACACGTGACTACATGTGACTAGGCACGTGATATTTTCTCTCATGTATTGGATGATAAATGGTTTGAATAGAACAAAAAAGAATGCACATCCTATATGAATTTTCAGGCAATGATATGTTAAATTTGTGAAACTGTCAAGATTTGAGAAAATTTTCATTATCCCATAGTGATTGACAGAGATTTAGTATCGGCCCTTTTATTTCTGAAAATATTCACATAGCTTTTTTTTTTTTCTTCAACAGTATTCAACAGCTTTTACTTCATATTAGTTCCAGGATTTAAATTTACTAGAGTACACTTGTAGATTATCTCTTTTTTCATCTAAATGAAACACTGGATTTTTTTTTTCTGAACATGGAACTTGCAAAAATTCTGGTAAATTATATGTGAGAGTTGAGATTGCGTGATTAAATCTTCATTAAATTCAAAATTGTGGATCCCACAGCAAGAAAATAAATACAAAAGGTCAAAGAGTTAAATTTACCCATTAAAGACTTCACCATGTCAACATAAGGAATGTGGAATGAGCTCCAAAACTATGGTGACAGGTCACAGTATAAAACTGTAGATAGATAACACTCAGTCCATACACCCACTGCAAGTAGATCAAGGGCTTTATGACATGTATTTGTTGAGACATGTAACCTATGTCAAGGAGAGACTACATGAGATAACATTCAAATAATGCACTATTGGCTTGATTTTGTGAGTGCCCACGCATCCTACTAGAATCAATAGGAGCTGGAGGTAATAATCACCTTTAAAAATCAGACTGTGTATTTAGTTGCATCTAATTAAAGGTATTTGTTGCAATAGATGAGATGTACATTTCTGCTTGTGCGTGACTAGGCTTGGATATCCACAGTTAGTATACCCTGAAGTCAATACAGAAAATAATATTTGAGGTATGCATAGGATACTGGAGTCGCCATGACAAGTCAAAACAATGAGTCCTTGTGGCACCTTAGAGACTAGCAGTTGCCAAGAGATATTGCACAACTCACAGCAATAACCTATTTTAAGTAGGATAAAACTATAATATAACATCTACCACTTCAGAGCAGTGCTAGCACAAACACTGACTCTTTAAAAATGACCATTCAATTTTCATTTGTTTATAACATTCTCAAGCAGCTCCTTTGCAAACTTTGCAAAGATTACGTGAATTATCTTCAGTGAGGAATGCAAGTGGCACTATTTTTGAGTTAGCTGAATGTAAAAATTATTTTTAAATGGTGAAAAATACTGGTTAAAATATTTGGTTAATCTGTATAAGGCTGACTGCATTTGATTCAAATGTTTTGCAAAGCAAATCACAACCGAGCTAAGAACTGACAACATAATATCTGCTGAAACATAACTATGATGTTACAAATACTATTATTCTAAAAATATATAGCTTCCTTAGCTATCATTTTTCTAAGAATTGGTACTAAATTGCTACAAATATTTGTTTTATAAACTTTCCCCTCCTAGTGGAATTTGCAGATGAAAATATTCAACTGGTTCCAGCTAGCAAGTAGGTTTTGGAACAAAAGCAATAAATGTTTTGGTAGCCTGGTTCCTGGAGCTACAGATCCTCTAGTAGACAGGGCCGGCTCTAACTTTTTTGCCACCCCAGGCAAAAAAAAAGAGCGCTGCCCCACCGTAACAGCCCCGCCCCCCACCAGTGCCACGCCGGGCCGCCCAAACCCCGGGAGCACCGGGCCGCTCAAACCCCCGCCCCCCCCGAGTGCCGCGCCAGGCCACCCAAACCCCCGGAGCGCCGTGCCGGCCAAACCCCCGTCCTCCCCCCCGAGCGCCACGCCGGGCCAGGCCACACCGCCCAAACCCCCGGAGCGCCTCGCCGGGCCACCCAAGCCCCCGGAGCGCCACGCCAGCCAAACCCCCGAGCGCCGCACCGTGCCTCACCGGGCCGGCCAAACCCCCAGAGCGCCGGGCCACTCAAACCCCTGCCCCTCCCCGAGCGCCGCCCTGCCCAAACCCCCGCCCCCCCC
>NW_020664399.1:6477699-6492433 GCF_002925995.2 Terrapene triunguis
GCCGAAAAAAAAAAAAAAAAAATACACACACACCGCGAGCGCCCCCCGCCAGCCCAATATTGGCCGCCCCTTCTAAGGTGCTGCCCCAAGCACGTGCTTGGTCAGCTGGTGCCTGGAGCCGGCCCTGCTAGTAGAAACCAAGAGCGATCAGCTGACAGCTTTTAACCAGGTCTACTGGAATGCCCATTTGGGCTACCCATTGCTATGTTCTATAGTAAAAAACAACATTTTGCTTTTGCTGACCTAACGCTGAAAAGGGCATGGTATTTTAGTTTTTCCTGCCTAAATACATGTAAATCGAAGTGCAGTTAAAGCTCATATTCTTCAATACAAGAACTGCAGTTTTCTAGAAGAGAAGTCTTTGCATTGTTAGAGTGGCTCCTTCTTAAACCATGTAGTTAAGGCTGTATGCACAACAGTTACTTTCAATCACAACAGAAAAGACAACTATACGGGCTTTACTGACTGTCCAAAGATTATGAATTATAGTTTCAGAGATTCCACTGTTCTGCTCAGAAGTTTATGAAGTCATAAATGTTTTAAGCAAAGGGTATTTCATGAGACCTTAATTTTGACAACTAATGTGTTGGAGTCAAAATAAAATAGTCACTACATTTCATCATTTTAAAGAATTGAATTATTTTAAAAATTCATAGCCTGCAATCACATACTCTCCTGTATAATCTACCTTTGATATTTATTGAATGCCAGTCACTCACTACCAAGATGTGAAAAATGCCACGTATGTTGTTTATGTAGCACCAACAAGCTGTTATTACCTTATTGTCTACAAAGCACCTAACTTATTATGAAGTAAAAATGACATAGCATCCAAATAAAATTTAAGACTATGATAGCTGTGCACTGTAAAGAGAATTAGCATACATTTTTATATTAAAAATCACTGACATAGATTTAGAACAGTTTAACAACATCTGCTCTCATCCAATGCATATAATGTACAAAGGTTACTTTTCACACAAGACCTCCTTTTGAAAAGTGTGTGCACATCATTATGTAGTGGAGCTGTGCTCCCTGAAAAATAGTACAGAAGGGAAAAAGAAGGCAGGCCCAGTAAGGGGTGGTGACATTGTCATTAGGACCATAATTATGCAGATTCAGTGCCCAAAGGTTGATTCATAGGAGGTGTAGTCCCTAGGGATTGAAGTAGCTGCTGCAGACAGGACGGAGGGTTTCCCCAGAGGCAGGACTGGATTGTATACTCTCAATACCGCACAAAACCAGATTTTCTCAACAAGGGTGTCAGTGTATGTGTGTGTGAGAGAGACTGTATGTCTGTAAAAATTGAGCATATAAGTGTCATAATATTTTTATTTTTCATTTTAAAAAATGTACATGCAATTGTGAGAGACTTATCAGGTACTAGAATTGCCTATTCAAAGGGCCAGCTATGAATCTACTTGGAAACTTCTAGCAAAAGTGCCAGACTTGGGAATGTGTGCAAAAGTGGTAAATGTACATGCATACCTGCCAACGGTATCATGGTCACTTTTTAACTCTGAACTCTAAACAGAAAATATACATTGACTTCCTCTAAATAAAAGTTCTTCTCAGACGGACTTTCAAGAAGGTAATCTCTTTTGTGTAATGAGGGGTGAAATTCAGATCTGGCCATAGCTAAACAGAGCTCGAGAAAATAGTCTTTTGAGATGGAACTATCTGCTGGTGTAGGCACAGTAGCCATGACGTCCTTCTACACTCACTACTCCAGCCCGCTACGGGGTACCTTATAGCTACTGAATGTGTAACTGTCTATAACAGCTATATAATTGTGGAGCCAATGGCTACAATCTTGGCCCTCCTCCTTTCACTCTGTCTTCTACAAAGCCCAACCCAGCTATGAACATTAGGTACTCAGCTCCCCTTGCCTGCCTGCTCTCCTCCTACAAACCAGCAGTGATTATAGGGCCTTCCAAGGACCTTCCTATATGAGGTGAAGTTCACCCTCTATGACAGTTTTGCAGTTACACACTTTGTCAGCATCAAGAAATCACACCTAGGGTGAATATCACTTAATAGCAACACTTTGTCAGGAACCAATCCCATCCCTTCCGATATGGGCAATGGCATGCCACTTATTGAGAACTTTTTTGGAAGAAAGGCACTGGCTGAAGGCAGGTTTGTGGGGCTGCAGCTAGGGAAGGAAACACTAGAAGGTGTGAAGCCGCACAAAATCTGCCTTTTCCTGGGGACTGCACAGGAGGTAATGGGCTGGAGCATCTGCATCCCTGCTCAGTGGGGGAACCCCTGCCAGAGTCCCAGCACTGCGGACTGGGAGAGGAGGCTTTGAGCAGGGTAACAGCGCGGGGAGGGCTGCAGCTCAGATGCCAGAGCTTTCCACAAGCAGTAGGGGCTCTGGGGGTCCATGGAGCTGCACAGTAGTTCTCCCTGCTGTTGCTCTGCCCAGTCCCCTCCCAGCTCCCATCTTGCAGCTCTGCAGGTCCCACTGCCTTCATTCCCTGCTGCAGGCCCCCTCCCTGTGGAAAGCTCCAGGATCCTGGCTGCAGCACCCCTCCCCATTCCTGCCCTCCCCACAGACAGGTTTTCAGAGCTGCAGCCTGCTATGTCCCAGGACTTCCTTCCCTGGCTGCAGCCCCATAAACCTGTCTTCCACGTACTGGCAACTGCCGAATAATGGCAGATTTTAGCCATCAACCAAGGGGTAGCTAATAAGCAGAATCTACAGCATATCATTTGTCACTGGGGAAAAGTTTTTTAATCCTCCCTTTATTAAAAAATAGAACCTGAAGGTCTTGATCACAGGCTGACATTATTTATATTCAGAGGGAAATAACTGTAACCAACCAGGAATTATTGTTCAACCATATGAATGCTTTGCTTAGGATTTTATAGATTTTTTCATTATTTCAACTATGAAAGATCTCATGACCAGCTTGTAAATTTATCATTTTTATCCCTGTAGTTCATGGGGCCTTATTTATCATTTTTGTTGCTTATGCATAATACATATTCACATGAAACTGACTAACATGATGAAAAGGACTAGGAAAATTTATGTATGTTTACCCCCCAAAAACAATGTCCTTTCCCCAAGTAGTGAGATTAACTGACCCTGTAATGTGTTTTCAGTCTTTGGGCACAGAACTCAGACCTCTTTATCCCTGGCTCAGTGACACTTCTGAAGCGCTTGCCAGGTGTGGAAGTTTAGTCCTGTTAATCAAATGCATTCTTATGACAAAACTATGAATTACTTTCAATACGCATATGCCCACTGCACAGCATGAAAACTTTGATTCACTTAGCTAACAAAAAGGGTTAGGTTAATGTATGTCAGCTATGTGGACCGTACTTGAAGAAAAATTATGGGGAAAGCAGAAATAAATGTTCTGTTCTTCAGCATGGTAAAACCCATAGACCCTACAATGAGATTGTGTCAGCAGGGAGCAACTAGGGTTTGGACAATTTAATCTTGTATAACTGAAATTGAAATAACTATGCACATAGACTTATTACTAATTTACTGAAGCAAACACCATCCAACCACAAACAGCATCAGAAGAGCCTAGCAGGCCAATTTGGAAGTGTTTTATGAAGGGATACATGGACGATAGGGTGCATGCCTTCAGATTTTTTAAAAAATGTATACGTCAACCCAATATTCTATTACTGCTCTTAGGGAGTGGGGCCTGAGTGCAGAAAGGGAAGACAAGTTATTTGTCATTTTCAGCTGGGATCTACCCAAACATAGGCACCAACTCTGTGGGTGCTCTAGGGCTGGAGCACACAATGGAAAAAAAATTAGCAGGTGCTTAGTACCCACCAGCAGTCAAGCTGTCCCCCTCCGCCTCCCCCTTCCCCTCAGCGCCTCCTGCCCCCCAGCAGTCTCACTGATCTCTCCTCCCGCTCCCTCCCAGTGCCTCCCGCCCACCGCGGATCAGCTGTTCTGCAGCATGCAGGAGCCACTGGAAGGGAGGGGGAGGAGTGGGGACGGGGCGCACTCGGGGGAGGGGGTGGAAAGAGGCAGGGAAGAGACAGGGCGGGAAGAAGCGGGGCAGGGGTGGGGCCTTGGGGGAAAGGGTGGAGTGGGGACAGGGGGCAGCGGGAGGTGGGGTTGAGCACCCCCCAGATAGAGAGGAAGTCAGTGCCTATGTGCCGAAATATTGATGACAAAGCATTATTGAGTTTGATCCTCTAGTTTTATCTAACTATATTGTTAGTGCTGCTTCAATGGCTCTCCTTAGTCTCCGTAGTCTGAGGGAACAATCTTTCCTTCCAACAATTCTGCCGAGGACAGTAGACTTCTCTTGCCTGTTCTTCTTGTAATTTAGACAATGCTTTGGATCTAAATCCTAGAACACTTGGTCAGAAACTTAATGATAAATCTGACTCACCCTAAAAATGGACAGCCTCCATTTCATACTGTGTTTTTCATGCTGTGCAACAGCTAAAGCTATAGCTGTGTGAAAAATAAATCTCCCTGACAGACAGCCCAAGAAACCCATGTTCTTTCACAGTTCTGAAATCCTACAGCAGTTTTCCCCCAACAGAAAATATTTGTTTTCTGCACATTAATCCTTACCATATTAAAACTGGTTGTTCCACAAATCCGTAGCAAACATATAAAGAAAAGGCCATTCCAGATCAGCTTGTGTATTATTATTTGTTGGTCTAATAGCAGGGTATCATTTTTATCTACCCAGACCACACACAGTTGTCACAGGATGACGGGCAAATTGATTCCTCTTGGCATTTTGGTGAAGTTCAAATTTAAGAGGCATATAATGCCTGATATTTCATCTGCTAGAGGACTATGCTGGATTGGATCTGTGCTTCTCTTCAAACAATTCCTTCACTTTTGGGAGCTTATCAGGGAATAGCCCATTAACAGACATGAATTGTCACCTATCAGTATAGCTTACCAGGAGGAGGCTGGCAAAACATTTATTCTAGTTGAAGTCTCTGGAGTTGCACTCATGGAAACACTGATGTCCCAGAAGTGAGAATAAGGCCCTCAAGTTTTTATGACTAAAGTTTTGCATTCATAAATGTTGAGAATTTTGTGTACTCAACTGCAGTTTTAATGTTGAGAGTGATTCTTCAAAGCTACTATCTGATTCTACATGCACAGCTCTGAGGTTGTGCAAAGCATAGGCGTCAAAAAGCATAGGTGCAGTTTTAGAATCTGATTTGGGAAGCTTGAGTCTCTCTCCCTTCACTCAAGTTTTTAATTCATTCATTTGTATTATTCAGGTATCTCACATCTCTGAGATGGAATACATACCGCTAGCTTCCTTTGAGTTAAGAGTATATGTAAATTAAGCTCCAGTTTAGGAGATGCAAATAGAAATTTTAACTACAAAAATATTTGCCTTTGGTACTCCACAAAAGGGGCTCCAATGGACTGGCCAAGGAGCAGCGCAGCAATTGGCTTAATTTGAATTATTTATAAATTACCACTTCCATGCCTACACAGATTCATTTCCTTCTTTAATTTTTAAAATATATGTCTAAAAAAGACAAATGGCCTCCGGTGTTCTATTTTACCCCAAGGTCCATTCAGACATAGGATGCATCTACCAGGAAAAAGAATTAAACCTTAATTTTTATTTTGACAATTACACATTTCAGCTTTAAATTCCCCCGTTTCTTAGATCCCCAGATTAGAGAGACAACACAAACCAATTCAATTACACTACAGACTATGATGTCGAGCCCCATTGTCTGCAATGGTGTAACTCATGTACCTTAAAATGAGCTGGATGTGGCCCTTATCTATAAAAAAAAATGAAACCAAACTAAAAAGCAAAGACCACAACCACAAGCCAGCTCTGGACATTTCTTTACCACCCTCAAATCAATTATTTCATGCAGAAGAACCTCCATCAGAGAGCTGGAGCATAGGAACAGATACACACAATAGCCTGAAAGTCTGAATTGGGGCTGGGGATTTGAATTTTCCTTTTGCTTATTCTGGTTTTTAGAAGTAAGAGACAAATGCATGAAAATAAGATGTGCTGGCAAACTGCCAAAGCCCTGTACCAGCTGCACTGCCAGGTGGGACATTATGTTGTTTGACAGAAAAACTGTCACTCAAGTGCCTAACACCATTGTTTGCTTGCAGCAGGAGATGTGATTTTTGAAGTGTTAGTGGGTAAGTTTACAGCAATTAATCCTTGTGTCAGGCAAGGCTTTAGTTGCAAGCCTTGTTAGTAGCTGCTAAAAATACTTACCTGAGTACCACAAAAAAGAAAGAAAAAAAAGACTCCCTTGGATTTCTGAAATGTGATGCTTGGTAATGCACTTTTCTGCTCCATTACTAAAATTCTCTGTCTGGAAAAAGTCAACTAATTCTTGAGATCCATACTGAGACGTGCATAAAGTATGTCTATGAAGGAGTATTAAACAGATGTGCATAATAAACTAGTTATCCTGAAAATAGTGACTGTTCTGATTATATATTTACCTGAGATGCAGCACATCTGTAGAATAGAATACACTTCACAAAATTTAAAATGGGCTTTTGCTTAATCATTTACCACTTTACTAACTGAGCCAGCACTCACATGAGTCTGAGTAGGCATATTTTAGACAGGTATACATGTTTGTGAAAAAAGGGTGCTTCTTTATAGAGTTATTTGATGAGACAGATCTTAAACTGGCTTCTTCATTTTAATGGGTGTCACAGAAGAGAACAAGAAAGCATAAAATTAGTCACTTTGCTTCTGTCTCTGGCAAGGTTTCTGATTTCAGTTCATTTCTAATAAAATAAAGAATCTGCCAATTTACCTTTTCTTGTTCTGTTAGAAATTCTGGTATGCTGTTTTCAAGGCAAACCCTAATTATTTTAAGAGGTTTTTTTGCTACAATTGAGTGGACCTTTGCTGTGTTCCGCCTTCCCCCTCCCCCCCCCCCCCCCCCCCCCCCCCCCCCCCGCAACATGGTTAAAGGTCAGAAGCTCACACTGTAGGTCTTTATTTCTCATCACCTGGATGGCTCTTCCTCATTTAAAGGATTTTTGCTGCCTCCAAACAATATTGATTCATTCCCTGGAAAGGATTACTATAATGTTTTAATGTATAAGGCTTCATATATTAAAAGAAAAAGAAATGGAATCTAGCACTAATGGATGGTAGATGGATGAGACAAAAAGATATATAGATAGTCCTTGGGATGGGTATGCAAGTCTTTGTCCACTAAAACCTCATCGTTTGTAGTTCAGCTGGCAAGTTTAAAAAAAGAAACCACACTGGAATCTCATTGGTATTCAAAAGGAAATCATTACTGATAGAATATTACAGGAACTATAGTAGATACAGGCCAAGAGAGTAAATTAAAAACACTATGATAACATTCTTCACATTTTACAAGCCAAGGAACATGATCAAGTTGCTAAGCTGACATCATAATATGAAACTAGAGATTGGGTTCTGTTTTGGCTATACGTTTTTATAAGCCTGATACTTCAATGAAACTGAGCAGCTCTTAAACTCTAGCAACTGGAAGGGGGCAGACAGCACAAATTACACACACAGTTTAGTCGCAGAGGACTTCTAGATTTAAGGAGAGCCTATGAAGATTTCCAGAATTAGAAGGAATTCCTCTGGAGTGGATGAAGGATATTTTCATGACAGCTCTTCCAAGAGTTTCTTCTACTGATTTTCCCTTGGACAGATGGGGTGCTTTAAAATTCCATCAGCCTTTTCCCCTTGCAATAATTGATATATGAATGGCTTCCCAAATCGCCTCTTACAATGAGGAAGATGGTGGCACAGTAACAGCTAGGCTAGGACATTATGCAGTGGGATATAAAGAGAACTTTAAAACCAAGAAGATCTGGATGCTAAGGTGCAAATACAACACATTTCATAGAGTGACATACCTATTTAAAGGAGAGGGTAGTACTTTTTTCCCCCCATTTAAATGGATCTTGTATGTTGCTGAGGACTAGTGAACTTGACCTGCATGATCTCACTAACAGTGAGAATATTTTTTTCATATACTACATTTTTTGTTAGCAATTATTTGAAATATTACTGTCTTAGATAGTCACAAAGTTGCATAGTGAAGGCTGCAAAGTTTCTTTATTACTCCTTGAAAAGATAAGCTACACAGAAGCTGTAGATAAATATCAAATTTCACGTGTATAATTAATGTGTATCAGACTACATTGTACCATTAGTAAGAAATGTATAGGACTAAAAGTCAAACCAATCTTGGATTATTTAGAGGCCAGGTATGGTAGCCTTTGGGGCAGTGCAAAACCCATGTTCTCCCATGCTGGTGTATGATGAGAAATATTATGTGTCAAGTACATATTGTGACAGACTGATAATATCTTGCCGTATCCTGAACAAAGCTGATTGGAATTAAGATCATCTTTATTGAATAAAATTAAATCTTATTGAATTAGGTTTAATAACTTTGGGGTCCATCATATGAAAAAAATGCAATTGTGTATGTGTTATTGTGGAATTGTATGTAACTCCTTCCTTGGTTAGCAGCCCTTTGAAGACACTCCCCTAGAGAAGTGTGCATTTACTAGTTCACATTGGATTATTCATGGATCGCCAGACAAACAAAGGATTTTTGAATAAATAGTCTTGTTTTAAACAGACTCAGGGCCTTCTTCCTGATCTGGCAGATGGACAGGGCCATGGTCTACAGAGGACCCAACTCCTTATGAAAGGATTGGAAGAACTGGGGCTTACTGAGGCCCTATAAGACTGGTTGATTGGTCTGAGCTTAAACTGTGATTAACTTGAAACCACAACAAAACCCTTGGGTGGGGTGTTGAAGGATTGCATACCTCCTGGTAAGTTTGGGATCAACCCTAGTAAGTGTATTAGCATGCAGGTGGGTTCTTTTATTGTTTTACTATGTTTTCTCTGTAGTGTTTCTGCCTTAAGAATAAAATAGGCTTGTATAAAAGGAGGTGTATGGTAACTATCATGGTGGACAGCCACACTGTAAACCATCTCTGAAGAGAAAGCAAGCTGGTACTCTTGGGCAGACCATCTCTGCTGGGAATAACACAGTTATGGCAGGGAACTGTGCAGCCTAGAAATACCCTGGTGAGAAGGGAGTGAGAGGCAGATCCACCCAAGATAGGCAACAGCCAGAGAGCTGGAAACCTGAGAGTTGGTACCTGTGAGGGTTTACGCCCCTCCTTACAGGGCAGCACGGCCTAGTGGCCAGAGTGCATATAACCGCCCCAGGTTACAGGGCAGCACGGCCTAGTGGCCAGAGTCCATATAACCGCCCCTGGTTGCAGGGCAGCACAGCCTAGTGGCCAGAGTCCATATAACCGACCCTGGTTGCAGGGCTGTAGGACCTTACTACTGGCTCAGTGTGTGTGGGGGGGGTCCTACCAAAACACGCTGAGGCTTACCGGGGTCAAGGTACCAGTCCGTCACCTCCCCCGGGTCGCTTCCTACCAGCTTGGGAGTTGGGGTCTCCCACGGATCCCAGGGTTCTCCACGAGTCTCCGGATCCATTGCCTCCTCTAGTTCCTCACGCAGTAGCGGTTCGTGCCGGCCTGTAGAAGCCTCTGTTCCTGGCAGCTTCAAGAGTGTCGGCTGGTCATCTGCAGGAGCTTCCCAGTTAGGTCCTTCCCCTGCGGCCGCCAGCCCTGACTGAGCTGAGTTCCCTCCTTTTATACTCAGTGAGCATCTGGAGCATGCCCAGTACGAACGGGGCGGGACTTCCTCTGTCAGAGCTACCGGTCTGACGCCGCTGGGGCTAGTGCGGGGCAGGGCTGCCCCATCACACAACCCTTTCTGGACTACTGAGGGGAAACATGGGTGTAGTTGCCCTGAATTGTGACACACATCTTTTCTATAATTGTTGTAAAATGTGAGAATAACCAGTAGGGAGATATCTGTGTTTTTTGACCTATTGAATTTGACTGTTATTACTTTTTGGTTAAGGACCCAAAGCACTAGATAAGCATTTTTTTGTATATACCATCAAAGTTTTGTAGCTTTTCATTACTGATACTACTTTTGTGAAAGAAAGAAAGAAAGAAAGAAAGAAACTTCTTTAAATGCATTTCCTTTGCAGATTGTAGCCTATAGGATGGTTTGGGTTAAGAAATAAGTGGAAGACAGGTTTGAGGCCTAAGTTAGCCTAAGCGTAGGAGTATGAAAAATTGAAGTTGTTAGTGTGAGACAAAGTGTTATGGGAAAGTAAGAATTAGAAAGGATGTGACCCAGGGCCATATTACCATTACATTTGAATATAACTGGTTTTAGCAAGGTTTTTAATGGATGTTTTTGAGAATTGTCAATGCTTTATTAAAATACTATCTATATTGACAGTATGGAAAGGGTATTGGTGCAGATGTTAATTTAAATAATGTGTAATGTACAGAGCCAATAAGAAAGGGGTGAAATATAATTATAGCAAAGGCGTTTAATGTTAATTAGTATTATAATGGTGTATAAAAGTAGTTTTACTAAATTGTAGAGTGCTCCTACCCTTAGGTTTCAGGATTATAAGTCTGTACTTCACTCTGTTATCAGTGGACTTATCGCCCATACATCATTTCATCTTTAAGTGTGAGTATAATTTGTATAAGTAGTAATTGCATGCCTGCTTGCTTAACTAATCATTTTTCCTTTTAATAAAGTTTGGTTGTATCATTCAGTGTGTAACCTGGAGGTCCTCTATTAAATAGATTTTTATAACTGACCTAGAGGCTCAAACCTGAAAAATAAGTTGTTTTTTATTGCACCCTCATCTTAAACAACATAATATTAATTTAAAACATTTCAAGATAAATGTTACAAAAGGTTACATGATTCATAGTTTAGGAGTGTGCCTTGTAAATCCCAGAACCATTCAGAAGCATTCACTCATTGTGATTACGCTCATCCACCAACCATCATTCTATATAAGGTTATTAAAGACTTACCACCCCAACTATTCTCAAAATGTAAAGAGGGAGAGAAGGAAGATGGTACAGTGTGGATACTTTCTATCTTCTTTCTGATGCCTCACAGTACGCCTGGTGAGGCCAGGCCACAGAAATCAAATGTGAATTAAGCAACTTGTTTCTACTTATGTAAGGCCAAATCCTTAGAGAAATCAGCCTAGCTGTTCAGAGCATTAAAGAAGACCAAAGGGGTGATAAACTGTATTCACAGTTAGCTTAATCTGTTTACAAAATCTTTCCAAACCTGCTACTAGCAAAGAACTCTATTTACTAGCAAGTAAATTTAGCCCTTTCTTCATGGATTGTTCACTCTAAGAGATTAAGCCGACAATTGAAATGCCCAGTTGGAGGCTTGAGGAATGTATAAATCAGTGACATAACACACTCCCAAAATAAGCATCTGATCTGATCCTAGAATCAAAGAAGCAGTGTAGAATTCTGTCATTAAGTGAACTGCATATGACTGCCTTGAAAATCTTATATACAGACACATGATTGAAGCAAGTCATAGAAACAGCTACACCCGAATTCTCCAAGAACACTGGAACTCCTGCTTGCTCATAACACAGTTGCGTATACAGTTTAATATATTTATACTATCACAAAATACAGGTCATCTATGACTTGGACTTCTCCCCAAATGCAAAAAGCAACTGGGATGATTTAAAAGGTTTAAGTAGTTATAAATATCTCATTCTATATTTTTGTAGCTTAATGTCAAGATCTACCACAAAGCTTCAGGAAGAAAAAAATTATGGATGATGGTCAGATACAAATGGAATTCAGACACCTCCTGGAGCAGTAATTTGGTGATTAACACCACCTTATGCCTTTGTGAATGAGTGTAAAGGGTAGAGGAGCCAAAATGCATGGATTTTGATTTTCCATTGGTTGCTATAATTGCAATGAAAAAGACAACCTTTAGAGAGAAATGGTGAAAAGAAAGAAAGATCCAATCTTTGTGGTAAATACTAGATTAAAATCCCACAAGCCACATTTACAACACTGGTTGCAAACTTGTGGGTACTACTTCTTAAAAATGATTAAAAGGAAGCTGAATGAAAACAGATTCCCCTTCCATGAGAACAGGAATGAACTTAGAGAAAGACAAGCTACATTTCACCAAGATTAGCAATTATTCTAAGATAACATGAACCAGACAAAGCTATTTTGTCTCATCTGAAACTTGGAGTACCGGGGAAAACCAAATAGTAGATTCTGCCCCCAGTGAAGAGGTAATTCATCTGTCAGAGAGCCTGTATCTGTGTTCATAAGGCTTTCACTTCCGTCTCCAACCAATTACCCAAAAGTAATACATACCCCTACTCCAATAAACTTGCACTCTGATGAATACTTTAACAGCACCTTCAGTGGTGCTTTGGCAGACTAACCTCTCAAATGCATGGCACGTGTGATGAATAAGATATGCTGATCTTTTTTTATCTAATTGATATGGGCTCATAAGAGGTCAATAATACTCAATATGTGTATTCTCTGTTTTGTTTTTTTCCATGTCAATGAGAGTTTACAAAATAAAGTTTTAAAACTCTTGTTAAACTGAGATCTGTAACACATTATCTATGGTGTAGCTACTACTGCATAATTTCTGACTGTGCAGCAGTTTTGCAGTGCTACAAGAGATGTTGAATTTACTTCATTCCATTTTTAGTGTCCATCTGAAAATCATATTCAGTGCTTATAAGGCTGAGAAGCTAAGTACTTATAAACAAGGAATAAATGACTAAGGTAAGTGCCCCAATTACTGAACACATGCTGCTCTCTTTGTTTAAAATAATAAACTGAAATAATGGCCCAACTTTTAGAAGCTGGAGTTTGCTAAGGACAACCAACTCATTATATACACTGGCATCAACAGTCCCATGTACCCAAGAGGCAGACTGCTGTTAACTAATTACAACATTTTACATTCCTGTACACCTACCAACTCAAAGAATCCCAAAGTGACAATAGTCACTTCGGAAAGTTGTGCTGCACTGGAACCGTTGTGTTGTCCCTAAACTCTTGTGCATTATTTGAAGCTGTAGAGAAGATTGGGAAATTAGGCAGAGCAGAATGTAATTTGACCATGTCACAGGGGTTATCTACATCCTTACTATCATGCAAGGTGTTACTGAGCACAAGAAAACAGAATTTCATATATATCCAGCTGCTCAGTTTCTCATAACACCACCATATTGTGGCATTGTTTCAGTCCTGCTGCTAACTGAACACCACAAATTCCCCACATAACCTAGATTTTAACTCGGAGGGGATGGGAGTGGGTGAGGGGAGGGAGGTGTAAGTTGCTAATGAGGCCCAGCTCTGCTTTGGAACAAATTTTCATGAGACCCATACACACCTAACAGTAGAATTTAGTCCTAAAATACTGAAACTTAAGAGGTTCATGCTCTAAGGTGATATTTAAAAGGTATGTACAGGTGTTAATGCGCCTTTTAAGGCTTGATTTTCAATAAGTCAGGCCTGCAATTGCACATATAATTGTGCACTTAGTTCACATATGCAATTACTATGATAGTATACACAACTCAAGTATTTGGGTACATATATGCCCTGTTATAAATTTAGATGCTTCCCTGGAATGTGAAAACCCTCAATATTAATACACAACAGCAATTTGCATACACAAATTAGGTCCCCAATTATGCATTCATTTTTTTACATGCAATCACATGCCTGAATGGCTATCGAGTTCTTATTTTCTTTGCCTGAATCTTTGCAGATATGTGTATTTCCAGAATCCTCAAATACACAATTTACAACAGACTAACTTCAAAATGTATTTAATCCAATCACATTTTGCACGTGGTTTCCTTTAATTCACTGGATACAAAGCTGAATGAAGCATTAAGAAACAGCAGCAGAAAGTTCATGCAATTAACCTATTAAAAAAAAAAGTTGATTTCTTACTGGCCCAATAAAAAAAGACTAACCGCAAGCCTCCCTACTCACAAACAAAACACACCTGTGTATACTGCACACCTCTACTATCTGTGCCTTTTATCACGTCAGAGTCCACATTATAAGCAGCACTGAGGCTAATCGATATGAGAATGGGAAACCTGCAAGGAAGAAAACCTGGTTGCTCAGAAATGGTGGTAGTTAGCGCTTTCTCTGGGTGTGTCAACACTAATATTTTTCTTAGAATTCCCCACCTTTCCTGTAGTGCCAGTGCAGCTTCACCAGTGGTAGTGATTGTGGGAGCGGTATTATAGACAAGGTGTGCATGCTTTTAACACTGCATCAACTAGCTTGCTCAGAGCAGATCTAGACAACAAGTCGGTTACAGCACCAGTGGCTGGGCTGCTCTAGCACTCCCATCATTGTTACAGCCCACGGAGCAGCACTGACGGTACTGTAACTGTGGAAGATCAAGAAAAATGTCAGTATAGGTAAGGGCTCTAAATCACCACTGAACCAATATACTGTGTGGTGATACAGAAAGTTATTGATGAAGATGCCTTCTTCCAGGAAAGAAAACTGAAGTATGGTCCACATCTATCTTAGGTATTTATATAGACCCATTACCATAATATCTGAGCACTTCACAATTTAATGTATTTATCACCACAACAACCCCATTGAAGTAGGGAAGTACTAATAGCTCTATGTTACCTATAGGAAACTGAGGCACAGAGGCTAAGTGACTTTCAAAAGGTCATACAGGCAATCAGTAGAACAGGCACTTGAAGCCAGGTCTCCACAGTACCAGGCTAGCACCCTAACTTCTGGACCATCCTTCCTCTCATTGGTTACACTGCTCTACAGCCAAAATGCTTCTGAAATAAATGTAGTCAAACT
>NW_020664399.1:6492833-6534874 GCF_002925995.2 Terrapene triunguis
AATCCCTTACTTTATTCACAAATTGGGGATTGAGGAGTGCATAAAAATTGAGAAGTTCATAAAATTGAACATCTCAAAATTATAGTTGGTACAGTGCATAAGTTAATGTATGAACCCTTTAATGATAGTGTACCTAAATGACTGGTAACAAAAGGTATACAGTGAGCCTATTGCAATCGTGAAAATGGATTGCACTACATCATATAGTGATGTACATGCATACTGTGCTGTAGGCTCCTACAGACACTGGGGAAATTGCAGAATTTTCCTTGTTTCTAAAGCAAAGCATTTTCACCAGTGCATAAGAAGGCCAAGACACCTTGCTCAGACTGTGTGTGAACTCTGTTCCCAGCTGAAGTACATACACATGTACTTTATTGATTGAGGGATAAAAATGGTTCATATGACTAGTCGTCCGTAAGATCTGTGTTCATCAGGGTACCACTACAGAAGAAATCACTATTGGATAAAATGCACATCTCTGTGATCAACTGAATTTTTCGTGTACCTCTTTCACCTGCATTCTGCCTGCTAATCCACCTACACTAGCATTAATTCTAACACTGCAATTGAAAGGTAAATGCACATGGTTCTGTAGTTTTTGACATGGGTATCTGGTAACTTTTGGATCCAGGCTAAGACTAGATATATAAAGGCACTAAGGATTATTTGTGAAAAGCTATATAAAAAGCACTATCAGTATTTGCTAAAGAGAAAAACTTCTTTGGGAGTATATTAAGTGATTCAAGTTTTGCCCCTTTATACAGTCCGAGTTCTCAAAAAAAAGGAGCAAACTATATAGAATACTGATTTCTGGGTACACAGGAATTTCATGCAAGACACAGGTATAGTATGAATAGTGTCAGTATAAATTTCCCCACATACCACAACAACATGACAACAACAATAGTATTGCCAAACACAAGGGTTAAAAATAATGAGGTAGTCATTAATAAAAAACAATAGATTAGTTTTTAAAATCTCAGTTTTAAGCTAGTTTGTGGTGGGGGGTGGGGATTGCTTTTCTTTGCACTCAATTTCCTGAGCATTCTGGAGACCACATTTTCAAGCTTTTTGCCTCAACTATGAGTAGGGTGACCAGATGTCCAGTTTTCAGCCAGAACACCAGGTTGAAAAGGGATCCTGGTGGCTCTGGTCAGTACGGCTGACCGGGCCATTGACTGTCCAGTTGGTGGTGCCATGCAGTAGTGCTGGCAGGCTCCCTGCTAGCCTCCACACCACGCGGCTCCTGGGAAGCAGCCACTACGTCCCCCTTCCATCTCTTATGCATAGGGGCAGCCAGGGGCTCCACACACTGCTCCCCTCCCCAAGTGGAATCATGGCCAATGGGAGCTGTGGGGGCGGCGCGTACGGACAAGGCAGTGCACTGAGCCGCCTGGCCGCACCTCCGCATAGGAGCTGGAGGGGGGACATGCTGCTGCTTATGGGAACTGCTTGAGGTAACTGCCGCCCAGAGCCTGCACCCCAGAGTCCCCCCCCATACCCCAACCCCCTACCCCAGCCTGGATCCCCATCCAGTGCACCCTCCTGCTCTCCAAACCTCTCATCCCCATCACCACTCCAGAGCCCGAACCCTCACGTCCCCCACCCATGCCCCAATCTCTTGCCCCAGCCCTGATTCCCCCTTCCACCCTCTAAACTCCTCAGTCCCAGCCTGGAACACCCTACTACACCCCAAACCCCTCAGCCCAAGCTCCAACCCCAAGCCAGAGCCCTCACACACCCCACACCCCAACCCCCTACCCCAGAGCCCCCTCCCACACTCCAAACCCCTCAGTCCCAGTCCAGACCCCCCTCCTGCACCCCAAACCCTTCATCCCTGGCCCCACCCCAAAGCCTGCACCTCCAGCCAGAGTCCTCACCCCTCTCACATTGCAACCCACTGCCTCAGCCTGGAGCCCCCTCCCACACTCTGAACTCCTCATTTCTGGTCCCACCTCAGAACCTGTACCTCAGCAGGAGCCCTCACTCCCTCCCACACCCCAACCCCTTGAGCCACCCCAGTGAAAATGAGCGAGAGTGGGGAGAGTGAGCGACAGAGGGAGAGGAAGTGGAGTGAGTGTGGGGAGGGGGGGGGGGGCTTGGAGAAGGGGCAGGACCTTGGAGGAGGGGCAGGGCAGGGAGCGGGGAAGGGTGTTCAGTTTTGTGCAAATAGAAAGTTGGTAACCCTAACTATGAGGGTTAGAAATGGACTTTTCTTTAGTGAAAACTGAGATTCCTACATCACCATTTGACTCCAGGAAGTGGAACTTTTAGAAAAACACTAAATATTGTGAACCTTGAAATAGAATTGTGTGAGCTGGTAACATAACAATACTAACCTAAAACATGCACCTCTGAGAAGGTAGAAGTCTATCCTTATGCCTAGTTTTTAAACTCTTTACTGACAGTTTCAACCAGAGTGCTAATTAAAGCCAATTATGGTGATTCCCTTTGTGATGTGGGCCCCTTTCCATTAGGAATAGCTTGAAATCAACAAACTATCTTACATTATACAATTGTACAGAGATCAGAAGGGAACAGGCTTAATCTGAAGAACCACCTTGAGATGAAAAGCTCTAAGATCTCTTGAGATATCTGGTACCTTGTCATTTTGGATGAGAAAGTTTCCAGAAGAAAAGCTTTTTGTCCTTATGTTTCTGCTTGGAATGAAGATGTGCAGTATGTGAAAATGAAATATAAATGTTAAGAGCATCTTGAACTTCAGAAAAAAAGAACGGAGATAGAATTTGTTTCATGTTTAGGTTAAAGTGTTCTAAAAGTTTTGAAGATAAGCAAGCATCCTTTCAACTTCTTTGCAAAGACTTTGTAGCCAACCATTTGTAAATTACACTTAATTTGTACGCCAATAGTAAAACATGTGAGGTCTCTGACACATGATTAGAAGAAGCCTTTACTTTTACGTATAAAAACCTGATTTGTAAATAAAACTGCAAAGGATTAGTATCCTTTTTAGATCTATAATATTGGTTGACTGGATGTATAAGTGCCTTGTAAAAAAACCTGTTACAAGCTATGAAGTTTATGTGTTCTCAAAATGCCACAATTCCCACTTCACCCTCACCGTGAAATATGGGAACATCCTTTCATTCTCTCCCTGCCCCTGAAAACACATGCTAATTAAAGGCCTTCTGGACCTTCATTCTAGAAGGAAGGCCAGATTTTGTTCCCTTTAGCACCTGACAGTGTCACTCCAGCTGGGTTAGGGTGGGAGTCTGGCTGGAGAACACCACAAAAGATATCTGTCTCATAAACACCCAAGAGACTCTGTGATGACTTCACAGTCCTCCTATAACAGGCTATTTAGTAGAGATTACAAATTATGAAATCACTAGAGCACTTCCCAGCCTTAAAACAGTAAACTAAGCAAAATATGCATAATAACCAGTTCTGAAAGATTCATCTCTCATATAGCTATTCATTTTACCTCATTTTTACACTCCCACCCTCCAAGCTTTGTCAATAACTCACTTTCAAGTCAATTACTATTGATAATTTACAAATACCTTACAGTTCATAAGCTCAAGCAGTATTTAGACCCTCACAATACATAAGCACAACATTAAAAGTCAAAGACAGGCAGAATTAACCTTTTTAATTTCCTTTCACTAATAGGTGCTGCAAATATTACTTATTTTCAGTGTTTTCTTTTTCTTTTTTAATATTTGGTTGGCTCTTGTATGCATCATTAATAAAAGGAGATATACATTTTATAAGCATTCTTGGATATCGAAAGATTAACAACACTGCTAACTTATCAGATAAAGGGTGATAAACACAGCTGTCATAACAGTCATTCCTCTAAGGAGTCCCTCAGCAATAGGTCATTGCTGAGGTTGGTAACTACTAATCCAAGCCAATCATTATCTTCAGGATCAATGCTGAGGACATTGCTTACTATTGTATTACTGAAAAATAGTTTATAGCTCTAATAATGTCCTTAATAAGAAGTTACTATAAATCACAGCTGAATGGCTGCATTGAAAAAAAATCAGTAATTTTCTGTTAACCTACTGATTTTCTACCAGTTACAGTGCAGGAAACACTCTATTAAATTATAGTGATATGCTGCACTGCTATTAATATTTTGCAGCTACATTTTTTCCTTTTAGAGTAAAGTAATAGATGCATTAAAGATTAAATAAAACATAGAAGATGTACACTACAAAAACATAAAGCAGTACAAATTAGAAAATAAGATAATGGTAAAGTAAACAGCCAGGACAAATGAGGTGTCGGGTACAGGCCTTCACACAAGTAAGGGTGTCATTCACCCATCAATGCAAAGGACCCATGAAAATGAACCAAGGCTGGCATACAACAATGGTGACTGCATGGTATAGAACAGAATGAGGAAGCATGAGAAAATGAATGTTTCCGGACACTGGTGATGAGAAAGGAAGCCTTTTACCTGCTAAGTCATCAGCTCAAATTCTGCTGAGGTAGGTAATGACTGAAAGTCATTACCCAAGGATGGTTGCTCAGTGGTCTACATGAAATGAGTTGGTTATCTCAGTTCCATTTCTACTGGAGATGTGTCCATGTGACCATTAGTATCTAGCTTGCAGTCTACATAGAGAGGCCAAGGGCGGAATGAGGATGGAGTCTAATTATTGTCTGACTTCAAGGAGGTGTCCCTTTTGGATCAGAGTTCTGGCATACTACTACTGCTTGTGTCGCATCTTTTCTGTTAAGAGTTCGATATAATATCCACACTTGCCAATCTAGAACACTGTTCACTTAATAATATTAGATAGGTAGAATCAAAGCCTTAGGGTGTATTAATTATTACACACCTGTACAAAGAAGCCTCCCCAACTTGCATTGCCTGAGTAAGGATCCGAAAAAAAAATGCAAGGCCTGCTCCCCACTACTTCCCTGTGAGTGCATGACACAAAGAGGTTGGGGAAGGGTGCAGAATAGGCATAGCCATGGCACTAGCTCCCCAACACACCAGGGACGAGCTTACTGCACCCCACCAGAGAATTTGCCCGTGCTTCTCTTGTGCACCAGGAAGGAGTCTGCCACTGCACATCCCCTTGTGCTGTCACAACTCCTGATATCTCCCAACTCAGGGATCTCCTTAAATGGCACAATTAAGCTTTTAACAATCTCAGCAGAATAGAAACTCAAACAGATTTTAAAGTGTTTGTAGAAGCTGCCAACAGCAGCTATCTTTTTCCTTGAAGTTTTGTCTCAGGATGGGCCCAAACTCAAACTCAAAAGACAACCCCCCAATCCAGTAGTGTTGATGTTCAGTATGTCAGTTGTCAATCGTGAACTCCTTTTGTTTTCATACAAAGGTGCTTGGGTGACGTTATGCAGACATCAGGGCAAATTTATAGCATCAAGTGGCTTTGATAAGTGGGAGAGTTTTACCCAATCTGAGTTTAGGTATTAGTTTGAATGTAAAACTCAAAGAAAAACTCAAGAGGGAGACAGTTGGGAAGCCAGGTGTTTTGAGACCAGTGGGAACGCGTGTACCCAACCAGTGAAACAAAACCATGAATTGTAACACAATTTTTATTAGGGAACAATCTAATAAATCTATACTCATATTATTCTGCACAGTATCCTGCTTTAGTTAATTATGTATTGCATTTAGGTGTTGTATGACTGTATAACCTTCCAGTTCAATATTTGTTAGTTATCAGACAATAAAAGTGCCAAAAGAGAAAGTTGTTTAGGCACTTTGTAAAACATGCATTTCATTTTCTCTCTTTTACTTGGAAATCTAGCTCTTAAGTCATTAAAATAAATTTGCAATTTGTGAAGGGCATACCTACCTGATTTAACTTAAATTTCCCAGAGAGACCATTATCATCTTCCACAATAACATAACTGCTGTACATGCACACTTAAGGCAAAATCTTGCCCCTTCTGGTATGCAGGTACACTAGTGGAGGAAGAGTGATGGAATTTTATTTTCACTCATGAATAGCTCAAGAAAGTGCCTCTTTGGGAGATGGGTTACTGACCTGGTCAATGAATCACAATTCAAAGAATGTATGTACAGCCAAGTTACTTTGTGCATTTGTTGCACTGTGTGACAGTTATGGCAATTTTCTACAACATCCTGGACAAACCTTAATGAATTAAATCATATTAAATTAAGTACCTTTGGAATCCATTGCTTTACAAATGAGAAGGTTTTGAATTATTGCGGGGGTTGTATGTAACTTCTCTATGTGGGATATGTGGCCAATGTAAACCTTGGGAAGTGCTATGAGCTTCAAAGGACTATGTTAAATAAACAATGTGCCGGACAAACAAAGTTAAGTGCTGTTCCTGGGGAGGTGAACGCAAATTAGCACCTCCCGTTATGCATAGACCCTACATTTTGAAGCTTTGCCCTGAGGAGGGGACTCTTGTCATAGTCTCTGCAGATCAAAGATCCAAACTGGATAAAAGTGACTCACAGATACATAGGTGTACTTGTCATGAGCTAACTGTTGTTCTGAACTTGTGACAACAGAAAAAAAAACCTCTTGGTGGGGTTTGAAGGGCTGATCACCTGCCAGAGACCTTGTTGGAGTTGGGGTGAACTCCGGTAAGCTTTTAGCATGGATGTAGGTTCTTTATTGCTTAAACAGGTTTTCTCTGTAATATTTTCACCTTAAGAATAAATGTGCTTGCTTAGAAAGGTCTGTGTGGTAACTTAGATCTGTTTATAGCCTTTGTAGAGAAAACCAAAGCAGACTGCTGAGGAACTCTGACTTGCTGGGGAATTCACAATGTAGACAGGGAACTGTGTAGGCCGGAAATACTCCCCTCAAGAGAGGTGATAGCTGGGGAGCTGAAAGCCTTAGAGTGTTGTTCCCTCGCTGGATGATGGAGGGAGAATACAGATGCAGCTGCCCTGAATTATGACATGTTGCACTGCTTCTGGGACACACTGAAGATACCACTATACCATGTCTACCACTCCCTTGTGTGAGGGGAAAAATGAGTCTGGGAAATAATAGTGTGTTTGGGGACAGAGCTGGAGCAATCATACAATCTACTTCAAACATGAGATTTATTGTTTTATTAGTTAATCTGAATCTAATGTTATTCCTTCTATCCATATCAAATATGGATGTAACTAGAAACAATAAGGAATTGAGTGATGGCTGGATTTTTCTTCCCAAGTGGGACATCTGATTAACATGGTAAAACAATAAATGCACATATTTTTCAGCAAATACATATCTCAAATTAAGAAATTCTGTAGGCAAGGAACTGTAAGTCACCTCCCATAACAACCGTTTATGCCTCTCACTTCCGGTCTATTTCATTGAGGTGATGAATCAGAAACATAAATGGCTTCTGCACTCAGCAGATGTACAGTATCACTGCTTACAATTATAAATACAACTCCAGAAGCCTATATATATATTTAGAGAGGGTGGGCGGGTAACTGCACATCTCAATATTTTGCTTTAAAAATTTAGTTGGACTGTTGTCCGCTAGAAGTTGCTTTTATTTTATAACCAAAGTGTACAAGGTAAAAGAATCAATCCAGCATTAAGAGTATGGAAGACATTTTTGTTAGTGAGTAATGGCGTTTGAGGATTTTTAAAATAAAATTTCTTACTGAATAATAATACTTTGATTTATATACAGCTTTATACATGTTTGTTTTGTTTGCTTGTTTTTTGGGGGTGAGGAAAGAAGGGGGGCTAAATTTACTGTTTGCTTTGTACATTGTTATAGATTCCATGGCAAATGAGATTTATGTTTGCTGTAATGTAAATTGTAAAACCACTGGTGATAAATACAAATGTTAGAAACTAGAGATCTGTGAGTAGCACGTTGCATTCGCAAACCATTTTCATGTAGACTGTGCTTCACAAATAAAAGTTACTCACCCTCCATGCCACCTGGCTACCCATTGTCTATTAGGTAGAAATAAATAAAGGTGTCCATAGGCACATTTGTGACCTCTTCACAGTTTACTTGGGGTCAGTATTGTGCCTTTAGAGTATAGAATGTCAAAAGTCAGACTTAGAGTAACATTCTGAAATCTCCCCATCTCCCCACTTTGGTAAATAGCACTTTGCTCATCTCCAAGTGACAGTGTGTCCTATATCCTCATCGCAGAGATAAAAACAGACATTGAAAGCCTTTTACATAGTCTGCCTAAGCAAATTTACTTCTCTACTTCCTAGCTTATAATTTCCAGTATTTTTAGCATCATTATTTTGCAATTTTACATGAGGCAGTCCTATTTATTTTATTCTTATCTCAAGCACCTGTGAAACAAATTAGCTAATATATCCAGTGTTTCATCTGCCATACAGATAGCAAAGCACAGATTCAGCTACCTGCTGCTGATGGGAATGCATCAGAACACGGTCATTGCAGAATAAATCTTTCTAAAGCATTTGAGAAGTGGATTGTTTGTCATCTACAGATTTTATTAAATAAACCAGAACATAGCATCACATTTTATTTAATAAATGTTAATATCAGGGAATTATTTCATCTAGTACAGTCATCAACCATCACAGTAAACAATAAGAACAACAAATCAATACTAACCCTATTGTATAATGCCTGTTGACACTGCAATTGAAGACAACCAAAAACCTTCTTTATGGAACAATCCTACACAATTTAGATGAAGCCAATAATATTCTATTGAAATGTATCAGGAATTCTATAAATTAGTGTAAAAGCCTATGGAATTTAATAAAGAAAAAGATCTTCTCTATAGGGTTTTCAAGCCATTACTTCAAAGTAAACGTTATTATGGGAGGTATCCACAACCTATGACTAACATTTGCAAAAGTGAATATTGATTTTTGGTGTTTAATCTGAATTACTGAAAGGGACCTCATTTTCAGGGGGTTAACTGCTCAGAGTTTTGTGTGTCCTATATTAGGCACAACTTTTGCGGGATCTAAAGACTACTAGTCACTTGGAAATCTTGGCCCATATGTGTGAAGTACACACTCTCTAGGTTGATTTCTGATGGTGTAACTGAAAGATAAAGCCTCTGACAAGAATTGGGAAGGAAACAGTTTCCCTGACCCACAAAGTTTTACATTTCAAAAAAATGTCCCATCCAAAATTGGGATGAACAGTCAAAATCTTGAAAACTTTGCAAACTAATAAATTGGGGAAAAAATCAGTTTGGATCAAAACAAATGTTCAATTTTGAAACAGTTTGTTTCAACGTTTTTTTTTCTTTACTCTGATCGGGTCAAATGTTTGTACTAAAAGTTGTTTTGAACCAAAGAATTGGAATTTTTAGCTTTGAACATGTCAAAACAATATGTTGACAATATTTACAAAAACAAAAACAAAAACAAAACAAAACAAAAAATCATTTTCAGAAATTGAGAGCAATATGTCGAAACTGACCCCTTCCTGAAAAAAGTTTCAGTTTTGATGAATCAGCCTGTTTCAATGAAGAAGGAAATTTGTAAAAAAATTCCCAGCTATCCCTACCTCTGACCAATATTAGAAATGTGAATGGATTACAATGAGGCCCCCAGGCCAAACAGAATGGTAGATCTGGCAGAGTGATGTGGGTCTTATATGTGGAGTTCCAGATCTGAGATACTGTAGTCCATTGGCCTATATCAAGAGAACAATTGAGGTTTGGCTTTGTGGCCCTTTAGTTTGCCTGCAACTGGGAGAACAGTCAGGTAAAAACTCAGTCTTGAGTCATGATTGTGTACGTTCTGACCTTTAAAATGGAAGTTGTGATGGTCAGTCCATGCAAAGGATACAATCTCCACCTCCTCAAACATCTAATCCCCTCCCAAACACCAGCTGCAAAGGCAGCAAAATGCATTAGTCCAAATGTCCTTGTTACATTATCTCTAATTGTAGCCTGCATGTCTAAGTCCAAAGCCCCAGTCCTGTATTTTGTTACACACGGGGACTATTGGCATCTACACACAGGCCCATAGATTTCCGAGCTCCACAAGGGCACTCAATGAATTCCAGTACTGGGAATCAAGTTTGCAAAGACAAAAAGCTGACTGTGAAATACTGTATGTGCCAGTGGAAAACTACACTCAAGAGATGAGTATATGTTTGGGTCTTGAATCATAAATATGTCTAAATGTTGATTTATACTTACTCTTAGGGGCCCAATTGAGGCCAATACTGCATACTGGCACCTGCCTCAGTTGGTCAGAATCTCAGCTATTTTTTTAAGCAAGTCTCTAACCTTTTGAGCTACAAAGAAAACCAAGAGAGTGTGAAACTAGTGTAAAGGGATGCAGTGATGCCTGACTCCATCAGCAGACAACCTGTTGAAAAAAAGAAAGAAAAAAAAAGTTTCTGCTACTTTTAAGCACTTGTCAGCACTCCAGAGCCAATTCAGTCTATAGGTCAATGAGGAACAACAGATTTGTTCTCTACATTCCAACAGCAGGACCAGATTCCATCATCTTCCTTTACTCCCATGCAATGTTACTAAAGAAAAGGAGGTTGTACAGACATATGTGAGGACAGAATCCTTGAGTGAGGTCATTAGAAAGACTTCTGATTCTTTTGACATATGGTGGTGATCAGTTAGACTCTGAGTACGTTGGCAAGACACACCAGCAAGAAGCCTGGGAAAAAAATTCTCTGCAGTAAATCAGAGCCTTCTCATCTAACATCACATCACTGGCTGTTGGAGATATTTGCTACTAGCAGTTGATTTTCCCTCAGCCCTTAGTTTAAAAACCTCCTCTACCAACTTTTTAATATTACATGCCAGCAGTATGATTTTGTTTTGGTTTGGTAGAGACCATCTTTCCTTTATAGGCGCCTCCTTTGCCAAAAGGTTCCCCAGTTCTTAAGAAACCTAAAACCCTCCTTCCTACACCATCATCTCACCCATGCATTGAGTCCCTTCAGTTCTGTCTGTCTTTCTGCCCTGCACATGGAACTGGAAGCATTTCAGAAAATGCTACCATGGAGTTCCTGGACTTTAATCTCTATCCAACAGCCTAAAATTGGCTTCTATTCAATATATTGCAAGTGGTTTAGCTAAAGAATCTCCTCTGCTAAATAGCACTGTGTAACGATGTGGTTCTGGCGGGACCCAACTGAGAGTGCCAATTCAGGACAAATTGCTAAAACAGGGCAGTTTCAGCCCAAGGCTGGGGTTTTTCCACCTCTAAGGCAAACCAAACCAGCCAGACTAAGAGGACTTTGGACTCACCCCACTGGCTAACCACAAGTGACACAAGCAATTCTCTTAGACACTCCAGTTTCCCAGTATCACCACCAGGGCCACTCGTTATGGGGTTAAATGGTTATGAAAACCAATACCCCAGTAAAAGAAAAAAGGTTCTCCTGATCCCACAGGACCAAGCCCCAGACCCAGGTCAATATACAAATTAGATCTTACCCACAAATCATGCTGTTGCCAATCCTTTAGAATCTAAAATCTAAAGGTTTTTTCATAAAAGGAAAAAGATATAGATGAGAGTTAGAATTGGTTAAATGGAATCAATTACATACAGTAATGGCAAAGTTCTTGGTTCAGGCTTGTAGCAGTGATGAGATAAACTGCAGGTTCAAAATCAAGTCTCTGGAATACATCCCCAGCTCGGATGGGTCATCAGTCCTTTGTTCAGAGCTTCAGTTTGTAGCAACGTTCCTCCAGAGGTATGAAGCAGGATTGAAGACATGATGGAGACGAGGCATCAGCCTTATATAGTCTTATCCAGGTGTAAGAACACCTCTTTGTTCTTACTGTGGAAAATTACAGCAAAATGGAGCCTGGAGTCACATGGGCAAGTTCCTGCATACTTTGCTGAGTTACAAGGCGTATTTGCCTTCTCTCCATGGGTCAATTGTATAGCTGATGGTCCTTAATGGGCCATCAAGCAGGCTAGGCAGAGCTAACACCAACTTGTCTGGGATGTTTCCCAGAAGCATAGCATAAGTTTGAAATACAGACAGTATAGAGCCAATATTCACAACTTCAACTACAAAATTGATACACACATATAGACAGCATAATCATAACCAGCAAACCATAACCCTGTCTTAGACACCTTATTTGACCCCCTTTATTCAAGATTTGGTGCCACTACAGGACTTTGGTTGCAATCATGTTCTATATGGTTCCAGATTATATCAATAATGTCACACGCTGTTAGAACTTATACACTCTCTTTGCCACACAAGTGCCAGCAGGCAAGATGGTCAGAGACTCTAAAGCAGGTTCACTTCCATCTTAAGAAGACAGCTCTTTATTAGTCAACCCGTACTCATGGAGAAAGCAGGAGTAGAGTTAGGCAGGAAGTGTCCTTCCCATCCTACAAAAATTTCTGTTTTCAATTTGTTTTCCCTTTCTAGACAAAAATGAGACTTACACAAAGTGAGAGCATGCCTTCCCAGAATACCAAATACCCTGGTGTTTAGGGCACTTCCCTGGGATGTGGCAGACTCAGGTTCAAGTCCCCACTTCTCCAACATCCAAGGGAATGCCCTGACCACTGGGCCATTTTATAGTAGCTCTCGCTCTCAATCTCTCTTGTTGGAACTGTTTCACTTTGTATGTCTAATTAAATATTCATTGGAGCAGGGACTTGAACTTGCGTCTCCCACATCTCAGGGAGTACCCTCAGTACTGGGCTATAAAGTTAGTCTCTCTCCCTGGCCCAAAGTGGAATAACTCCAAATAGGAGAGATTGAGACTGACCCACTTCCAGAATAGTTAATAGCCTCATGGTCAGAACACTCACCTGGGATATGGAAGATCTAGGTTCAAGTACCTAGTCTCAATCAGGCAGAATAGAAAATTGAACCTGTATCTCACATATCCTAAATACTGCTAGTGGTTATTCTGGGTGGGCTGGCTGGTGCTCTCTCCCTCCTTGTTTAAATCAGAAATTCTGGACCTGAGAAACATTTCCTGATGAAAGTTTAGTCAAAACTGGTACATTCTCTCAAAAATTCAGGATTTTTTGATGAAGCCAGACAGCTGTAGTGTGAACCCTGTAGAGTTCTATTTACAAAAGAGCTCATGGATTAAACCTTGATGTGTGATTCCCAGTGAATGGACATGAACCAGCCCAACAGATTTCTTAGAGCCAAAAGTTAACTTAACCAAAACATTCACAGCTGCTCATACACTCACTTCACCATTCTCTTCCATCCTCATAGACTCATAGACTCATAGACTTTAAGGTCAGAAGGGACCATTATGGTCATCTAGTCTGACCTCCCGCATGATGCAGGCCACAAAAGCTGACCCACCCACTTTCCCTTAACTCAGCTGTTGAAGTCTCCAGATCGTGATTTAAAGACTTCAAGTCGCAGAGAATCCTCCAGCTTGCGACCCCTGCCCTATGCTGCGGAGGAAGGCGAAAAACCTCCAGGGCCTCTGCCAATCTACCCTGGAGGAAAATTCCTTCCCGACCCCAAATATGGTGATCAGTAGAACCCCGAGCATACAGGCAAGATTCTCCAGCCGGACCCTCATTTTACCAGCGATGGCATGTTATTGCCTAATTGACTAAAATCACGTTATCCCATCAAACCATTCCCTCCATAAACTTATCTAGCCTAATCTTGAAGCCAGAGAGGTCTTTTGCCCCCACCGTTTCCCTCGGAAGGCTGTTCCAAAATTTCACCCCTCTGACGGTTAGAAACCTTAGTCTAATTTCAAGCCTAAACTTCCCCACGGTCAGTTTATATCCATTTGTTCTCGTGTCCACATTAGTACTGAGCTGAAATAATTCCTCCCCCTCCCTGGTATTTATCCCTTTGATATATTTAAAGAGAGCAATCATATCCCCTCTCAGCCTTCTTTTGGTTAGGCTAAACAAACCGAGCTCCTCGAGTCTCCTTTCATACGACAGGTTTTCCATTCCTCGGATCATCCTAGTGGCCCTTCTCTGTACCCGTTCCAGTTTGAGTTCATCCTTTTTGAACATAGGAGACCAGAACTGCACACAGTACTCCAAATGAGGTCTCACCAGCGCCTTGTATAACGGAAGCAGCACCTCCTTGTCCCTACTAGAAATACCTCGCCTAATGCATCCCAAGACCGCATTAGCTTTTTTCACAGCCACGTCACATTGCCGACTCATAGTCATCCTGCGATCAACCAGGACTCCGAGGTCCTTCTCCTCCTCCGTCATTTCCAACCGATGCGTCCCCAGCTTATAACTAAAATTCTTGTTAGTCATCCCTAAATGCATCACCTTACACTTCTCACTATTAAATCTCATCCTATTCCTCCTTTGATGTCTTGACGGATATAGTTATGGGGTTGTCCTGGGGGTTGGTTGCATGGGGAGGAGAAGTGAAGGAAGAAAGCTTGTGGGATGGAGGCTAGCTGGCTGGCTTCCTTACTATGATGACCTCTTCAGCCCATTTTTCTCAGAATGTCAATGAACATTGGTGAAGGCAATGAATTTTAAGCCCCAAGTTTAGAGTAGGTTTAAACACAGAAATTGCTAATGGGACCACAGTAGCACTTGTCGGTGTTACAACGGTATCAATCTTTTATAATACAACAATGTCTTTTTGGTTATTTAAATTAACCCGGGTAAGCAAAATTCATTGCACATTTCATTCTCGCTGTAAAATCAGGACCAGAAAGGTAACTTTTTGCCTACTGAGTTCCTTTTTTCTGTAATTCTTTTTCCCTGGGCATTAATTTTCCAGACAGTAACCAGCTTTTCAAATTTTCACTCCAGACTCATTTAATGACTCTGTGAAAGCTAGGTTTGATTATATTGTATTTATACTGGGCTTAAGGTTAACATGAAATCTATTTCTACATTGTTTTTGGATTCTGTTGAACAGTGCGAGCGGAGAAAGATTTAGGCATATTTTCCCAGCTTGCCTCCAGGACCCTGCAGTAAATAAGCCTTGTTTCCTGTAGCCTTTCTAGCATTGCAGGGCGAACAGACAGAGATAGATGCTTTATACTCTATGGAGTATTTAAATGAGCCATTGATAGGTCAGAAACCAGCCAACTCTAAATGTCTTGCTCATTCGTCTTTAAAAGGTATAATACGTTTGTGTGTGTACTGTACTGTCTGCAGTCATCCATTTACTATAATCTTCTCTCCCTTAAGTAACTGGCCCAAATTTTAGAAGTGAACCCCGATCTCACTTGTAGGGTTGCCAACTGTCTAATCACACAAACACAAACACCCTTGCCCCGCCCCCTGCCTGCCCCTTCCCTGAGGCCACACCTCTTCTCTGAGGCCCCACCCCACTCACTCCATCCCCCTTCCCTCCCTCGCTTGCTCTCCCCCACCCTCACTCACTTTCACCGGGCTGGGGCAGGGGGTTGGAGTGTGGGAGGGAGTGTGGGCTCTGGGCTGGGGCAGAGGGATTTGGAATGTGGGAGGGGAATCAGGGCAGAGCCCTGGGGTAGGGGGTTGGGCTGCAGGAGGAGGTGCGGGGTGCAAGCTCTGGGAGGGAGTTTGGGTGCTGGAGGGGGCTTAGGGCTGGGGCAGGGGATTGCTGGCATGTCACTTTGGTCCCTTGGGGAGAGGGCTCCACGCACTGCCTGTGCCCACAAGCGCTGCCCCCGCAGCTCCCATTGGCTGCACTTCTGAGCCAATGGGCGCTGCGGAGTCGGCACTGGGGGCGAGGACAGTGCACAGAGCTACCTGCCCCACCCCAAGGGCCGCAGGGATGTGCCAGCCGCTTTTGGGAGTGGCTTCAATAGCCTCTGGGGTATATGGAGTGATTCCGGGAGACTCCTGGTGAAACCGGGAGGGTTGACAACCCTATGTGCTCACATGAACCAAGCTGGGAGTGCAGAACAGATTATGCATGCAGATTAGGACTGAAAACATGCAGAATTACATACACATATAAATTCATGACTTTTGCACATGTACTAGGCATTTTCCATGTGCATTTTCACTTGCACCTTTTGGAGTGCACTTTTAAACACATGGTTCTGTATTTCAGGACCACAGCCTTAGAGGTGGGAGGAGAGATATACAGTACAAATGAAATAATGTATAGTGCAATAGAATGGGGGAGGGGGAAGAGTCTGTTCCAGACAAAGAATATTCACAGACTGAATTATCCTACAGTTGATTTCTGCTTACTTGCATCAGTGAAACCAAAAATCTCTAGAATACTGCAAGCATCCTTGGGGAGCTGATTGCTTGTACGTTTCTATATTTGTTGTCTGATTGTACTGAGCAGCTACAGTTTCTACTTCTGGCAGAAGGACTAATACATGTATCCCTGATAGCAACACAGGTCATGTGCAATTACACTGAAAAGATTTATTTTGTAAAGTTGAGGCCATGCACATCCATTAATAATTGAATTCCAGGACTATAATGGCAATCACATAATGACTGAAATTAGGAAGTCAGAAATTTCAAGGATTCAGCAGATTCTGTGGAAGCAGCACTCAGAACAAGACAGTCATTTTTCCTTTTCAGTGTGATGTCTCCACAGACTTAACAAATTAAGTGTAATGGTGACAGATATAAGGGTCATAGCGTGGCTTCATGGTACTTGATATGTGAATGGCTAACTTGAACTGACTGTGTAAATGTCTTATCTGATTATATTAAGTTTTAACTGGTGTATCAACTGCTGGCCAATTATGATCAGAGTAGCATCCTTGGCATGATGGGTCATTTTACCCGTTGACAGAGTACCTTGAAAATACGCATTTAAATATGTTGATATAGTAGTTAAGGCAATATCTGATAGAACTGGCTTTATTCACTGTAACAGATATTTTCTCTCATCAAAATGTTGCATCTTCCATAAGAATACCATGTTTTCCCTGTTTGGAATTTCTTCAAGGGTTTACCCTTTAAGGAAGATGAGGTTAAATACAGTTGCAATATGAGAGACTGTGTGACAAAATGCATCATTATGAAGAGGCCAAAACAGAATGTGTGCACCAATTTTAAAATAATCTCACAATACAGGCAAAACTAAGGGGAGAAGAGTCACACGAAAGAGCAAAAATACATATTAAAAGGTTAGATATTCTCTCATTTGCTGTTTAACCATTTTTACATTGTTTTTTTCAATAATTTCTGCTGAGAAATGCACCGAAATCCCTTCTTTCTTCAAGCTGTTCCAGCTAGCAAAAATACTGCTGATCACATAGATGTCCCATGACAAGTGCAATTTCCCCTTTGATTTTGAGCCTCCTGTGCACATATCTGCCTTGTTTACTGTCAGACAAAAATATTTTCAATTGTTTAAAAAATGCTTCCCATGTACGCAGAAACCTCTTCAAACTGCACCATCCAAAAGAAATATGTCTCCTTTTTCCACAAAAAAGCCACTCTCACTGTAATGCACCAGTCTACACCAAGCAAACTAATTTATGTATTTGACAGGTAAGCAATAATTTATCCTCAGTCCCAGGTATTCACATAAAAAGATGGACATATTTTTAAGGTATGCAAAAGAATGGATATCTGAGTCTAATATATCAGTGCTCAAAAGCTGTAAAATGTAAATGTAGTATGTAAACACATGCAGTGTCAATCTGCACTAACTTCTTGATTGGGCGTCAAATTTAACCTATTATAGATAGCAAATATTACCTGAATTATTTACTTACTGTCTAGGCAGTAATATAGCATGCAATGGGTATAACTTGCAATTCACTACATCTTCAGCAAAGAAACTCACTTAGTCATTTTCATGTGTCATATGTCTGTCTTGTCTGAGGTTTTATATTTACATGAAATCTCACTTCTACTGCTGTAAACTCCTAGTTGAGAATCAATCTGAGTCAGTATTCAGTAGTAAGAGGAAGAAATCAAAGAAATTATCCAGTAATGGCCAGAGCCAGGTCTATGGTTCTTGCTTGGACAGACTGTACAAATTAAAAGATCCCCCTAAAATTCAGTCATAGAGAGGCACGATATTGCTCAATTGTCCTTTGCTGGTGCTATGCCTGATGTCAGAGAGTATAGCCAAATACCTCTTGAAGAACTGCCTGTCATCTAGTAGAAGATGTCTACCAGAAAAAACAAAAACAAAAACACCCAAGCAGTAGATTTACTACCAGAGACCCAACTTCCTTTCAAGCTTGCTTGATTTAGACCCTGATTCTACATACTGCTTTACACAGGCAGAACTTTGGACCCACGCGAGGCCAAATGAAATCAATGGCACTGTGCATGGTAACACACACACATCTGTCCAAGAGGGGCAGCTTACAGGATAGTCGCCTAAAATCAACTGATAAGTGAGCAAGATCTGTTTCGGGGGTGGAAAAAAACCTTGCACTTTTAGTAGACCAAACTGGAAGCCTTGAGAGATCTGCTTATAACCCCATGCCCATCTAATATCTGTCAAGAAGAATCTCCTCCACCACTGTGGGACAGAGTAAACCAGAAACATACCATGTAGGAAGGAGGTAGCTGAGCACTCACTGTATTCTAGAGTGTGTGGGGGTTTTGTTTTTGTTTTTTGACAACCTAATTAACACCCCTCTCTCTCTGTGCACTGTTGGCTACTATCGCTGACACAAGGAGTTCAAACAGCTGCATTCACTATAATCAGCTATATGTTAGGTTGATCAACCTACAGGACATACTAATAAGATAGAGCCACATGCCAGTGAGTGACTAATGTTGAGTTAAGAAGGAGGTCCCATTAGGAAGAGAGTACAAAAAGAGAGTTTACAGTATTGACTTCTTCCCACATTATCTCCCAGCCTCCTATTAGTTTATCGCCCAAACTAATTCTATAGCACCAAATGCTTGACCTAGTCATTTTCAGAAAATTAGCTCAAGAACACCCAGCTCACCCCTTTTCACTCTTAGGGTGCATGTGGGAGAAGGGGAGAAGACAATTTAGACAGACATGCTTTTCAGGAAAGAATGCAGGAGATTGGTAACTCATTGTTGCTGACTCTCAACAAGAAACCAAGAGCACAGAGGCATTCCATCATAATACAGTTTGACAAGATATGGTGAATGGTACAAATTACCCATGGACTGTTTCTATCTGAGCTATAGAGCAAAATTGGCTTTAAGCCAGTACTTATAATGGGGATGGGGCAGGAAGAGGCTGGGCACTAGCAGCCTCCACATGCTCTGGCCTAATCCCTGTTCTTGTGAACCTGGAACAGCTGGTTGGTGTGGAAGCAGGGTCCCAGCTCTGCCCTTTTGCCACAATGTCCAAGGAGTATAATATCTTTGTTGGGGACACAACATGGTCTAGCTGGTAAAGCACTGGACTGGAAGACTGGATCGCTGTGTTCTATTCCCAGCTCTATCACTGACATAGTGTGTGACTTCAGGCAAGTCACTTCATCCCTCTTTGCCTCAGTTTTCCCTCCCACCCATTGTCAATCTTGAGTACTGGATTTTCAGAGCCAAGACACTCTCTCTCACATGTTTATATCAGATCTTGCACAATAGGGCCCTGATATTGGCATACCCTCTAAATGCTACTGCAATGCAAATAAATAAGTGATGTGAGACATTCCCAGGCCTTGTGCACTTGCATCAAGTATTAGGATTTTATGCCTGACCACTCAAGGCAGCAGGAGAGAGAGGACTAATTTTCCCGTCCCATATATACCTCTGCAGAAACAGGCACTATCTAAACCAAAATCTGTAATCTCATGTTTCATCACAAATACCATGTTCATTTATATTATATCAATAATTCCCGCTTCCTTAGAAGCAAAATAAATAAATGATAAAGCACAATAGCTCCCCTGGCATCTATGTGTATTATAATATGTCATTTGTGTACTTTCTCTTATTCTGTAAATAGAACATCTGTTAACCCTGTCATCCCCATCTGGTCCCCTTACCACCAGATGTTATTCTCAAAGCTGCATTAAGAATCTCTAGAATCTGGCTTTACCATGTGTTTCTAGAAAAAAAAAAACAGGAATCTCTACAAATAACTCAGGGCTAAGTTGGTATGCTCAAAAATTAGAGGCTTTCATATATAATTAGGTCTTCCTCATTTGTATTGACAGTAGGGCTGGTAGAAAATTTTCTGACAAAAAAACTGTTCCATCAGAATATGCTGACTGGACAAAGCTGAAACATTTCACCGGCATGTATTGATTTTGTTGAAATTTTTGAAAGGAAATTACAGAAACTTTTTTTGATGAGGTCAAAATGTTGTGTTACAACTTTCTATAGTATATGTGTAAAAATGTTAGTATGTAATATAATAGAAAAGTCTAAGTGATAAAGTTGGAATGGAAAACATTTCCATAAGGTTATGTCAATATGTCAAAACAGAATATTTTAGAAGTTTCATTCTGAGATAATTTAAAAACATGCACCACCCCACACCACCAAATAACAAAAAAAGCCTTTTTGTTCTGATTTGGGATAATAAAAATGTTTCCCAGAGAAATGAAATTCTGAATTTCAAGCAGCTCCAACGGAGCCACCTAAACAGATATGCTTAGCCAAAACCAGAAGTTGTCCTTAATCCACATGATGCTTTCTGAAATGGATAGCTTTGAAGGGAACATCTCAAGTTTAATTTAGGTGGGATCTCACCTGCGATGACTTACTTACCTCATTGTGTCCTTAGCTATATCATTAATAGGGAGTTGTCTGGTTATGTATAATTTCATTTCTGTCAGCCAAATCAAAGATCCAAAGGCAAAGTGTAGCACCCAGTGACTTCATGCCAAGATTTGAAATTCCCTAGAAGATATTGGCTCCATAAAAGCTAGTGAGCAGATGATGAGACAGTCAGAGTGAAACTTTGGTCCTAGTTATGCCCTTTGCAACTCCATTACAACCTGTGACTGATATTATTTTGAAAGATAAAGGGCAATAGTAAATTGAGAAATCACTGCTAACCTAGAATTCTCTTTTGAAATTGCAGACTTCTGGAATGAATAACATTGGAAGAATTTTAACCTGCTGCACTTTATGTGAGCAAACAATACAGAACAGAAATTGCCTTTACAAAATGACAGGGGGTGTTATGTGTGGCTGGCACATCAGTGAAAGAAGAGACATGTCAGCCAACGGCTTTATGGCTGTAGCATGGAATGAGACAGAAACTCCATGGCAGTTTAGACAATATGCCATTACTAAAAAAGTAGGTGTATTACGTTCCTTTAACTCACTGATATGTATTATGCAATCCTATACAGCATAATGCTGTGATGCATAAACATCAAAAGCATTATATTGATGGGCCATATAGAACAGCATTCAGAAAAATCTAATTTATACAGCATTGAAAATAATGACAAAGATTGATGAACCGGTGTCTGTGACACGCCTGCACTGTGGACAAAAGAGTGGATTATAATGATCATTGAGGCTGAACTATGTGAAGAAGCAACCAGGATATTCTTACAGAAAAAATAAAATAAGATCTTACAGTCCTTTATTATGTACCCACCAGCTACTCACTTTTCCCTACTCATCCAAGAGGGTTCTAGCTCTTTCAAGGGGATTCCTGGGCCAGGATTCTTTCCTCTGCTCAAAGTGCTTCAGTAGCCCTCAAAAAATCATCCAGCAGATCACAAATCACAAGATTTATCCTACTTGCTACCAATGAGAATGCAGTCTCTGCGGATCTGTTACCTAGCAGCTCTGTGTTCTTGGGGAACCAGGGCACAGTACCCAGCCTGTCTGACTCACAAAAGACCCCCCCACACACACACACACACAAACACAGCCTCTGCTTGAACCAAAACTGCATCAGATGAAAGACTTATAAAAAGCAATGAAAAGGCAGTGGGAGACATACCTAAACCCCTGGGATAAGGATGATAGGATTAAGGAAACTCTCCTAGCCTCATTTGCATCGAAGATGGGAAAAGGAGACATCTCCAGAATGGAGAACAAAGATTCCAAGGCAAGAACCGCATGGAACTCTGGGACCAGAAAAGCAGGGAAGCATTGCATGATGGGGGATCTCTGCTCCAGATGTTAATGAACCCACGCCTGCACACAGCTCAGCAGTTATCAGAACAATTCTAGTAATAAATCATTTATTGGTATCCAAAATAGTGAAGCTCCCTAATTGCATTGTGAGCTCCCTCCAAGGAACACCACCCATAGCCAGGAATGATCAGGTCCCATGGTCTAGCCTGAACAAAACAACTTTGGTATACTCCCTTGTTTACGTATAAACATATCTAGTGTTCTCCCTTGAACCATTGTGGTTTCTCTACAAAAACCCTTACCCATGCTCAAGTAAGTGTTCTGATGCCTGGATCCAAAACCTGCATCAGTTCCATTGGGACTTCATCTTCTCCTGACTGATCATGTTGGGGGCTCTGCCTGTCTCCAGCACTCTGGACCCTCAGCTACTTGGGACACCTGTCACGTCTAGTTACTCTGACAGCTTTACCAAGGAAGGGAAAAGGCCAATAGCATTATAAAGCTGTCAGGGACATGCTCCCTGTATTATAAGTTGGTTTCTGTCTTTTTTCACCTGTTCTGTAAACATTCACCAACTGGCCTTTTAACATACTCGTTCCCATTGCTGTCCTCTTACCACTACAGCAGTGCAAATAATCAGGTTTTTTGTTTAATGGCTCTATTTACCACTGATACGTCTACTCTCTCCTTGCCAGGAGGTACTATCACAGAAGCTACATAACAGTTCTCTCAAATGGTACAATTTTGTTCTATACCCATTGTCATAACTATAAAGGGAAGGGTAACAGCTCTCTGTGTACAGAGACTCCAAATCCTTTTACCTGTAAAGGGTTAAGAAGCTCGGGTAACCTGGCTGACACCTGACCCGAAGGACCAATAAGGGGGCAAGATACTTTCAAATCTTGGGGGGGGAAAGGCTTTTGTGTGTGCTCTTTGTTTTAAGGGGTGGTTCACTCTTGGGACTGAGAGGGACCAGACATCAATCCAGGTTCTCCCCATCTTTCTAAACAAGTCTCTCCTATTTCAAACTTGTAAGTAAAAAGACAGGCAAGGCGTCTTAGATTTACTTTGTTTTCTCAACTTGTAAATGTACCTTTTACTAGAGTGTTTATCTTTGTTTGCTGTACTTTGAACCTAAGACAGAGGGGGGTCCTCTGAGCTCTTTAAGTTTGATTACCCTGTAAAGTATTTTCCATACTGATTCTACAGAGATAATTTTTACCTTTTTCTTTAATTAAAAGCCTTCTTTTTTAAGAACCAGATTGATTTCTCCTTGTTTTAAGATCCAAGGGGGTTTGGATCTGTACTCACCAGAAGTTGGTGAAAGGAGGGTGGGAGAAAGGAGGGGGGATGGTTAATTTCTCCTTGTTTTAAGATCCAAGGGGGTTTGGATCTGTGTTCACCAGGGAATTGGTGAAAGGTTTCTCAAGGCTTCCCAGGGAGGGAGTTCTTGTGATGGTGGCAGCGGACCAAAGCTAAGCTGGTAGATAAGCTTAGGAGTCCTCATGCAGGCCCTCACTCTTGTACCCTAAAGTTCAAAGTGGGGATACAGCCTTGACACCCAGTGTTACCTTTAACTTAAAATATAATTAAGCATGTACTAAACATACATCGAGCGTATGAACATAACAACCATTATTTGTATTGAGGTAGCATCTAGTATTCCAGTCATAGAGCAGGATGCCATTTTGCTAAGCAATGTAGAAAAAAAAAAAACATGTCAAAGAAGGATAAAGAATGAACAATCCACATATGAGACAAGAAACTACAGGTAAATACAAAAGACAGGAATGCAAAGAAACAATGAGACAATACTGTTCATAACATGAAAAGAAGTGACATGGCACGCCAGCAGGCTCACCACTGGTAAGATTTTCATAGGCGTCGTAGAATTATAGAATATCAGGGTTGGAAGGGACCTCAGGAGGTCATCTAGTCCAACCCCCTGCTCAAAGCAGGACCTAATCCCCAATTAAATCATCCCATCCAGGGCTTTGTCAAGCCTGATCTTAAAAACCTCTAAGGAAGGAGATTCCACCACCTCCCTAGATAACCCATTCTAGTGCTTCACCACCCTCCTAGTGAAAAAGTTTTTCCTAATATCCAACCTAAACCTCCCCCACTGCAACTTACTCCTTGCTCTATCATCTGGTACCACTGAGAACAGTTTAGATCCATCCTCTTTGGAACCCCCTTTCAGGTAGTTGAAAGCAGCTATCAAATGCCCCCTCATTCTTCTCTTCTGCAGACTAAATAATCCCAGTTCCCTCAGCCTCTCCTCATAAATCACATGCTCCAGCTGCCTAATTATTTTTGTTACCCTCCACTGGACTATTTTTTCCACATCCTTCTTGTAGTGTGGGGCCCAAAACTGGACACAGTACTCCAGATGAGGCCTCACCAATGCCAAATAGAGGGGAATGATCATGTCCCTTGATCTGCTGGCAATGCTCCTAGTTATACAGTCTAAAATGCCGTTAGCCTTCTTGGCAACAAGGGTACACTGTTGACTCATATCCAGCTTCTCGTCCACCATAACACCTAGGTCCTTTTCTGCAGAACTGCTGCCTAGCCACTGGGTCTGTAGCAGTACATGGGATTCTTCCTGCCTAAATGCAGGACTCTGCACTTGTCCTTGTTGAACCTCATCAGATTTCTTTTGGCCCAATCCTCTAATTTGTCTAGGTCCCTCTGTATCCTATCCCTACCCTCCAGCGTATCTACCACTCCTCCCAGTTTAGTGTCATCTGCAAACTTGCTGAGGGTGCAGTCCACGCCATCCTCCAGATCATTAGTGAAGATATTGAACAAAACTGGCCCCAGGACCAACCCTTGGGGCACTCCGCTTGATTCCAGCTGCCAACTAAACATGGAGCCATTGATCACTACCCGTTGAGCCTGACAATCTAGCCAGTTTTCTATCCACCTTATAGTTCATTCATCCAGCCCATACTTCTTTAACTTGGTGGCAAGAATACTGTGGGAGACCGTATCAAAAGCTTTGCTAAAATCAACGAACACCACATCCACTGCTTTCCCCTCATCCACAGAGCCAGTTATCTCATCATAGAAGGCAATTAGAAGGCAATTAGTTAGCCATGCTGACTGTTCTTGATCACTTTCCTCTCCTCGAAGTGCTTCAAAATTGATTCCTTGAGGACCTGTTTTTTTAAAGTTGGGCACTACATTAGCCTTTTTCCAGTCATCCTGGACCTCGCCCAATCACCATGAGTTTTCAAAGATAATGGCCAATGGCTCTGCAATCACATCCACCAACTCCTTTAGCACCATCGGATGCAATGCATCCGGCCCCATGGACTTGTGCTCATACAGATTTTCTAAATAGTCCTGAACCACTTCTTTCTCCACAGAGGGCTGGTCACCTCCTCCCCATACTGTGCTGCCCAGTGCAGTAGTCTGGGAGCTGACCTTGTTTGTGAAGACAGAGGCGAAAAAAGCATTGAGTACATTAGCTTTTTCCACATCCTCTGTCACTAAGTTGCCTCCCTCATTCAGTAAGGGGCCCACACTTTCCTTGACTGTCTTCTTGTTGCTAACATACCTGTAGAAACCCTTCTTGTTACTCTAAACATCCCTTGCCAGCTGCAACTCCAAGTGTGATTTGGCCTTCCTGATTTCACTCCTGCATGCCTGAGCAATATTTTTATACTCCTCCCTGGTCATTTGTCCAATCTTCCACTTCTTGTAAGCTTCTTTTTTGCGTTTAAGATCAGCAAGAATTTCACTGTTAAGCCAAACTGGTCACCTGCTATATTTACTATTCTTTATACACATCATGATGGTTTGTTCCTGCAACCTCAGTAAAGATTCTTTAAAATACAGCCAGCTCTCTTGGGCTCCTTTCCCTCTTATGTTATTCTCCCAGAGGATCATGGTGGAGGTGAATTTTAAAGAGGGATTTGAGGGGGGACAATGAAGTGGCTTTGTGGATGAGTAGAGGGAGTTCTTTCCATGCTTAGGGGTGGCATGGGGGAATGTGCAAAGATGTTTGTTGGAAAGTTAGTGATTGGATGATGAAGGCTGGCATCCATGGCAATACATCCTGTGCTTGGAATAGGATCTCTTTATTTCAGGGTCTCATACAAGCTTCTTATGGGCCTTGGTCCAGAATGTTCTGCTCCTAATTTTGTGCTGCAATAGGTGGCTTCTATATCACACCTCTTTGGCTTATATTTGAGATATACTGCATGCTTGTTACTTACTGTCCAGAGTAATCCTTCATAGTGCAGTCTTCAATTATATGTTGGGGCCCTCACTGGTCACTATTTAAAACATAGCATTTTCCAATTTGTTGCTGAACAGAAGACCCTGACATGCCACAGCCATTTCCTATTGAAAGTTTAGGGGAAACTGTGGCATCTCATATCTCAATGTATGGAACTATTGGCTGATTATGACTTTTTTTTAAGCTAGGTGTCTATGTTGGCTCTTAAGAATAAATATAAATGTGTTTCATATATGGCTATTCAGTTAGGAGAAGCCAGTGAACTTTCAGAGGAAACTGTGACCATTGAGCCCATTCTGCATGATGACAGCCGAATGAACTTAAATGTATGGGTTGAACATCTACCCAGTGTTTCTCAAGCACAGATATGCGAATCTTTCTCACTTACTACACCAGCACACTTGTAAACACAAGTTCACAAAACTCAAACCTGAGTAAGTTAGAGGTTCTGCTTCCCTCACAGCAGATTAGTAAAAACAATTAACTTGGGTGAGTGACATTTTACAAGTTTACCATGGTATTAATCATGGGGGGTGAGGGGAACCTATAAAATGGCTGATGAGAAGACTTTGTGCTTGGGCTGGTGTAGTTCATGACAATTTTCCAAGACAATTTTTCAAGACTGTCATAAACCATATACAGATCCACTGAAAATGTCAGTTGAAGGGGTTTTTTCCCCCCACCTTACAAAGTGTAGCATATGGCATTTAGTTTATACCTACTGCACATCTTCAAACAAGCATTTAAACCAGGGGTTGGCAATCTTTCAGAAGTTGTGTGCCAAGTCTTCATTTATTCACTCTAATTTAAGGTTTTGCGTGCTAGTAATACATTTTAATGTTTTTAGAAGGTCTCTTTCTATAAGTCTATAATATATAACTAAACTATTGTTGTATGTAAAGTAAATAAGGCTTTTAAAATGTTTAAGAAGCTTCATTTAAAATTAAATTAAAATGCAGAGCCCCCCCCCGGACTGGTGGCCAGGACCCGGGGAGTGTGAGTGCCACTGAAAATCAGCTTGCATGCCGCCTTTGGCACACGTGCCATAGGTTGCCTACCCCGATTTAAACTCATGGGCATATGTGTGCATTGCATTAAAAGTATAAATAGACTATCTTCAGAAGTATTTATGTTCTTATGCATATTACCAGCACCTGTAAACAAGCCACATAGGTGAAGACCAAGAAAATTAGCTGAATTCCCTTGCTAAATTAAGATATAACTTAGCCCTCATTGCTATGCAGGAACGGGGTTATTTAAAAATCTGTCATTAAAATTATTAAATATTTTCTAATTATTTATGCTCATTTCAGCACTTACCACCATGCCCAATGTTTGCTGCTACTAAATTACTTTCTAAGCAAACAATTCAACATATTTGTATCAATTATTCCTATTATGGTTAATTATTCTTACTGTTACGCTTAATGGAGCTATGCTTTTGGTTCTGGTTACTTATCACCACTGTGAATATAATTGCATAATTGCTATCAACCATGAATAAGACAATTTAATTCCTTTTTATTTTCTCTGCCAGTATTGTCTTGCAGGTGGTAGAATCCCATGTCTTAAAGTATCAACTGAATAATATTAGCCGCATCTGTATAAAAGTGCTCTGTCGAACTCTTGGCTTTCATACTACCCCCAGAACAGCAGAACTACATAGTGAGAGATCCGGCATATTACTTAGTACAGAGGTTAATAGAACAAGCAACCTTACATAGAAACAGTTTACTCATATACTTTGCCATCTGGCATCTTCTCTGTTATTGTGTTCCTATGGGATGTTTCTATATTGTCAGTAGATACCTTTTCCATCACAGGCAAAACACAGTCATAAGGATTACAGCTTTCGCATTATCAATACACATGACATAGTGCAGTATTGTACTATTTTTGGAATTGTACCAGGCAGGCTCAACAGATTTCAGCTATACCATACAGCTACCCTCACCACCACAAACATACAAAATAGTCATAGTAAGCTAAAACAAATACATGCTATCCTGGTAGTTTCATGGATGTTAGAGAACGAGAAAATAAAAAGGTTCAATTCTTCTCTGCCTTGCCCATTTTGTAGTCACTCACATCTGTACAAAGTCATTGTCAGCATCAGATTGTTTTGTACTCTGCACACCAGCGCAGATTTATTACTTCAGTGTGTCCAGTGTGTAAATCAGCATTGATTTTTGGCCCTGTGTGCCAGTTATATCAGCCATCAGTGACATTCTGACCACTGTGGGGCCTCAGTAAAAGGTACAATACCCACAGAGATGAATACAAAATACTTGAGGTTATGCAAAGACACTACTTAAGTATCAGCTGGAGAAACAGCCCAGAGGAACTCAATTCATTTTCATATAATGCGTATATTAAAACGCAAAGTGGCAAGAATGTGGTGAAGACAAGGCTACCTTTGGATACATGATATGAGACTGACCCATTACATTCCTATGTGTAAGGTTGTCCTTAGAAGAAGTTCCTTGATTTGAGGGATTCCCAAAGGTTTGAATTTGGCTGCAATCACACTATTATCACTTAATTTGTGGTATCTTACAAGATTCCCAAGATGTTTTCTAAACAGAGGAAGAAACCAACAATAATGTTTCCTGACTAAATGCAAAAAGAAGTCACTTGAGAGCCACAGCAATAGCTCGGAAGTTAATATTTAACAGATTTCAAATATAATGTTCAACGTCTTGTAAAACAGTGTGAGCAGATTCTCTGCTAAGATTGTCAACTAGGAAGAAGCTTCTTTAGGTTCAATTTCAAGATCTTTTCTGTGATTGTATATTTAATTGAAGACTCTTGTTACCTTATAATCATAGACGTGTAGGGTTGGAAGAACCTCACGGGGTCCACACCATGCTGAGGAAGGATCAAGTATGCTTAGACCATCCCTCACAAGTGTTTGTTTAATCTATTCTTAAAAATCTCTAACAATGACAATTCCACAACCACCGTAGGTAACCTGTTCCAGTACTTAATTATACTTACAGTTAGAAAAGTTGTTTCCTAATATCTAATCTGAATCTCCCTTCCTGACCATTATTTGCCTTGGGAAGTGGAGATGAAGAAAACTATATTTCTTCTCACTCTTCAACCCCTTCCCGCCCCCCAACCCACTGTTTGGTTTTATTTAATATAATAACTCATTCTTAAATGAGAATGACCAGGGGTGGGCTTAGGGGTGGGCCATGTGGATGACCACACAGGACACTGTGCTCAGGCGGCGCCATGCGGCAGCACAGAGATGCACACTGTGGGCTGGCAGGGGAGTGCTGCAAACTCACAGACTGTTTCCTCCCAGCAGAGGAACATGGGGTGGATTCTCTCCTTCCCTTACTTTATTCTTGAGAGCATGCAGAAACCTATCAGCAGAAGCCAAATATTTGATCCTGAAACCTTTATTCTGCAAGGAGTCCTTATTCATACATTTAATCCCATTGAACTCATGAAGGTTGCATGATCTGTCCCTGGCTCCTGCTGTAACTCAGCAGTTCAGACTTTGGGAGCAGCACTATATTTGGGTTGATATATCTGCCAACATTTTAATGTTTTGCTGCTGCCATGAAGAATAAAGAATGATTCTATGTTCTACCACACAGTCTTTGTATCCTGAAGTAGACTCACATATGCCAGACTCCTGTTGGCTATATATAGCATGTGTTGTGAGAGATAAAGCCTGTTTCCTTGCCGATTCTGAGACAGACATTGCAGATGTGCAATGCTGTTAAAGCTAGAATGTATGGGTTTGAACAGGAGGAATTTCCCTATAAATTAATTCCTAATAAAGGTAATTTCTTCAGAATAAGCACTGGATAAATGTTTGCAATACTGATATTTGCAATAATCAGATTATTATTTTTGTAAAGATCATTTCATAGCAGACAATGTATGAGCAAAATGTATACCCCTTATCTCACAGTTTTTGCACTTGTTTATATATTTTTAGTATTGCTTTATATTTTTTCACTAACATGGAAGTTTCTAAGTGGGAGCCAAGGGTGATGGGGAGTGGGGTGCCCATAGGGGCCAGGGGTAATGAAGGGGATGCCGTAACCATGAGTGCTGGGACGCCAAAATACAAGTTCACCCAGGGCACCATTTTCTCTAAGGCCAGTCATAAGAATTACTATCTGTTGCTTTATTTCGTTATTCAATATATAAGCACTCTTAATACACACCCTCATTATTATCCCTAAATCTACATACCAAAAGTCCTTTCCAAACTGGAGATCCACCACTTAAAGGATTTAAGTGTACAGTGGTATATTCCATTTATAATTATAGAGAACCCTGAAAAGATGCCACAGTCCAATAAACATTTTTTTAAATGGTAGTGCCAATAGATTAAAAAGTTGTTTTGTTCTCTCTTACTGGACAAATGTCTAGGTTTAAATGTATCAGGGGGTAGCCGTGTTAGTCTGTATCCACAAAAACAACCAGGAGTCCGGTGGCACCTTAAAGACTAACAGATTTATTTGGGCATAAGCTTTCGTGGGTGCCACCGGACTCCTTGTTGTTTTTGTAGGTTTAAATGCTTTGCTGATGCACCATAGGCACAGTTCCATTGATTTCAATAGCAGAACAGAGTCTGGTCTTTAAGTTTCAAATTTAAATGAAATTAAAAAAAAAAACACAACAAAAATACCCAACCTTTTTATATGATGTCTCCTGATAAAGATGTAGAAAAATTACTCCACCTCCTTCAAACTGATAACCTTATAAATGAAAAAGCTGGAAAGAGCAGCAACAAACCCTCCATATCCCAGAGTGCCAGGTGCATGGAAGAGACTGGTAAAGCAGAGATATGCATGGGAGCCACATCTAACTTGAGTGAATGTGCTAGAGCAAAACGTAAGTCATGTTGATATTTTCTTCATAAATATGTGTGGCATTGTTTCAAAAAATCCTTCTGATACAAACACTAGATAAATGGTGGGCAACTGAATATGGGGGTCTTCATTGCTAAATGAAATGAGGAGCAAACCACCCAGTCAAGGCTTTTAATCACATGATTTCTAAGTCCAGTTCCTGATTTTTGAACACTTAAGTGTATGCAAGTATTGCCAACCCAAAGTGCTTTGCTGAATCAGGATCTAAAGTGTCATCAGTTAGTGTTTGTGGACATTGTGAAAATCAATGAGTTTCTTTAAAGAGGAAGTTGAATGAAGGCATGGAAACTTACCTGGTACACTGGCATGAGAGAGTTTCAGGGAGGTACAAGGTTCACGTGCATACAAAAAACAGACAGGTTTTTATTCTAGGTTTCATAAAGTTGTTAAAAATGTATATGAAACCATGGCATTTTGCTATTATTTATCACGCTATAATATGCTGGGTAGGGTGTGGACTTCTTCAAGTCACTTGTTTTGATGGAGTGAGGGGAAAGGAAGACAAATAAAACTAAAAACACTTGGGGAAAAAAAACCTCTGCACATACAGCACACTGCAGATATAAACAATATATTTTGCCTTTTCCCCCTTTCCCTTGAAACTCATTTGCATCTTACCTGCACTGGAATTTTTAGACAGATGCACTAAAATCATGGCAGAGTTTCAAATTTGGCATCTGTGAAAAGCAAATCATCTTAAGAAATCCATGAGGATTAAAGGTTTATCTATTTCTGTCTGGTTATACACAACATCTCAGACGTACAGTGCAAACGCAGCTAAAAATGTATTTCTCGAGCAATAAGATAAAGAAGTTCAGAAGTCAGATTCAGTGTGAGTAAATCGCTAGTTAATAGGGTATTTTTAAGCAATTCTCTAACCAAGTCCAGTCCACTGAGTAACCAGGATTGTATGCAATTCTTGTTAAAAAGAAAATCCATTAAACAGTTTTGTGGGTTAGAATGCATAAGAAAGAAGGTTATGCTGGATCAAGTGTCACTTTTTAATGAATTAAAACTATGTAAGGAGGAGAAATAAAACAAGCCTCAAAATGAAGGATTAAAGAAATAAAGAGACTAGTAAGAATAGTTGTAGAGGGATAAATGGAGAAAGAAGGCAGTGTAGGAGCGACCATAAGTTGCCCAGGCCCATCCACAGAAACTGAATCCAAAGACGGATGTTGTTTCACAACTAGATTTAACAATTGTTTTTATAACTGATGCAAACCTGGATAAGAAAATGTTTGGCTTGATCATTACTAATGAGGTTTCTGGACAACAGTTTGAATCTCCAGAAAATAGCTCTTTATAGATATGTTCATGATGACTAGGTTCAAACTAGAGGACCACACAGGTGAACCAAACTTTAATCTTTCCTTTATGCTGACCCACACTTTAGCCTTTTTCAAGCCCAACTGTACAAAACCTCTCATATTTTACTGACCTTCTTGGATTGAGCTGAAAAAGTTCTGCAAGAAAGTCTATTGTCTTGCTTTGTGATGTGGCTGATAGTTCAAAATACTGCTAAAATTCCATAGGTCTCTTTTGCAAACCATTTTCCTTTCTACTTTTGGGTGAGTCGCTCTGGCCTTTCATGGTAACAGAAGAGGGAGGGAAAATGTGTTCCCAGTTCCAGTCCAAAAACAGGTCAATCAGCCATGACAGTGCCTCTCCCCACACCCTAAAAGAAGTAACTAGAACAAACTAAAGACTTCTAGCTCCTCCATATCACCACCACCATTGTGGACAAGTCCTATGAAATATTGGAAACTTTCTACAGATGTTTGTTTTTTTTGTTTTCAATATCCTACAGATTTTAATAGAAAATTATCTCTGTTGAAGAATTCAGGGACTTGAACATGGGTTTCCCCACATCCCCAGTGAGTGCTCTGTCCATCAGGGTATTGACTATTCTGGTTTGACTCGCTTCTTTCTTCCCCACTTGCCTCCCCAGAAATTTAATCCTGGACCCAAGAAACGTTCCCAGAGACAGTTTCATTGATACCACAATGGTTTGGTGAAAAGTTTCATTTCTGACTGATTTTTTTGGGTGGGGCCAGAAAATGCCATTTTATCAAAAACATTCCCAATGAACTCTATTCCTATCATATTCCATATTTAAGATATAAAACAGTGACCTCCCACAAGAAAGTGTCACATTCATCACAACAGGAAAATAGTAAGACTACAAATCTGTATCTTCCCCCTTCAGCTTGTCATTGGCAAAATACTGCCTCTGTGAATGAAAAAGCAAAGCTAAAAAAAAAAACATAGCTAAAGGAGTTGTTTCTTTATAGAGCGCTGTGAGTATTGCTACTAAGGGTATGTCTACACTACGGGATTAATCCGAATTTAGATAATTCGAATTTGGGAAACAGGTTGTATAAATTCGATTGTGCGCGGCCACACTAAGCACATTAATTCGGTTTTTAACCACATTAATTCGGTGGTGTGCGGCCACACTACCCCATTAATTTAACCACAGTAATTCGGTGGTGTGCGGCCACACTAACCCTAATTCGAATTAACAAAATCGATTTAGGCGCTACTCCGCTCGTCGAGGTGGAGTACAGAAATCGATTTTAAGTGCCCTTTAATTCGAATTAACTGGCTCTGTAGTGTGGACGGGTGAAGGGTTAATTCGGATTAACGCAGCTAAATCCGAATTAAAGTCGTAGTGTAGACCAGGCCTAACTGGCTTATTACATCTGTGCCTTTGCTAGTGAGCTGATCATCAGAGGAATCAGGATGGAATCCTGACACTCTCTCCATCTCAATATACACCATCACTCCTTTGACTCATTGCATTATGGCTTTTTCACTTTCATCTAATCTATCACGTACTGCCCACTGCCCATGGCAAGAAACTGGACTTGATGGACCAATATCTATGATGGAAATAGTCTGGCAAACTCTACATTCATTCCTAAGAGACTAAGAAGAAAACATTTACACACTGGCATAGGTGAACTAGTACAAATATTTATTTTGCCTTAAGGATATTATACAGTTATTTTTTTTTTATTTCAGTGGGTATTATAAGGAAGTGAAACAGTCATTAGGTGAACTTATTGATCCTTAAGCAATCTATACACTTTGACATCAGATAAATAAGGCATGATGAGCAGAATACCTGTCCTAACAAACAATCCCTTTACAAGAAGTGGTTTTATTTTGGGGTGTGCTATATAATCCTCCCCCCACGACACACATACACAAAAAATTTACAGTTGAAAGCTGTGTAAGTGTGCAGTGTCTGTTAGCGTCAAAGAGGAAGCAATGCAGATGGTTAATCACTGGAGTACAATGTTGTAAAGATTATAATCTAAAGCATTTATAACGTTTTTCATCCTAAAAGCGCTGTAGGAACAATCTTAATAACACATCTGAGGTTAGTGGATATGGGGATAGTATTCTCCTTTTACAGGTAGGGAAACTGAGACAGAAGGAGTAAGTGACTTTTCCAAGGTCACACAGCAAATCAGTGGCATATCCAGGACTGGAATCTAGATTTTCTGGCTCCTAGTCCAGTGCTCTGACCACTCTGACCTGTGCTGAGCTAATATTAAAGCATTTTTTGATGGTAATTTCATTCAGATATACATATGCATGGGTGTATGTATGTATGCATCTGTGTAAATCTGTATATATTTTTATTTTAAATTGTAATACATTTTATTTGCCAATTCAGATTCAGTGTGAGATCCAAAAAACAGGTATAAGTCCCTGCCATCTACAATGCTCCCACTCTATTTTACCCATAAGCAGTTCCGTATTAAGGCTTTTCATATGTCTCTTCTGTACGCAGCAAAATTTTTTTCTGTGGCATGTACAAATCCCAGCAACACCAGGGAGAGCTCTCGCTTCTGGATTTGATAATACAGCCAAAGAATTTCTCTTTTCCCATTGTTGTTAGTGTTGAGTTCACAGGTGAATCTGTCAGTTCAGAAGCTAGCATATGCCTGTTTTAACTAAATCCTAGCTTTTCATTGTGTTCTATGGAGAAATGCACCTGAGCCTTAAAGTTCAGGTCTGGAATTCTGAATCAGTCCACTATAGAGAGAGGCCACTCAGAATTTGGATCTAGATTCATACTTCCTTCTAGTTCAGGTGCGTTCATATCCTGGCTTTTGGTTTGGGCCCCTCTCTAGTGCCTCGTTATGGCACAAATTCCTGTGTGCATCTGAGACACTATCTGATCCTTTCTACAAATAGTGCTTCCAGCTTAATACATAACCATGAATAAATCAGTTAAGGCTTTTATTGAGAACTGTGCTTTAAGTGCAGAAGTCACTCAACTACAGAAGTTACCTCCATAATTTGGTAGGCATTTATTTTGGTTGTAAATTCTACACTGTAATAACCACAAATTTGAACTAACTCTCCCTGAATCCCCTAACCCCACAAAAAAGACCTTTCACTCTCCACAGATTCAGACCACAGTAATGGTGAATGTGGTATCACCTGTGAATTTACGGATACCTTCATAGGAATGTTTGCCATCTCCTCAAACAATAAGAGGGAAATTAAGAGAAAACATTACAGGTACTTATCAGCTGGAAGAGAAAAAGTTAAACTGGGCACAGCCACATAGCTGCAGCCCTAGAAAACAATCCAGGAAAAGAAGTCCCTATTAGAGAGCAGTTCTATATAGGGGAGAATGAATAAGGACCAGAAAGTCACTAACGTGCCTTGTGTGGTCGCGGTGCTCTAAAAAAACCACCTCAACGAGGGGAGTAGCTCCCAGCGCTGGGGCACTGTTTACACTGGCGCTTTACAGCGCTGCAACTTGCTGAGCTCAGGGGTGTGTTTTTTCATTGCCAGTGTAGACAAGCCCTTAAAAAGGTAACTCTGGGAAAGGTGCTGATATTGTGTTGTACATCTCAGTACTATATTACACATCCCTAGAATCTACACAGGCTGGCTTCATCCTCCACGTTTGACTGTTTTTGAATGCAGGGGATCAGTGTCAGATTTTTCTAAGTCTATCTAAGAAAGAAATCAAAATCTACTTTTCTGGCATTTTCCATTGTGGGGGTTGAGATAGAAGAGGAGATACCTCACCCTTATAATCAGAACAAAATATTGGGAGCAAGTTGCATGTCAAGAAAACAAATGACAATAAATCTCCCTAAAGCTCCATCTAGCACCTCATTCTGACACTAACTAGACAGCCGTGTCATATAGTTTTCTGCAACTAAACAACAAAATAGAATTGTGTGAAGAAGCACTGATTTGTCAGGAAGTCAAACTCATCCATCCTGACTGACTTGAATCTATATAAAAATCCCCCAATATATCCAAAGAAAAACTGAACAAATCTCATTGTTATATCAAGCACAGAACAAATGCAGAGACTCACTTCTCTGTCTTTAAAAGAAGTTACCCTTTTTTGGCTTATAATTCAAGTTTTTCCTTAGCAAAACATTCTATAACCTTGCACCTATCTTCAATACATTTCTGCACTTTATCATCTATAAACCTTCTATTAACTCTTTTCTCTATCCGAGCTGATCAGATTGTTTCCTTTGTATGCTTCCTTTGTATCCTTTTTCCATTCCTCACTTTATACCTTTTGTATTTCACGCTTGGAACAGCCTCCCAATTATTGCATGGCAATCCTCTTCCCTTTATCAAAAAAAGAAAACACTAGTAACTACCAATTACTACCAATATAGACTTGTAGTGCAACTACACATGTCTATATTGCACCAATTTTTAATCACCTGATAACTTTAGGTGGTAAGCTCTTTGGATCATAGCTTCATATGTATGCACAGTTTACCTGCTGTACTGTGCTAAGTACACTTACAGAGACATATCAATGACAAAAGTATTAATTTGTGACATTCATTCTAGTTTGTCTCTACATGAAGGGCCATCTCTGTCAGGCTTATTACTGTCTAGCTAGCATTTGTTAACTGTTCTTTTTTCAGTGGACAGCAGACTTTCTTCCTGCAATACTTACTATGCAGTAGGAAGCAAGTTGTACAAATCTATACATAAAGAGTTCTCTTTTTAAAGGACTTTTGGAGTGGGTTATTTCTTTCTGGGGAAGAGCAAATAAATAATAGGTTGACTGTCTAAACTGTGAGTTTCCTTATTCATCTATATGGTCAATGAGATGGGAAATTGCTACTTAAATCTGGGTGTTCTCTATGCATTCTGGCTCTACAAAAAGAGCAGGCAGAAGTTTGGGGCTAACTGGAAGGTGCAGGCCAGCAATACTAATGTGAGCATTTATCCATTTTAAATGGCAAAAAATAGATTTTTTTTTTGTTTTCAGTTTTTCAAATAAAAAAATCTGAAAAAAAAATCCAAGACAAATTGGCAAAACACAAAACTTGTGAGAAAGAATAATTTGCCGGACAGCTCAGAAGTCTCCTGTGTCCCAGTTCAGTGCCTTATCAAAGCTATTCTTCCTCTCGCTGACACTCTTCCACACCTTTCAAATGGATTAGGGTTACTGGACCATTTGCTGCTTTGACTGACCGAGAGAAATATTCCCCAAAAAGGTAGCTATGCAAATAGTACAATGTTACCTGCCTGCAGGTAAAAAGAATACCCTTGCCTGGTTTCTAAATCCCATCCAAGACAATAGGAAAACTGTGGGCTTGGCAACTCAGACATATGCACCATTGAAGAGGTTTGCGTCTCTTAAATCCCCTCTCCTCATTAGAATAAGAACTCAGTTGCTAAACAGTAGAGCCCCATCTAATTAGACTCTTTAAATCTTTTTTCTCTTTTGCTCCTAAGCATACAAAATGTATTTGCATTGCCACTGGCATGATTCAGTTCAGAAATCCTTTCTATTGCTTCATAAGGACTTTTACTTCCTTGTCTGTTCCTTTGGAATCTGGTTTTCCTGGTCTCCACAACACTTTGTTAGTATTTATTTTGCCAGATAACAAAACTGTGTTTTTTATCCCACCTGCTGCTTGTCCTGAGAATTGTAGAATCTGTCTATTTCAAGTTATGAAGGATTGTCTATAGATTCTTTGGTGTATAGTCACTTCTGCCATTTGTGCACATAACTGCCATGATTGTAGCGGATTTAAAATTGATATGTTGCCACTCTCTTTCCCTGAAGTAGTTGCAGCTAAGTTTAGCTAACTTTTGCTCAATGCTCTCCAAAATCTGCTAAAACCCTCTGTATCCTGCGAGTAATTTTCACACCAGATGTTTATTAAAAGAGGAACCTATACACTAGATTATATACCTATTCGTTAAAAAAAAAAAACAGAAATCACACCTTTAAAAAAAAAAAAAAGTTAGAGAGAATACTTCAGCCAAAGGCCAAATTGTATACAAATTGATTGACTTATCTGGATTTGCACTGGGGTAAACAAGCAGAATCTGGCCTGTAATATCTATGGCTTCAACTGTGGCTGTGTCATAAATTCAGTGTCACAATTTGAGCCCTGGATCCCCAGAGGCAAAATTAATCTCTACCAGCAATATATGGTACCTGGCACAGATTGCTTTCCATTCCACAATGGCTCAACTGCTAACTCATTGGCAGTGGAGACAAGGATCCATCCACTCCCTACCCCTATCTGTTTATATAGTAGTCACCAGCTTGGCTGACACACTGGGAATTGAATTGGGGATGTCTAGGCTAAAAGCATGAGCTGCTACAGATTGATCTAAAGAGCCACGGGTCTCTAGCTAAGCTGTAATGACACATATCCTCAGTGGATCAGACGCAGAAGGGGACCTGTCACACACTCTAACTAGTGGTTATATCCATTCCTCATGCATCTGTGTGGGAGGGGCAGTAGCAGCACATTTACACTCCCCTTGCCCACTCCTCTCCCGTGCATGTATCCTCATCTAGTCCGGAGATAAAAGGGATAACATTTTAAGGCCCCTGACTCCTCCTGATGTCAGTGGGAGTTGCAGGCAAATTAATCCCTGATTAAGCAACATAGACTTCCATAAACTGAACAAAAGTGGTAATAAAAAAATCATTTTAATGATGTGGAAAAAGATAATAAAATTGTGATTAAAGTACAACCTCAACAGGTTTCTCACTCACTTCATTTGAAATATGTCAGACACTTAATCCATTAAATTAAATATGCTTTGGTTAACCAGCATGGGAATACAGAGACACTGTTTTGACCAGCACAAGGTTCCCTTATTTTTCTATTAATGCAGTAGAAACCTAATATAAATGAAGTCAGTTTTTAATGAAACACTGACTAAGGATTATCAAGTTCTTTCAGCACTGCAGACTGATTTAGAAGGAAAATTCATTATTTTGGATTCACTGATAGACAATTTTTGAAGTATCTGTGTGAGCAAGTATCTCTTTTGTGCAAGTATTTTGCCATGTGCTCGAGTGACATACTTACATTTAACATTCACATTTTTTAAAAGATGTCTCTGATTCAAATAGTTCAATATGGCAAACCTAGAGTTCTCCGTAGGATGTACTGGCGATCTCTGTGTATGCAACATTCTTCATAATTACATTTAATTTACTTTGGCCCAGTTCTGGTGCTGGACAAATGTTTACAGCTTTAAATGAAATCTGTTGGCCAGATTGTGCTCTTATTCACATTATAAGCCCCAAAACACATGAAAACAAAATATAAGAATGTTTAAAAATATGGTTAGCTGAATTTGTGGCCTAGGAGTGGGGAAAAAACAAAACATAGTAATAAGAGTCAAATTCACAAATTGCACAGAAAAAAAAGTATATACTGGAGATCAAATGGCAAAAAAATCAGCAGAAACACAAGGCTCAATATTGTGCTTACATTATGGCCTGTAGGTATAAGAAGCCAGGGTTGTGTGGAACCCAGTGGATTTTCTAGACTTCAATTCACTTAGTTCAGTGTTTCCCAAACTTGGTACGCTGCTTGTGTGGCCAGTACGTCCCTCAGCCCGCGCCGCTTCCAGCAGCCCCCATTGGCCTGGAGCAGCGAACCGTGGCCAGTGGGAGCTGTGATCGGCCGGACCTGTGGACAGGGCAGGTAAACAAACCAGCCCGGCCCGCCAGGGGCTTTCCCTACACAAGCGGCGTACCAAGTTTGGGAAACACTGACTTAGTCCATAGATGAGAGTCATTCTACTCCCCAATGTGTGTTACATAGACAATCCACAGAGATACTCCCAAGGTTGTCTCCTGACACTCAGGCCTGGTCTACACTACGGGATTAATTCGGATTTAGCAGCGTTAATTCGAATTAACCCTTCACCCGTCCACACAACAGAGCCATTTAGTTAGAATTAAAGGGCGCTTTAAATCGATTTCTGTACTCCACCTCGACGAGCGGAGTAGCGCCAAAATCGATTTTGTTAATTCGAATTAGGGTTAGTGTGGCCGCCACCACCGAATTAATGTGGTTAAAATTAATGGGGTAGTGTGGCCGCACACCACCGAATTAATGTGGTTAAAAACCGAATTAATGTGCTTAGTGTGGCCGCGCACAATCGAATTTATACAACCTGTTTCCCAAATTCGAATTATCTAAATTCGGATTAATCCCGTAGTGTAGACATACCCTTACTGTGACTCAGCAAAGACCATTCCAGAGAGATGAAGCAAGCACTTCCCGCTCTTCCCACCTCTGAATCCTGACATGTCTCCCTGTGACAATCAGGTTCCAGACACCCCAGGGGTTGAACAGGGGGTCTGAACTCCAAAAAAGCAGCAACTGAACCGATTGTATACAATATTATTTTGCTAAAAAAGAAAGTGCATCAGATTTATGAAAGCAGGTGACATAATGGTGATTAATAGCATTGTACAGAAATGTATGTATTAGCATTATATAGCATGTATAATATATAGCAATAGAAATGTATGTATTAGCACTATATGAGGAAGTATGGCATTATGCTTTTAAGTCTGTGACCAGACATTGGGAGAAAAAGGTTCTCTCCCAGTCAGTAGGGAAGGTACCTGTATACTCATCTCTAATGTAAATTAAGCATTGTGAAACCAACACAATGGAAGTCCCATTTGCATATGAGTCAACAGGGGGATGGGAAGTCAACAGGAAGAGAAGAGCAGGAGGGGAGTTATATTGACTCTGGGAAGAAACAATGAGTTTGGGGAAATATAAAGGGAAGTAAAAAGCCATTTTGACACCTATCACTTAGGGGACAAAGGGAATAGCATCTCCTGATTCTGTGAATGGTGGATCCTCCTGCCTGAGGTGCTGGGGATGCTGATAGCTTGAAGTAAGTGAGAAAGCTTTTTAAGCAAAGATTGTAGCTCACTAAAATTTAGACACTAAAAAGTGTGTTACCTTTGTAACCACACATGCCTTTTTTGTCTTGCTTGGTATCACTTAAATCAAGGTTCTTTATTAATAAGCTTATGCTGAGTTTTACTATAAATCATGTCAGTGCTGTATATTAAACTGAAGTGTGGGTCCTCAGCTCACCTACCAGGCCAGTGTGTGCACTGTCTCTTTGGAGACAGTGGACTAGATCATTTCTGTGAGTCTCCAGTGAGAGGGACTGGATGCTGCAGAAAGACATCTCTGGAGAACTCAGGAACTGGCATTCACTGAATGTTACTTGGATTTCGACAGGCAGGGTCTCGAGGAGTTTGCTTGGAAGGTAGACAGACTGGTGCAGCAGGGAGCTGACGTTGTTTAAACTACAGCAAAGCTTTCTTTTGCTGAAGCACAGAGTTAACACAGTGGCTTAAGGTCCCGGGCACCCTGAGGAGAGAGCCATGCTTCCCTTGTTGCTTCCTCCTACCATGTCCATTACATTGTCCCAGTTTTGAGCTGAAATAAGTTGTCTGTTTATTTGCTGCACTGTTATGGGGACTCTGCATGTACAGAAATTAACTGTTGATACGGCATGCTCTCATTTGCTCTATATTATGCATTGATCTAACACAACCTAGGATATTTTATGTATAGATCAAGTGTTCTATTTTATAATAGTGTGCTATTTTTATATAGATAAAATAGAGGACTGTTTTGCACAACAGAATGACATACTTTAGAAGCATGATAGGCCAGTGAGTAAATAACATATGTAGAAAGCTGTCTCTACTTTTTAAACAGGAAATATTCCATATTTGAAAAAGAAAAAAAAAACCTATAGGTCAAGTCCTACCAT
>NW_020664399.1:6534974-6580546 GCF_002925995.2 Terrapene triunguis
CTATAGGTCAAGTCCTACCATTGCCTGAGAAGTGACTCAGAATGACAGCTGTACAAAAACCACACCAAAACAATGAAACCCCAAACCAGATAGAATGTTCTTTTTCAAATTTCATTAGCAACCCCAGATTCAGGTGGTGGTCACTGAAAGGCTCCCTGGGGCTCGTGAACCTTTCCATTAAGTTACCAAGGCTGTGCCTATGCTGCCCTGCAGTTCAGACGACAGCGACATGAATCGCAGTGAACACCAAAGTGCTGCTCTATAACTCCTCTGAGTGGATGCAGCAGGTGCAAAGTAATTCCCATAATTGTAGTCCTGTTCAAAGAGGACTGTGTTAACACAATCTTTTAGTTCAGGCCTGCAGCATCCAGACCGGAGAGTAACAAAGCAGCACTTTGATGTGCCCTGCAATTCATGCCCCCATAGTCTGAACTGCAGGGCAGTGTAAGCATAGCCATAGATTGGAAGATCTTTGGGGCAGGGACAGTTTTTTTGTTCCCTGTTTGTACAGTGCCTTTTGCAATAGGGTCCTGGTCCATGAATGGAGCTCCTAGGTGCTGCAATAATACAAATACATTAACAAGTTCTGAAGGAACCCAGGCTAAGTTATGGCTTTGCATGGCAACCATATCAAAGGTACCATTTTGTGCTGGTTTCCACACACACACACACACACAAAATGGGGGAGGTGGGTAGATGCAGGTTGTTCAAACCTGAAAGGTAAAGTGATACACAGTGCATGAAAAACCAATGAACCAAAGTCCCCTTGTGTTGGTACTGCACACACACACAAATAAAACTGCCCCTCCCTAGAAGGTCTGTAATCAAAATATAAGACTAGAGACAATGGTGGATACACAGACTGGGAAAGTGCAGCAGAACAATGCAGTAGTTATGATTAATGTAACAAGCATCAGTCACAACACACTATCTGCCTAGCCAATGTCAAATATTCTTAATTTAAATTGTCAGTTAGCACAGCTCCTGAGACTATTATGCTTGGGCTAACTGGCTATTTAGCCCCTTAACACACATACCCTTTCCTCTTCCTGTGACTCGAAGCATTTGTCACTGAGCCTCACGTCTGGTCAAAAGTAGAAAAACAAGAAAACACCTATCACCACAACTCAGCTGTGTTGCCTACAGTCTACATCTCCCTAATCAGTTGTCACAATTCTGAGGAGTTGCATTCTCTCTCAGACTCCCCAAAAGAGCAACACCTATCCTCCCTCCACAGCCTATTCAGCTTCCTCCAGCTCAGGCAACAACAGGCAGTTGTTTTCACTGCAGAACTCAGTGACCACTGAATCACTGGCCTGCCTAACCCAGCTATCCTATCAAGAGTGTCCCATGCACAATTTCTTCATCACACAATACTGTCTTGTCAGAATAACTCAGCAATTAGGTAAACACAGCATGACCTTGTAAATAACCAAAGTGACAGACGGACAGGAAAAATAGAAATAATGGCAAAGTAAATCTCATTCCTCTTTTCAACACTTGTCCTTGGTGTTCCAAAGACATCTTGTCAGTCATTTTATGTGTGCTTGAAGCAATTGCTGAGTCTCCAGAAGAATGAAACCTTAAAAAAAAACAGAAGCCAACATGATCAGCCACGAAATATAGTTAAGAGCTGGGAGAAGGAGAGAGTGACAAAATATGTTCAACTGAGAATTATACAGTTTGGCAATAACCTGATGATTATTTTGAATCAGAACTCCTTACTCTATAGGGGATAGCATTCAATGCATTCAACTGTCAATTATACATGATGACTAATGGCTGGTAAACACACTTGTCAGTCATAAGACACTACATTGCATTTGTCATCTCTCAGACAGTCTCCCATCGGGATTGCAATGTACCTCATTAACAGATTGCTAAGAATTAGGATGCCATGCCAAAGTTTGTCATGTCTGGCAATCGAAGAGGGAAAGCGCTCTATCAATTGTAACACAGATCCTGTGCACAGATAATCGACTGAGGGTCTTTCGCTGACATGAACCCACCCCCCGCTGAACTTATGAAATAAAGATTAGACCTATGATGTTAATCAGAGGAATTTCCTTAAGTAACAGATTGCTCAGTATATTGCACATCAACTGGGGGGGGGGGGGAGAGAAGATAGTAGCATGTAGTTTTAATTTTGTTTCAGTCAGCATTTTAGCCATAGCTGTTAGCAATTATTTCTTCAACACCAAGTAACTATGCACCCACATGTAGAAATGCTTCTGACAGGCAGTAACTCAGCATACTACAAGCTTGGCTTCAATTAGACTAGAAGACCATTATATGTTTTATTTAAAGATAATTACTTCTAACTAAATAGATTTTTCATTATATAATATAAGAGCAAGTAATAAGTGTGTTCATTAGGTCAAAGAAACTTGAAGCAATGTACAGAACTTATGGAAAGTCTTGTATTATTTAAAATTCTGGAGTAATATAGTATTTACAAGAGGAAATCTGTGCTAATATGATTGAATAGCAGCAAGGATAGAAAATTACATTGCTTAAGGTCTGGGATTTGCTCTTGTATATTCAGTTCAGGACCAATGCCAAAAAAGCACTTTACCCTGAAGAACTAAAGGCAATTTTAAGCTCTAATATCCCATGAATCACAAACACTAGGAATATGAGCTTTACATCATTGGAAAGATGAAATATATTGCCAGCTTTCCCTTGCTTTTAAGTCTTCAGTTTCAGTCACCTGGGGAGGCAGGGAGGACTAGTGGACAGAGCACTGGACTGAGACTCAGGAGATCTGGGTTATATTCCTGGCTCTGCTACTGGCCTCCTGCATGACCTTAGGCTAATCATTTCATTGCTCTGTGCCTCAGTTTCCCCATCTAAGAATAATGATACTGACCTCCTTCATAAAGCACTTTGAGGACTATTGATAAAAAAGCATCATACAAGAGCTAATTTTCATTATTATTTACCTGCTATGTAAGTGTAGAAAAAAAAATCACTTCACTTCTGTGTCTCTGTTTCCACTCCCTCTGCCTGTTTCATCAATTTAAAATAAAAAGTAAACCAGGGCAGGAATTCTCTCTTTTCTGTGTGTACCAGTATTCAGCATAATGGAGCTCTGATTTTGGTTCAGACCTCTGGGTGCTGCTGTAATAATAACAATAATCCTGTTAGATGTAGTTGCTGGCAGTGGGGTATTTACCAAGAAACAGAATTTAGCCCTACCCAACATTGGCACTGGAAAAAGGAGATGATGATAATAATACTTGAGGATGTTCCATATCTCATAAGCTAAATAAACATTTTTTTTATCCATAGATCTCAAAGTGTTTTCCAAAGGTAGCTGCAAAAAAGTGCACTGTTACAGAATATACAGTAAATGCTCAATTCATTGTTTTGAAATGTATTATAGATGACAATAATGAAATCATATGCTATGTTGCAGATCTGAGGACTCATTATACTTGATACGTCAAGCAGTATAAATCACCAGGATCAAATGGTATTCACCCAAGACATCTGAAGGAACTCCAATATAAAATTGCAGAAGTAACAACTTTGATATGTAACCTATTGCTTAAATCAGCCTCTGTACCAAATGACAGAAGGGTAGCCAATGTAACATCAATTTTTTTTTAAAAAGGTTCCAGAAGCAATCCTGGCAATTACAGGCCAGTAAGCCTAAATTCAGTACCAGGCAACCTGGTTGAAACTATAGTAAAGAATAGAATTATCAGACCCAAACACAATATGTTGGGGGAAGAGTCAACATGCCTTTTTTTAAAGGGAAATCATGCCTCAACAACCTATAAAAATTCTTTGAGGGAGTCAACAGGCATGTGGACAAGGGTGATCTATACTATAGTGTACATGAATTTTCAGAAAGCACTTGTCAATGTCCCACACCAAAGGTTCTTAAGGAAACTAAACAGTCATGGAATAAGTGGGAAGACCCTCTCATGGATCAATAATTGGTTGACAGATAGGAAACAAAGGGTAGGAATAAATGGTCAGGTTTCACAAACAAGAGAGATAGTGTCCCCTCCATCCCAACGATCTGTACTGCGACCTATGCTGTTCAACATATTCATAAATGATTTGAAAAAAAGGGGGTGAATATTGAGGTGGCAAAATTTGAAGATAATACAAAATTACTCAAGATAGCTTTGGACTTAACTGACTGTGAAGAGTTACAAAGGGATCTCACTAAATTGGGTGATTGTATGACAAAATGGCAATGGTGATAAATGCAAAGTAATGCACACTAGAAAACAATCCCAACTATGCATACAAAATGATGGGGTCTAAATTAGCTGTTTCCACTCAAGAAAGATCTTGGAGTCATTGTGGACAGTTCTCTGAAAACATCCACTTAACGTGCAGCAGCAGTCAAAAAAAGCTAACAACGTTAGGAAGTATTAGGAGAGAAATAGACAATAAGACCACAAATATCATAATGTCACTATATAAATCCATGCCCACACCTTGAATACTGTGTTGCCCAGTATAGATCAGAATTGGAAAAGATAGAGAGAAGGAAAACAAAAAGGATTAGGGGTATGTAACAGCATGCATACGTGGAGACATTAGGATGACTGTTAAGCTTAAAAAAGAGATGATTAACGGTGTTTATGAAATCATGAATGGTGTGGAGAAAATTAATAGGGAAGTGTTATTTACTCTTTCACATAACACAAGATTTAGGGATCAGCCAATGAAATTAATAGACAGCAGGTTTAAAAGAAATAAAAGAAAGTACTTCTTCCACACAATACAGTCAGCCTGTGCAACTTGTTGCCAGGGGATATTGTGAAGGACAAAGTTATACGTGGGTTCAAAAAAGAATTAGATAAGTTGATGGACCTATCCTCCATAAATGACTATTAGCCAAGATGGGCAGGGCACAACCCCATGCTCTCAATGTCCCTAAATCTGTGATTGCCAAAACCTGGGACTAGACAACAGGGGATGATCACTAAAAATTGCCCTGTTGTGTTCATTCCCTCTGAAGCACCTGACACTGGCCACTGTGGGAAGACAGGATAATGGGCTAGATGGACCCTTGGTCTGACCCAGTGTGGCCATTCTTATGTATCTATCATTCATCCCAGATGAAATGTCACACACAGTTAGTATTACATGGAAAACTTGATCACTCCTTGCAGTTTCTACTCCTGGCTATTCCCAGGGCTATACACCAGGCTGCTGCTTCCCTTCCTTCCCACCTCCCTATCTTACTTCTTCCTCAGTGTGCCTCTTACTACAGCATGTTGGAACAGACAGTTGGGAAGAACAGGAGTTGACATTGGATGCTTCCCACTGTCCCACATGCCCCCTGGACATGAGCATCAGCACATCCCACCCCAGAAGGAGTCGGGGGGAGAAATCAACATGCAGGTGTTAGCAGGAGAAACAGAACCATGTGGGAGAGAAAAAATTGGGGGGGACAAAAGTACTGGGTGAGGCAAACTGTACAGTGCACTGGGCATGCAGGAGAAAGGAAGCACAAGGACTGCATAGGAGATCAGGAGGAGATCAGACCATTGGGAGTCGGAGGACTAGAGGAAAAGTTTGAAGAGAAAGAAACAGATGATGGGAAAAGGAGAGACAACAGCTGGGGAAAGGGAGATGAGAAAGAGACTCAGACTGAAAGAAAGGGAAGAAACAAAACACTGAAGATACAAATAGGGGATAATTGGTCTTGTAGCTAATCCATGTGACCAGGAGTCAGGATTATAGATTCTACTCCCAGATGAGACTCTGTCACTTTGAGGCTCTTAGAGATAAAGAGAATTGTCCAGTTTCCCCATATATCAAATAGGGATAACACTGAGCTACCTGACAGGTACGTGAAAGCACTCGGAGATCCTCAGATGAAAGGTGTTATACAAGTGCCCAGTGTTACTACTAGACTGGATGAGACTAGCTGTATCAGAAAAAGGGTGCTGTCATTGTGAAATAAAAGTCACAGGAGGAACTACATGAAATTAGGCAGCTGCACATGAGGTAAGAAGCCTTCAAAGTAAGTAGTCAGGGTTCCCCATGGAATCATCCTTTAGGCCCTGAGTTACTCTTCTGGGAGGACTCTCCTGTTTAAGAACAATAAGGGCCAGGGTGAGTAAGAGTGTGATCTTGATCTATTTCAAATAATTTTGAAGTCAATTGAGTTGCATTTCAGGCTCCTCTGGGCCTATCCTAGGATGATACTGAGACTGCCCCCAGCGCCAACAGGCAAAGGGCTCAGATCACCGTTCTGAAACAGTAACTGTTGACTGGCCTGACAAACGCACCTCACACAACACATTGGATAAATTACTATGAAAGCAATGAGAGTTGAGTGAGGTATCTACTGATTGCGAAGCTCACACTGATGCTCATAATCATTGTATGATGTATGAACACGTGATATTTAAAGTCTAAATCAAAGCAGGGTTGACAAACAGGTTTTGCCAGACTAAATTGATTTACCTGTCTTGCTGTCAGCTATGAACATTAAGCATTAAACATGAAAGCCAAACCCGCATGCAGAATAAATAAGGATATGGGAAGACACGAGAGACTAAACCACGGGGGAGGGGGGGGTGGGGGGGGGGGGGGGAGACAGTGAAGAACTTTGAAGAATATAAACAGAATGCAAAGAGCCTTTTAAAAAATCTATTCACTGAGGAAACCCTTTAAAGAGAATGGTGTGTTCACGAAGGGTTGGATGAAAACTAGCAATTCTGCAAAAGACTAAATCCTGGGTGTGGAGGAGACTATTTTATTAAATAGGAAAGCTAACTATTGATAAAACACAAACCTAGGCCTATGCTTATGTTTGTTTTATATGTAACCATTTCAGTTTCCACTACACTTATTCACTATCGAATGTTAGCCTTGAGAATAAACTTATGTTTGTTTGCACTATAAGTCTATTTCAGTGCTGTGATGTTATAAAAGGACCTGTGCTCCCGAGTTGGAACAAACAAGCTAGTGTGTACCCGGAGCCACACTGCTCCTTTGGGGATATTTTGCCTGGAAATTTTTGTGAGCATCTAGTAGACAAGGGCTGAATACTGCAGTGAATGCTCCAAGGATTTGGTGGTTGATGTGTGCCTACCACTAACCAGCACAAAGAGGGCGAGGTCTGCCGAGACCTGGAAGGCTGTGCTTCAGTGGGCCAGAGGCCATTAATTTCAGGGAGCTGAACTACAGACACAGACAAGACTCCAACATACTACAGGCAAGTAGTGTGAGATGCCTCACAATGCTGGGTCCCCCAGGGAGCATCACAGATGTCCTGTCCCTGACTAGATGTTGCATATTATGTTTAAGGCTAAGATTTAGTCACCGGTAGTTTTGGTAAAAGTCATGGACAGGTCACGGGCAATAAATAAATATTTACAGCCCGTGACCTGTCCATGACTTTTACCAAAAATACCGGTGACTAAATATTTACTTCTGGACCCCACTGCTCTGGGGGACCCCTTTTGGGGGGGCCCTGCTCCAGTGCTGGGAGTTGACTGCTCCCCCAGCTGCTGCCCAGGGACCACTGCTGCTCGGGCAGTCCCCAGGGCACCCCCAGGACCACTGCTCGGGCACTCCCTGGAGCCAGCCACACCAGCCACTGTTCTGGCAGTCCCTGGAGCCAGCTGCCTGGGGCCACCTGAGTAGCAGCTGGTGCGGCTGACCCCAGGGCTGCTCCCAGGACCGCTGCTCAGATGCTCCCTCGGGCCACCCCCAGGACCGCTGCTCGGGTGGTCCCCGGCACCAGCCGCACCAACCGCTGCTGCCCAGGGCTTCCCAAGTAGCAGTTGGTGTGGCTGGCCCCATGGACTGTCCGAGCAGCTTGTCCCGGGTCGCTCCAGCAACGACTGGTGCAGCTGGCCATGAGGCACCCGAGCAGCTGGCAGCCCTGAAGTCATCTGCACCAGCTGCTGCAGAAGTCATGGAGGTTGTGGAAAGTCACAGAATCTGACTTCTGCAACCTCCGTTAAAGAATTGCAGCCTTAATTATGTTATCACTAGGGTGTAGGGCCAGCAGCCAGAGCAGGCAGCCTGTAGACAAGGCTCTTGTACTTTCTGCTACACACAAGATTCAAGCTCCTGCTGCTGCTTCCAGTGCTGCTAGATGTGACAATTTCCTGTTTTGCTGCAGGTAATTACAGTGCAGCTCTGTGATACTGAAAGAAAGTAAAGTGGATCGCTCCATTATCTGGAGATCAGTCTTAGCCCTGCTGCCTATGCACACCACTGGAATGAGGATTTATCCAAAAACCCATTCACCTGAAATCACAGAATCATAGAAATGTAGGACTGGAAGTGGCCTCAACAGGTCATCTAGTCCAGTCCCCTGCACGGAGGCAGGACTAATTATTATCTAGACGGCAATGTTCAGCATGCGGCTCGCCAGGGTAAGCACCCTAGCGGGCCGGACCAGTTTATTTACCTGCTGACGTGGAGGTTCGGCCGATTGCAGCCCCCACTCGCGGCGGTTCGCCATCCCGGGCCAATGGGGGTGGCGGGAAGCTGCGGCCAGCACATCCCTCGGCCCGCGCCGCTTCCCGCCGCCCCCATTGGCCCAGGACGGCGAACCGCGGTGAGTGGGGGCCACGATCGGCCGAACCTGCCGCGTCAGCAGGTAAATAAACTGGCCCGGCCCGCTAGGGTGCTTACCTGGGCGAGCCGCGTGCCGAACGTTGCCGAACCCTGATCTAGACCAACCCTGACAAGTGTTTGTCCAACCTGCTCTTAAAAACCTCCAATAACCAATATTCCACAGCTTCCATACACAATTTGTTCCAGTGCTTAACTACCCTTACAGTTAGGAAGTTTTTTTCTAATGTCTAACCTAATTTTCCCTTGCTGCAGTGTAAGCACACTACTTATTGTTTTAGTTGTACCCAAACTCTTCAGATAAAAGGGCTTTTCTATATAACAACTTTCTATGAGGATGCTTGTAGTTTTACTGATATATTTCCTATTATTTTTCTTTTAATTAAATCACCCCTCCTAATAAATCTGCTTGTATTTTTTTCGGGGGGGGGGGAGGAGGAAGGGGAAAAGAAGAAATCAGGAGGGAGTTGTGTGTTTAATTCCTTTTATCAATATAGTATCTTGAGAAAAGCATGAAGACGAGCATAACCCTCTGCCACTGTCATTTTCTGAAAAAAACACCTCATCCTTAACAAAACAAAGAATATTTGGACCTTTTTCCTTATTACAAGAACAGGTCAATCTACAATAGAACAGGGTGTTAGAACTAATAGAACTAATAACAGCTAGAGTTAAGGTTTGCCCAAAGGTTTCCATTACTGAACCCTCCATTTTAAAACCATTTATAATGTTCTAAAACTTTCACCTTTTGGACTGAAATTTTCCTTGCTTCAATTTCACCCAAGAGTCAATACTTACAGTTAGGATTACTATTTACAGACAATAAATAGGGTTATTTTAATTAACTGAAAAAGGGATTGTAAGCGGTGGCACTCACCACTGTGGCACCTCCTGACATCAGGTCAGGGTGTTGCAGGGGTCTTTATCTCAAACACCCCCTGTTTGTCAACTCTTTGGCCCTGCAATGGACAGGTCTGTCACAGGTCAGCCCTCTGGCTAAATCCCCTCTAGTCTAGACCCCTTTCTGAGTGACAACAGTACAACTAAAAGTCATAAGAAAAGAAAAAGTCCCAACACAAAAGATCCCTCTCTCTCCTTTGAGGCTGGCTATTCCTTGGCCTCAGTCTTCAGCCACACCATGGGCTCAATCTTTACATCAGGTTTGTATGCCCCCTCCTCAGGGCTGGAAGCCATTTCCATGCTCTGTTCTGGGTTCCAGTCTAATAAGCAGATAGGTCTCCTTCAGACATGGTGCTTTTTCCCTGAGCCACTTCCTACTTCCAAGTCCTTTGTGCTGCTTCACTATGCTGAATATGGCCTTCGCTCTGATTCTCAGGCCTCTGGCTTCTTCATAGGTTCCCCCTGCTCCTTCTTTCTTTTCTGAACACCAACCCCCTGCCCCCTTTCTAGGGTCCACCTCAGGAATTAATTATTTCCCTGTGCCTTGTTCAATTTGCCTTTCCCAAGCCCTTCTCAAACAGAGGGAACTCCCTACTCCACTCACCTGGGTCTGCCTTCCTTTTTATGTATTCTTTCCTGACCCTTTCATAGTTGGTGTCATAGTTGCCAGATCAGAACCAGGTAGGAGATAGCAGCTAGGTCATAGGCAAGGCTGAGCCCGACTCCCCTTAAAAGGCCAACCAGACAGTCGGTAACAGGGATCAGAGAATTTTTACACCCCAGCCCCCGACCCCCGATATAAGGAGGGACATATGGCCATGGGGTAAAGGCACTGCTTGGATGCAGAAGATCCAGGTTCAATTCCCCTCTCTTTCAAAGCCTTCCTATGTGAACTGAGGCAAGGATGTCAATTTTCCCCATCTGTAAATTGGGGACAGTAATACTTCCCTACTTATCTTAGATACTTACAAGGCCGCATGTTACTGTAATATCTGAGCACCTCACAATCCTTAATGTATTTATCTTCACAATATCCCTGTGTGGTAGTGAAGCTCCATTATCCCCATTTTCCAGATGGAGAACTGAGGCACAGAAAGACTAAAGGTGAGATTCATTATGGTTCTTAGGTAGTTAAGTCCCATTTTTAGGCCTCAATGTGATCCACAAAACTGCCACTCGACTGCTGCCTAATCCTGTAGGTAACTAAACTCACTTGGCACCTAAGAATTTTTCTCCTGTGCACGTGCACTGCAGCCTAAGCCCCAGCGTGATTCACAAACCACAGAAGATAGGTGAGTGGCCACCTAAGTTGTGTGCTGGGCCCGAGCTGGTAGGCATGCTCAGATGCAGCCTACTGGATCAGGCACCTAAGGTATGTTCACAAAAAACAGCCATGGATGAGCACTTCCCCTATAATCTTTAGCCTAGTGGATTGCATACACCTCGGATCTGGGAGACTGAAGCTCAAGTCGTTGCTCTTCCTAGGGAGCAAAAGGATTTCAACAAGGCTCTGACACCTCTCAGGTGAGTGCTCTATCCACTAGACCAGTGGTTCTCAAACTAGGGCCGCCGCTTGTTCAGGGAAAACCCCTGGTGGACTGGGCCAGTTTGTTTACCTGCCGCATCCGCAGGTTTGGCCGATCGCAGCTCCCACTGGCCGCGGTTCGCCACTCCAGGCCAATGGGGGTTGCAGGAAGGGCCAACCAACTTGGGCCGTAGCAGCAGCACAGAAGTAAGGGTAGAAGTACCGCGACCCCCCCCTACAACTCCTTTTTGGGTCAGGACCCCTACAATTACAACACTGTGACATTTCAGATTTAAATATCTGAAATCATGAAATTTCCAATTTTTAAAATCCTATGACCATAAAATTGACCAAAATGGACCGTGAATTTGGTAGGGCCCTAGTTATATTTAATATGCAGAGTTGTACTCTGTGCCAACTACTGGAATAAGACCAATCCTGTTGGGCTAACGAGAAGTTAGTTGAGATGGGCTGGAGCTGTTGTTGTAGCTGTTATCATTAAAGTCTGATCCCAGGTAATGTTTGGGATTCAGTTAGAGCTGGTAATGTCATCGGAGTCCCTCTTTCTGGCCCAGTCGGGTCAGGACATCTCTCAGGATCAGGCTGACGAAGGCCTGGGATCCCAGGAGATGATGGAGGTGGCAGCCATAATGGTGATACTCACTCCGGTAGCCAATTTTTCTCCCTAAAGTCTCTTTCTTTAAATGACCCACAAAGGCAACATTGGGTGGAATAACTCATCACCTCATTATTTTGTCTGCCAATTATACCTAGCTTCTGACACACCAATTTTGGCTCACTGATTTCTGGTTCCACACTTCTCTTGTTTACCAGGTAACAGTAGGCCTTTTTCTTTGGACTAATTCACTTTGTCTCCCTTTCATATTTTCTCCCAACAACAGTTGTTAGTATAGGTTATTGTGACATTTTATGAACTTTTATGTACTTTTTACAATTGAGCTCACAATTAGAGTACATTTGTAGGACCAATTATCACAAGCATTCACCTGAGAGGTGGGAGCTCCTTATTCAAATCCCATCTTACCCTCAGGAGGGGGGACTTCATACATCCCAGGTGAGTAACTTAACCACTAGCCTAAAAGTTATGAGGAGGTCCTCCTTCCTACCCCTCTGGCCATTTTGTTTTGGGCCCCACCTGCAATTTAGGTAGCCAAATGCCTATCTTCCCCTTGTTTGTGGATCATTAGCAGAACTAGATGCCAAACTCCGTGAGGGGGTGGTGTTAGCATACACCCCTGTGGTCAGTATCTCCCATTAGCTAGCTTACGGAAGTCCTGGCCTAGTATGCTGGTTTTGTGGATCACACTCTAAGATGCCTCTCTCCCCATTCACTGTATAGGAGCTTGGGCACCTAACTCAGGGTCTGTGGATCACAGTGTTGTTCTTGCGGTTTTCTAGGTACCTAAAGGCCAGGTGCCATTATACTCAGAATTGCAACACCCAAGTCCCTTCTTGGATCCCATCCTAAGTGACTTGGCCAGGGTCACACAGGAAGTCTGTGGCAGAGCAGGGAGTTGAACCTGGATTTCTCGCAAGTGCCCTAATCACTGGACCATCCTTCCTCTACATCTCACAAAGTCATTGTGAGGATTAAGTAATTTTTATAACATGCCCATGTACTGATGGGGCCACCTACAAACCTAAACAGATAAACCATGGGACACAAATGAATCTTGTATTTTATTGCCATAACAACTACTAATGAATCTCATTAACAGACTTTAGTCAGACACCTTACATGCCAAAACTAGCTATGAGCTATTTTTTATATCTGGGGTCTAAGCCTTGCAAAATAGGCAGTGATGGTAGAAATATTGGCAGGTTCTTAACTCCAGTGGCCCTAGCAGGCCCTGCTAAAATGACTTCAACCACATATCCATTGCTGTTAAGTCCTAAGTTGAGCCTCAAGAGAAAAGAGTGATAATATTAAAATAAAGTCAATGTAAACATCTGTCTGCTTTAATCTCTCTTTATTGATTTTTTCATGATTTTAGCACATATATTTCCCAGCTTTATCTCAGTGTCAATGAAGGCTATGTGCAGTCATTACACTGGAGTCTACATATATGCTTTCAGCAAGTACTCAGAAAAGTGAAATACACAAACACTCTGCAAAGAACATGATGACTTATCATATACAGAACTTTATTTAAGAAAGAAGTGAAAAATATGGACCTTTTACCTATAGTACTTTAATAGTTGTCAGAGAAGGTAGTTTGTGATTGTAGTGAAAAAGTCTAAAATCAAAAACGTATTTTAGAATGCTGTTGCATCTATATTCATATGCTATGACCATTCCAACATGTACATATTACTAGCCATGTATGTACAGAGAAGGTCCAGTATCTGTAGCACCCTGAACAGCAGAATGTCTCTCTGGAGGTGTGGGTTTATCTACTTTAGCCTTTTTTGAGAACTCTCCCACAACATCTCTGTTACTGGTGCAGCTCCAACAGTGATAGCAACACTAGGAGTGTTAGCATAGACAGGGCACTGGGCTCTTCTACCACTCCATCTTTTAGCCCTGCTCTGAGAAAAAAATCATGTATGCAAATATTTCTGACTGCACCCACAAACAAGTTATTTGCACACATATTGGCTGGTTATGCACCTAACCAATGGTGTGTGAGCACAAAGTCCTGTTTTTCTCTAAGCAAATGACATTTGTGTATACAAATAGAACCCACCTCTGAAAATCCAGTCCTCAGATGGATTGTTGACATGGTCTGAAAATTCTCTTCCAGAAAGTTTCGGACAGGAAAACCTCAGCCCATCCTCAGATGCACTGGTGACACATTTTCCTTCAGTCTTTTTTTTTTTTTTAAGTTAATAGTTTTCTTGTCCTGTAACCATCTCTTTGATTATTTCTCAACATTAGTATTATAATTATTTGTAACACAGTACCACCCACACCTGCCCAATCAGAATCAGAGTTTTACTATGTCAGGCATTGTACAAACATAAAATAAAAAATAGGCCTTGCCCCAAAGAGTTTACAATCAGAACTGATAGTGAGAAAAAAATTTGCTTTGGAAATTTTTACTTGCTTTGTTCATACATTTTTCAGTGTTCCAAATTCAGCTGCATAATTTAAATCCTATGGGATTTTCTATGACTAGGATGGGATTTTTACTTCAATATTAGGTTTGTGTGTCTTGTATTTTTGTTTTGTTTCACTTTGTCAGAAGAGCTGATATTAACTACCTTATGACACAGAAATCAGGAAGTTCTAGAAATAAAGAGTTATATTTAGGGCCCTACCAAATTCATGGCCATGAAAAACATGTCACAGATCATGAAATCTGGTCTCCCCACCACCCCATGAAATCTTGTCTTGTGTGTACTTTTACCCTATACCAGTGGTGGGCAACCTGCGGCTCGCAGGCTGCCCATGGCCCATCAGGGTAATCCACTGGTGGGCCGCCGGACCGTTTATTTACATTTGCATGGCTGCCCGTAGCTCCCGTTTGCTGTTTCCGGCCAATGGGAGCTGCGGGAAGCGGCGGCCAGGCCCATGCAGCTTCCCACGGCTCTCATTGGCCAGGGACAGTGAATCACGGCAACTGGGAGCTACTGGCAGCCGTGCAAATGTAAATAAACGGTCTGGCGGCCCACCAGCGGATTACCTGATGGGCCGCATGTAGCCCGTGGGCTGCAGGTTGCCCACCACTGCCCTATACTATACAGATTTCACGGGGGAGAACAGAGTTTCTCAAATTGAGGGACCTGACCCAAAAGGGAGTTGGAGGGGGGGTGCAAGGTTATTTTAAGGGGGTTGTGGTATTGCCACCCTTACTTCTGCGCTGCCTTCAGAGCTGGGCAGCCGGAGAGCAGTAGCTGTTGGCTGGGCACCCAGCTCTGAAGGCAGCACCCCGCGAGCAGCAGTGCAGAAATCAGGGTGGCACTATCATACCAAGCCATCCTTACTTCTGCGCTGCTTCTGATGGTGGCTCTTCCTTCAGAATTAGGCTTCCAGCCAGCAGCCACCACTCTCTGGCCAACCAACTTGGACAGCAGCAGCAGTGCAGAAGTAAGGGTAGAAGTACCGTGACCCCCCTACAACTCCTTTTTGGGTCAGGACCCCTACAATTACAACACTGTGAAATTTCAGATATAAATATCTGAAATCATGAAATTTCCAATTTTTAAAATCCTATGACCATGAAATTGACCAAAATGGACCATGAATTTGGTAGGGCCCTAGTTATATTCAATATGCAGAGTTGTACTCTGTGCCAACTACTGGAATAAGACCAATCAGACATCTGTGACCAAGGGCAAAGATCAACAAACATCCTCCATATAGGAAATGGCAACACCTCACTACCATATTTGGAAAATGACAGATACATGATACCATGCAAGGACTACAGTGTCAACTATTTTGGCAAAGCCACAAAGAGTTATATGCAAGAATAATAAAGCATCATGAGAAATGAGAATGCAACATTACAGGCTGTAACACAGCCACTAAAATCAAAACCTACTGTATACAAGTACAAACAAAGCCAATTACAATATGGAAAAGCAAGACTCTGAAAGATAAAGCAAGGAAATTTTTACACCGACACAACGGAAAAATCCACCATCACGCACCACCAATCAACTTCATCACAACAAGGACTGCTACTGCTACTAAATGTTTTCCAGCAATGGAAATGCATGTACAATCTCCCATCAAGTTCTGGCAAGTCATCTGACATGAAAGAGAAGATTAAACAGGATAATGAAAAACAATGATAATCCACTAAGCAAGGTTTTGATAACACATATTTTACTCCACCAAAGCCATTGCAATTACAAGCATTATTCCATTCACTTTAGAATGACACCCTTCTAAAGACATAAGCACCATAGAGTACCAGCAAAAGTGTGACAGGCCACTGGGTGGGCTGTACAAGGTGGGTGAGTGCCAGCAGCAGTGTGGTGTCATCAGCTTCTGCCAGTACTGGACTCCATTGAAGGTCTGGAGGTAGAGGTGCCATGAATCTGTCCCCTCCCTCTTTATGCTGGAAAATGGAGTTGACCCCACACAGAAGATGCCATTCAGTCTAAAGTGGTACAGTTACCCTGTTCTTGAAAATCCAGAAGCACCATATGAGATGGTGGAAATTCTGCAACACCAACCAGAACCTGGAAAAATTTAGCCCTATAATCAAATTATTTCAATGAAATATAAATTGACACACAGGAAAATGAAGGAGCCAACCTCATAAATGGTACAAGAGAACAATGGAATGCTTTATCAATTAATATCAGTGTCATAACTGGGAATGACTAACCTGAAACAGATTCTTATTATTATTATTCAGTGATAGCATTATTTTAATCTTAAATTGTGCACATTATGGCAAACAGAAGAAGCCATTATTTATTGTTTGAATGTACAACAGAAGTATAGTTTATAAGCTTTATCTCTCAAGTGTATTTTACAACTCCAAGGGCAAAGTCTGTCACAGACAGCCGACCCCTACTGAGCAGGGAAGGAAATGACTGCAGATCAGCCACCCCCAGAGATGCAGCAATCAGGATTCTGAATATGAGTTGTTATAAAACAATACCAAGGCCATTTCCAAAGTCAGAACTGCTAAAAATTAGATGGACTAGTTTGAGCCTGAGGTACTCAGCTCCCTGGAGATAGGTATGAGACAAAGAATACGCCTATAGAGATTGTAACTCGGGGCAGTGGGAACGGATTTCTTTTCAGGAATACCTCTTAAGCACACAACGATCACTGTAAGTTTGTTAATACTTCTGACCAAAAATTCTATGGAAAGCAGAAAAGATGAGCCCTTTTTTAAAGAGACAGGTGGAACAAAAGAGTCAGTCAGGAACAGCTCTCTGCAGGCTATCAGTCTGACTAAGGGCTGGTTTACATACAAAAGTCGTACTGCTTTAATCATACTGGTATAAAGTGATACGACACCCCCCCCCCCCAGTGTGGATGCAATTACACCATTACAAGAGTACTTATTTTAATATCACTTATACCCATCCAGGAAGGAAATAAGTTACACCAGAAGTTTATAGAAGTATAACTGTGTGTACACTAAGGGTTGTACCCAGCATAACTATATTGGTAAGAAACCACAGCCTTAACCTAGTTATACCAATACAAAAATCCATGTGTAGACTAGGCCTCAGGGTATGTGAAATAAATAAGTGTATTTTCTTTTTCTGTAATTTAAGATGAAACAGCTGATCCAGTTTAGCTTGTAGTGAAATATAAATTTAGGGAATGTCTACACTTAAACTGCTGTAGCTCTTCACTGTAGACACTATCTATGCCAATGGGAAGGGTTTTCCCATCAGCATAGGTAATCCATCTCCCCGAGAAGCAGTAGCTAGGTGGATGGAAGAATACTTCCTTCGACCTAGTGCTTTCTACACTGGGGGGTTAGGTCGGCATAGCTCCATCTTTCAGGGGTGTGGATTTTTCACACCTCTGACACACAAAGCTATGCGGATGTAAGTTCCCAGTGTAGACCAGCTCTTAGTCATAAAAAGAGATGCCTTTAATTTTCTTTCATCCATTTTTTCTTCTGTGCTTTTAATCTTCAAATAAAACTTGTTTTACTAAGGAACCTGTTATCTATTTGGAAAGGCTAACTCAGGACTTCAGTCTCACAAGAGAGACAGAGACATAGATAGGGTCCCTATGGATGAGGCTGCCAGGTAAAGGAGATTGGGAAGTCAAGGCACGCACCTTTGTTTGAGTGCAGAAAGGCAAAGATCATAATATCCACACCACAGAAGGGTGAGTTGGAAAAGGCAAAAGAAGGCAACTCACCGGGGGGCAGGTGGGAGACCAAAATGAAACAAGAGGTACCAATGGCCTAATGTTCTCTCACACACATTATAATGTAAGGTCGAAACAGATCTGCACGTAAGCCTTGTTGCTAGCTGCTCAAAACTTATTCCTGCAATTGTGATGGTGTCTGTCTTGCTCCTGCCCTGTTCTGGTCTTGCTCCAATCTACCCCAGCTGTACTTGGTTGCCTAGTTTCTAAGTCTGGCTCCAGTCATTTAAACCTATTCAAAGAGAGTACAAAATGCTTCTAAGGGTTTGTCTACATGGAGATTTGCCTGGCTTGCTATGCACTGTCTCCATGCAAGCAAACGCTAGCACACGCCCAATGTGATTTGTCGGCATTTCATATCCATTTTGTGCAAGGGTAAATGGGTCTATCAGATGCAAGGCAGCAGGGAACCAGCCCATTGACTGCAATGGGCCAGCATCTGTGACTAAAACAAGCACAATTCCATTCTAAGTATAAATTAGACTTTTCCTTCAAGGCACTAGGGGCCCAGTTTGTATGCACACAAGTAACTTCAATGGGTCTCTTGTCTGCTAAAGGACTTCTGGCACGGTATTTTAGTATCAAAGGTTATAGAGGGAAGTTTACTCCCCAGTACTTAGGAAGAAATCCAGCTTTGTCTTAAGTTCACCCATTTCAGTGTTTAGATCTTTTTTATTTCTTTAACAAATAAGCCTGAGGTGCCAGAATAAGTGATTCTCTATAGAAAAAGTGCTTACAAAAATGTACCCTTGCAGTAATCCTCTCTCTAAACCACATCCACCAACCCTTATGGGGTACTTCATGTTAGCACTACAAAACATATGTTCTTCATTCATTCAATTTGGGATGAGCACTAAGAAAAAAAAGACCTCTCTTACTATGGTAGGCTCCATATGCTTCAAATTGCTGTGTGGGCATGGCATGCAGACTATTCAGTTTCACAGCAAGAAAATAAAATACAGTAAACTACCTGTCCAGGACATCAAAGCGGCATAGATTGCTGCTCTTCTCCCATGATCATCAGATTATTAAATATCGTTTTCTCATTAAAGACTCTTGCATGGCTCACCCCCTCCCCTGCGTTTTGCTTGCTTAATAGATGACATCAAGGTTTTTACCTTCCTAATTGCAACTGGATACAAGCTCTGTAGCATTGAAGGGGCTTTGAGAGAGAGGGAAGGGAATCTGTTTCCTACTGTGTACAAGTGATTTTAATTTAAAATACCTAGAGACCAAAAAGCTATACACAAGGTGGTCTTAATTTCCCTTGCACCAGTAAAACCCAGGACACTGAGCACCCAGCAGTGGAGAAGGTAGTCATAAGATTAAGTTTCCTCAACTGAGCCTGGAGTTAGCTTCAAAGGAAGGTTAATGACCCCAATTGGACTGTGGCAGAATCACATGACTGGCCAGCCTGCCTGATAGGCTGAAAGCAACCAACAGGTCTGCACATGTAAACTCAGCAGCCTGGTTACTAGCTGCTTACCACTTATTCCTGCAGTTGTGATTGTGTCTGTCTTGCTCCTGCTCCAGTCTACCCTATCTGTACTTGGTTGCATAGCTTCTATGTCTGGTTCTGATCTCTGGCTCCAGTTATTGCCTTCTGATTCTGGCTCTGACCCCTGATTCCAAATTTGTCCTGTGGTGCTGGTCCTGGCTTTAACCATTAGGTAAGACTGCCCATGTCCTGGTCCTGACAGCCACTCACAAGGGTCTTGAGGCTATGCCAGGCAGCCATAAGCCTGCTCCATCAGTGGCACACAGTCAGCAAACCCAGCCTCAGAAGTGGGTAGTACTGCCAGGGGAGAGTTTATTGATTGATTGGCCCTCTTTCTCACTGATGTATGTGAGCACCTCTCTAAATTAATGATGAGTTTAGCCCTGTGAGGTAAGGAAGAACTGTGATGTGCCTTTTACGGAGGGGAACTGTGAATGAGTGACTTGCCCAAGATCACACTGGTAGTGTGTGGCAGAGCCATGAATTTAATCCAGCTCTGGTGAGACCCAGTCCAGGGCTGTAACCACAAGACCCGCTTATTCCCCAGAACTAGGACGCTGAATGTACTGATTTAGTGTATTTCCTATGCAGTCTCCATCATTAGCATTCAGAGCAGTTCTCCTCTGGTGATTCCAACACAACCTTTCCTCCCTCAAGACTGAATCCCCCTATTGGTATAGAGGACTGTGATTTGCAAAATATGGAGTTAATCAAATGCTTTCTCTCAATAAGAAGAAATCAAATTGTCTATTTCCCTCCTTCCCCCTCCCAGCCACACAAGTAGTCCACCTGAAGCTGTTTAGCTACAGCAAAAGAACACTTACATTCCGGGAGTCTTATTTTAAAAGTAACTGATGGTGTGATGCTGTGGAATCCAAAATCAAAATAACTGCTTAAGATACACTAAAACATGCTTTGTCCTTATATTTTTCTCTCCTTTCACCTTCCTTATATTTACAATATCCATAACATTGCTAAGAGGGAGCAGGGGGAGAGTATGGTAAGCAAGTATCTGAAAGCTGTGAATACCAAGCAGGGAGAGAAATGGGAGTATTATTAATAATAATACCTAGTTCTTATTTAGTAATTTCACTGTAGACCTCAAACCACTTTATAAAGAGGGTCAGTTTCATTATCTTCAGTTTACTAGTGGAGAATCTGAGGTATAGGAAGTGACTTGCCCAAGCTTACCAAGCAGAACAGGAGCTGAACTCAAGTCTCCTGAAACTAAATCCAGTGCCTATCCACTAGGTCACATGTTGTAGGAGGGACAGGGATTAAATTTGTGTGAAGAAAATCACCAGGCTAAGCTAGTATTTATCCAAGAGTTCAGCAGGCAATACAGTGTTAAACACTATAGCAGAAACACTAACCCAAATATGTACAACACCCTAACAAAGATGCTCATAATGCTATTGAACACTAGAAAGTCAATAATGTGGTGCCTATTTTTAAATAAAACTGTTGAGATTTACAGCCTGCTGAGATTCAGCCCATTACTGAGTAAACTGATGAAGAGTCCAATTAAAGATGGAATAGCAGAACAGTTGGATAAATATAATTTGATAGGCTCAAACCCAGCGTGATTCCTGTATGGAAAAATCTCAATCCTTTAACCTAATAGAGGCTTGTTGGGGGGTTGTTTTTTAAGTTAGAGGAAAAGTAGATAAAGTTGGGCATAATTAACTTGTGTTTTCAAAATCATATTATTAGGTTTTTCCCAAAAGATCATTAATAGGATTTAAAAAAATAACTATAGTATATTATTATTTATATGTATGGGTGGGTACTTTTCTAAGGAACAAAAATCTTTCTGTGATTTAGAAACTAATTAAGCAATAGGAAATTAAAGTTGAAAAGCTGCTCCTAAGAATGGAGATGTAGTAAGTTTTGAGTGAAGAGTCTCAAGTGTCTTTATCATTATTAATGATTTGGAGAAGGAAGTGGACAGCAAGTTGATGACATTTCCTGATGATACTCAGTTGTTTCAGTTAGCAAAAGCCATAGTGTTTTGTGAGAAACACCAGATGGAGTTGGAACACATGAGGGGATTGAACAGCATGATGGCAGATAAAATGTAATTTGGCTAAATCTAAGGTAATGCACATTGGCATTATTAATCTAAACTTCTCAGATTTGCTCTTGGGCTCTGAACTTGTAGGGTCTCTGAGAAAAGAAATTTGAGAGTCATCACCAACGGTTTAATAGAGATATATCTCTCCCATATGCAAAGAAATTTAGAAAAGCAAACAGAATGCTTGAGTTCATTCTATAAAGGAACAAAATAAGTGATGAGGAAGATCACCCTGGAAAAAGCACCAAATTTATCACAACTCTTGAGCTAAATAAATCATCAAGACTTTCTGGCTGATATTTTCCAAATTGTCTAGGGAATATAGATACCCAATTTTATTCAATTAATTGAAACAGTGCATCCAAATCCCCAGGCAGCTTTGAAAATATCAGTCTTTATGTCCCATCTGCTGTAGCCCAGTGGGTTTGCTTACCTCTATTCTATTCTCTGCTTTGCATTATATTCTGCTTTATTATATTCAGCAATAATGCAAGAAACCTACAGGCTTGTATCCTGTAAAACATTGGCTTCAGCAGTTAGCAGGAGGCTTGAGGCCTACAAACTTTGACATAGAGAAACTTAGATAACTCGTAAGTTTTGGGAAACTGGAAGTAGAGTGTAGGGGGGAATTTTGTCCATAATGACATAAGCCAACCACAGAACATGAACTGACACTACCTTCTGGAAGGTTTTGGATGGAACATCCGACCGTAAGAGTTCCATGGCAACAAATTGACATATATGATAATGGGGTGAAATCATAAATACAGTACTCTATAGAAGAAGGACATCTTAACATTGGTAAGGGGAGGAAATAGAAATAAGGAAGAGGGAAGAAACCCCTATTGAATATGCATTACACATGGTAACGTCAGCCTAATATATTATAAAAGTGGCATCCCGGCCTGGGGACAGTAGGAGAGAGAGATGTAGCCTTTGGAAGGGGCCAGGATGATGGCCACTGGTGAAGATGAGGAAGGAGACGGTGATGAGGAAGATGATGGCAAACATTTCAGGTTGTTTTGCAAGGGATGGTATAAGTATGGATGCTCAGATTTACTTTCTGTATTATCCCTATCTACATTACTGAGTGGGAGTGTGTGTGACTTTGCTAAATTTATTAATAAGTTATTTATTTATAAATATAAAAGAGTTCCTATAGTGTGTGTGTTGCACCTGTGCACATTGGGGTTCCCAACTATATAATAACTTTTAATAATACTGGGCCTGATCTTGGGACAAGAACCTTTCATCCCTCAAAGTGATAACCAGGAATTTTTATTTATAGTCTATAGATCAGGCTACTCTACTCAAATCAAATAAATGTCTTTACCTTTTTTTCTACACCTTCACTCCTCCCCCCGCCCCCACCCCTCAGCCTCCCAAATACTTTTTTAGATCAGCATATTTGAGAAGACAGCAAGTTCAACATGAAATTTAAGGTGACATAAAATCCCTTCTTAACTCCTAAGGAAAAGACACAGATGGTATGCATACTGCCAGTGTGTGAAGATGAGATAACCTGTAGAAACCATTAAATGCATTCACTGTCCTCTCAGATCACAAATACATTAAGAACCTCTCAGATCAAACAAAATGTGGGCTAAAAGAATGGAAAATCCTGTCACAGAATAACTGCATATAAAAATGCACACTAAGCGTGAAATACACTAGAACCTGCTTCATCCCGACTTAATCAATTGTGAGGACGTCTCCCTATTGAACAGATTCTGAGCCTAATCCAAACCCTGGGAAATAAATGGAATCAGTCCAATGATTTCAGTAGACTTTGGATTAGGTTCTCTTTGCCCAAATGCCCAGTTTTCCAGACATATATTTGGTGACAGCCAAGTGGTTCAGATAAGCATGAGTCTAATCATGTATGTTCAAATGTGGCACCTTTCAAGCTATTCTAACTGTCGATGAATCGAAGAGCTTACAAAAGTATTTCCAGCACTGGTGTCTCATTCTAACACCATCATTATGCCACTGCTGAGCAGTAGCAGACTTTCAGAGCCTTGCAGTTCAACTTCATGACCTGGCTATATTCTAAATGTAACTTTAAAAAAAATTAATGTATCAGTCCTAAAAGTGGACTGATACATTCAAGCATCATTCAAGAATCCATTCTTTCAGAAATCTGAGTCCAATACCAATGCCCTGTTCCCAAGGAGCAATTCTGCCTCAACTATTGACTGTAACTGGAGACTAAGGCACAGAACAAATTCTTCTGCCGCTTACATGGGTCCCTCTGCTAGAAACACTGCCTCTACACAGAACCTTTCATAACAATAATCCCACAGCACATAACCCAAAAACTGAAGATTTGCTTACACTCTAAGAAAAAAAAAATTGGAAAACTATGCCACTTATAACAGGATACTTATTCAGTTGAGTGTGTTGTTATTATAGTGATGTTTTGTACACACACAGTACCTTTTCATCCAAAATTTTCCAAACAATTTCCCAAACATTAATTAATCCTCACAACACCCCTATTAGGTAGAATGAATTATCTCCACTTTACAAATAGGTAAACTGAGTCAAGACAAGGTTAAGTGAATTGTTTCAGACCACAATGTGAGGTAAAGGCTGAGCTCAGAGAAGGAGCCAGTCTTCTTTTTTCCCAGTCACTTACTCTAAATTGGATAAAATTGAAGCTATAGAAGGTTAGTTATTTCATTATTATAAATATAGGACCAAATTCTGCTCCCAATATTCATATAACCTCATGGGGTTCACTGGGCAATAAGAATTGCACTATCTAGTTTTGCTTCAATGTTTGGATTTGAATTACTGAAATTCACCTGATTTCATGACAAAAACATGCATGGTTTCAACATACCACCATAAACCAACCCAGAATGAAATAAAGAAGATTCACAAACTATAGCACATTTTGGCCGAGTTGTTAGATTGTAAAGAAAAAAAGTGCATGTTATGTATATTGAGTTTTGTATCCAAAATTTACTCTAAATCTATTCCAATTTGGGACAGTACACAATAAAATAAAGTAAAATTGCACATCCTAAAAAACTACATAAAATAAATTGTTACTGGTTGCCTTCTCTTTCCTTATTATTTGTTTTTAGATCCAATAACTTTTAACACTCAGCAGTACCCAACATGGTTATAAAAATATTAAAAATAATACTCTAACAATAAACATGTTCCGTGTTTCCTTCTTTTGCAACTCAATGTTGTGATCTGGCTCACCCTCTTATTTGCTAGAGGGGAAAGAAGGGACAAATGCCAACCATTTACAAAGGCAAATAACAACAACAAAGGAATAAAGGTATTTCAGTTTAGTGTTTTTACTAAGCTCAAAACCTAAAGTAAACGCAAAGGAGTTAGTGGGTAGAGAGATTTCATATGTCACTCATCTGACATAGCATTTCGGACCTGTGTTAATAAAAAAACACCATTCACAAAGCCCACAAATATTGCATCCAATAGGAAAAATATATCAACAGCAATAACAGCTAATAACACAGAAAATATCATAATGCCACTATATAAATCCATGGTACGCCCACGCCTTGAATACTGTGTGCACTTCTTCTCAAAAATATATATTAGAATTGGAAAAGGTACAAAGAAGGACAACAAAAAAGATTAGGGATGTGGAACAGCTTCCATATGAGGAGAGAATTAAAAAAGTTTGGGATTGTTCAGCTTAGAGAAGAGATGACTATGGAGGGATATGGTCGATGTTTATAAAATTATCAATGGCGTGGAGAAAGTGAATAAGGAAGTGCTATTTACCCCATCATATAACAAAAGAACTAAGGGTCACCCAATTAAATTAATAGGCAGCAGGTATCAAACAAACATAAGGAAGTACTTCTACACACGATGCACAGTCAACCTGTTGTATTCATTGCCAGGGGACATTGTGAAGGCCAAAAAAATAACTGGATAGACCACACTGAGAATGCCACACTCAGTGTAGACTGCAAGAAACAGGGCAGACAATCCCCAAAGCTGGTGGTTTACACTATAGATTCACCAAAAAAGTAACAAAAGAGCTTCTGCAGTAACACATTGGTTAACCAGAAGCCAAACATAGTCCCCTTTCGGCATTCCAGCCCTTTGCTCCCATCTACCCATTTCACATATGTGAGGTTCTTTCTAATCCCAGAGGCTCAAACAAATATCCCCATGTCAATGTGAAGCTCAGATCTTACCCAAATATCATGCTGTCAGCCAACCCTTAGAAAATGAACAAAACATTTAATAATACAAGTAAAGAGAGTTATAAATAGTTAATAGATCATATACACAGACATGCAAAGTCCTTATATCAGGTTTTTAGCAGTGATGGAATGGACCCTCTGGTAACTTCCAGAAGATTGGAAGGTCCTCAGTCCATAACTCAAGATGCTCCTTTTAGTTGTAAAGCCACAGTTCAGAGAATCAGAGCAGGAAAGAGGTAACATGGAGATGTTTCAGGTGTCTTTTCATATGCTCTGCCATGTGCATGTAAATTTACTGGCCCAAACAAAGTCCACAGCCCCTGTCTGTGGAAAGTTACTGTCCAAGATGGAATACAGGGTCTCAATGAGCATATCACATTCCCCTACAAATTTTGCTAAATCACAGAGGGTGGCCATTGACTCCTTGCTGTCTGAGGCATCCTTAGGAGGAGCTATCTGGACAGGATGAGTTTCTTTACTGGTGTATTGTGACAGTGGAGTGTCCTTGATAGGCCATCAACATCAACATGCATCTTGCCCTAATGTAAATTCTATCTGGAGGGTGTCACCCAGGAATACAACACAGGTTTAGATAAAAATACATAGTCAATATTCATAACTTCAGAAACAAAGATGATATATGCATATGTAAGCAGAGTCAGGATGAGCTCTACCCTGACATCTGGTGGTGAATTATGGCGAGTGTGGAAAAGAACTCCAGGGGCTGATCTTGTTTGCATAGGCACACCCACCCGCCTGGCATGAAACAACAGCAACTGAAAGTGGTTACTTTGGCTGGTGTAGGATCCCCAGTTTCTCTGTTATTGGGGCAGGAAGAATAAAGTTTTGTTACCCTGATTCTGTGAATCAAGGCCAGTGGAACTGTTGTATGACAGAAGGACTCACCATTACCTAAGTAGCACTTGCTTGACAAGGGGCATGGCTTACAAAACCCAGTGATTTGAGAGAGGATGGGGACAGGTATTTGTACGTGATGAGATGGTGCCCCCCCCCCCTTTGAGGGCTCAAATCACCAATTGCACCATCTCCGCTCTCCACTGTTGAATGTCAGAACTAGCTTTGATTCCATTAGGAGTCTAGTTACAGGCCGCTGAGCTGAATTCACTTTGGGCCAATGGTGCACCACCACTAGGGCTCCCCTACTATGAGCTGAAATCACTAAGAGCTGAAATCGCTAAAGTTACTAAGAGCTGAGATCACTGAGTGCTGTGTTAACTAGTGGGGGAGCCTGAAGCTATATTGCTAAGCGGCTGGCGGAGCAGTTTGCGGGGATGTCTGGAGGAGCAGCGAGCAGTGCGGAGCCTTGCGGGGACGGTTGGAGCGGCCCAAGGAACGGCGAGCAGAGCCGTTTGCGAGGACGGCTGGAGCGGCTCACAGGTCAGTGAGCGGAGCCATTTGCAGGGACGGGCGGAGCGGAGCAGCTTGTAGAGCAGAGCAGTTCGTGGGACTGTTGGAAGTGGACTGGTTCGTGGTGAAGGCTGCGGCAGAACCCGATGGAGAGACGGCCGGTCAGCCTCGGATCACGTAAGGTGCCCCTTAACACCCTACGTGCCCCCCTTTTACTCTGGGGCTGCACTGACCAGGGACAGAGACTTTGGGGGTTGTTGGACTTTTGGGACTTTGGGTGGTTGCTGGACCCAAGAGACTTTGGGGGTGTTGGACTTTGGGGACTCTGGGTGATTTTTGGGTTGCTGGATTCAAGAACCAAAGGGAAAGGACACGGCCCAATTTGCTGGGGTGGGTCTTTTGCTCATGGTTTGTGTTATGAATCCTGTTTGTGGTGTTTTTCCAATTTAATGCTGATGTTGTTTACCTCATGTTATTAAACATTTTCTGCTACACTCCGACTCCGTGCTTGCGAGAGGGGAAGTATTGCCTCTTAGAGGCGCCCAGGGGGTGGTATGTAATTGTCCCAGGTCACTGGGTGGGGGCTCGAGCCGGTTTTGCATTGCGTTATTGAAACGGAACCCCTAGATACAGAACCCGGCCCTTGTTGCTGCCAACTTAGATGGGCAGAAGGGTTACACATATAAACAGGATAATTATACTTAGCAAATCATTTTCATTTTCCAATTTCCATTGTCACCTTATATGACATAATTTGTACAAGAGTTGTTGCAATTGTGTAACAATAGTAACAGTGATAAAAATGGTCATCTTTCTTATGCACAGCATCACAACTGGTTTCAATAAAGAATTAGATAAATTCATGGAAGAGAAGTCCATTAATGGCTAGTAGCCAAGATGGTCAGGGATGTAACCTCATGCTCCAGGTGTCCCTAAACCTCAACTGTCAGAAGCTAGAACTGGATGAAATGGGATGGATTACTCAATAATTGCACTGTTCCCAGGATGGGCAGGGATGGTGTCTCTAGCCTCTGTTTGCCAGAAGCTGGGAATGGGCGACAGGGGATGGATCACTTGATGATTCCCTGTTCTGTTCATTCCCCCTGGGTACCTGGCATTGGCCACTGTCAAACGACAGGATACTGGGCTAGATGGACCTTTGGTCTGACCCAGTATGGCTGTTCTTATGTTCTGTTAATTCTGTCTGAAGCATCTGGCAGTGACCACTGTTGGAAGACAGGATATTGGCTAGATGGACCATTGGTCTGATCCAGTATGGCCATTCTTATGTTTTTATGTTCTTATTCCATGATGAGGAAAGATATTCAAACACGGTCCCCAACTCATTCTTTGAAGACTTCTGTCCTCCCCCATTTCTTGACAGAAATGGACAAGTGAAGGCCTTGCTGTTGTTGCTGAATTCCACAGTTTCAGGGTCTCTTGGACTGGCAAGAGAAGAAAACACCAGAAGAGGAGACTCCAGTGAACCTATCCTGCCCCCTCCAGTCTCCTGAACTGTCAAGAGAAGCCCTTCACAGGAAACAGGATGGTCTCAGGCCCACAACAGTCTGCTCATATGGAACATCCTGCAGGAGATTAAGAGCTTTGCTTAAAGAGCAAAGACTGAGGATATGTCTACACTTAAACTGCTACGGTGGCACAACAGCAGTGTTGCAGCTGCACCACTGTAGCTCTTCAGTGTAGACACTACCTGCACTAATCCACCTCCCTGAAAGCCCCCCCAAGAATTCTTCCTTCAACCTAGCACTGTCTACACAGGGGGTTAGGTCGGCATAGTTACATCTTTTACGGGTGTGGATTTTTCACACCTCTGAGAGACATCACTATTCTGATGTATGTTCCCAATGTGGCCCAGCCCTGAGACTATTCATTTCATGTGCCAGAATTACAGCTCAAAACACACAGAATATGAGCCTAAAAACTATATTTTACAGTCTACAAATAAGTACAGTTTTTAATAACTAATATCAAAGCTGACATACTCCCCTTTGAAGAGTTTTCATATGGGAGAGATATGAATCATATTACTTACATGGTTAAGTAATGGAATAAAAAAGCTCACCGAGAAGGGGTCATTGCAACAAAGGGACATGTTATTTCTAACTAATTAAAAAGATTTTATTATGGAAGAAATACAGCAAAATTCATTCACCTTTCATTTACTTTTATTCTTAGATCATGGAAATCAAGAATGATAACCCAAGCCACTTGAACTCTCTCAGAAAGGTGAAATTCCTCGCAAAAGAAAGGAAAATGTAATATCTCCAGAACGCTGTTGAGTCCTCTCTACTCCCACTCCTATAAAGTTTCTGTAAAACTCCTCCACTCTTCTGTCAATTTCTTGTCCAACAATAAATTAAAACTCCTTCAATGTAGCAGGAGAAATGTCCATTTCTCCATAAATTAAATACATGCAACAAAAGATCGGTTTATTTGTTTCATACATCTTTGAGGCAGTAGTTTGTGAGAGACTGGATGACTCAGGGAACTGGTAATGGAGTATTGGAGCCTTTCTTCTCTAGGCCACAGATTGAAATTTAGTCCAGGTCAGAAGAGAACACAAGTCATTCACACCCAATGTCTATCGGATAGCCAACTGTATTAGAAGTGAGTCTGTGGTCTCAGTCCAGTCCATAATGGACAGGTTTACACAAAACACAGCAATCACCAAAATCAGTACTAATGGGCTCCTCATGGCTGACAGTCTCAGCAGATCCAAAGATTGAATACACATGGTAGCATCTTACTCCTGGAGTTATTCCTTCCTGGTAGTTGTTTGAGGTGTACACACAGGGCAGGGTGTGGAATACACTTTTAAAAGTTTTTCCAACACATCAACTTGAACAACTATTTAAACGATTTCTGGAAGGTAATAGTTATGAAATTCCAGTGATACTTACTATCAGAGCAAGAGTAAGTAAATCAGATTCCTCCTCAGAGTTGATCTAGTACATATACTTATTTGCTCTTGATTCAACATTGTGATTATCACTCTTTGTTCATATATATCACCAATTAATACACACACTGAAGAGAAAACAGATTCTAATGTTTTTAATGGGGCAGCACTGTTTCTGGAAAACATGTTTGCACTCTTCCTTGGAATGGAAATTCAGGATACTGAACAGGATACTCATAGCAGCTACAGGGAGGACTGCAGCTGTGGCAGCATCACATTCTTATTATGCAGCATCACACTCTACAACAACCGCAGTTAAGGGAAGCAGCTGATTTGACTACATGCTGACGCACTGTAAAAATTCACAGCCTTCAAAGGCTCCCAGTTTTTCTTACTTTATACATATGATTTATATTCCTACCACCAAATTGCCAAAGTCTGTATAGATCAGAACTTTTTAAAGGATTTTGCTGTCAAGATACACTTGTTCTCTTCCATGTTTATTTCTTTCAGCATCTACCTGGATCACATTCAATAAACAAGTCCAAAAGCCATTGTTTTGAAAACTGTAAAGAAATTATGGTGATCAGGATGGAAGCTCCCCTTTTGAAGTAGAAGGACCTGGTGCCACAGAACACTTGATGCAGCGAGCACAAAGATTTCCAGATGTAATAAATGATCCAGAAATATATATTCCAAGCACAAAGTTATGTATATCAATTCTGAGAAGCTTTTTTTGCCATAAAAAACTTTGTGTGGCCTGAACTTATAGCTTTCTATGTATAACAACCTATGTGTATAGTGTTTTATTGTTGCTGTTTCCTTTTAAACTGCTTATATTCCAGTATCATAGTCGGATAAGCATTGGAAAACCCCTCAATGGATTTATCTGCATGGATCCTCTTGTAGTATCTGGGTCTCAGAAGGTAAGTTGACTAAGAGGTATAGAAAAGCACACTAAATATGAGCAAAAAGAATGAGGAGTACTTGTGGCACCTTAAAGACTAACAAATTTATTTGGGCATAAGCTTTCACGGGCTAAAACCCACTTCATCGGACACATGTAGTGGAAAACACAGTAGGAAGATTATATAAATATATATATATACACACACACACACACACACACACAGAGAGAACATGAAAAAATGGGTGTTGCCATACTAACTCTAACAAGACTAATCAATTAAGGTGGGCTATTATCAGCAGGAGAAAAAAACCCTTTTGTAGTGATAATCAGGATGGCTCATTTCAAACAGTTGACAAGAAGGTGTGAGTAACAGTAGGAGGAAAATTAGCATGGGGAAATAGTTTTTACTTTGTGTACTGACCTATCCACTCCCAGTCTTTATTCAAGCCTAATTTAATGGTGTCCAGTTTGCAAATTAATTCCAGTTCTGCAGTTTCTCGTTGGAGTCTGTTTTTGAAGTTTTATTGTTGAAGAAATGTGACTTTTAGGTCTGTAACTGAGTGACCAGGGAGGTTGAAGTGTTCTCCGACTGGTTTTTGAATGTTATAATTCTTGACGTCTGATTTGTGTCCATTTATTCTTTTGCGTAGAGACTCTCTGGTTTGGCCAATGTACATGGCAGAGGGGCATTGCTGGCACATGATGGCATATATCACATTGGTCAATGTGCAGGTGAACGACCCTCTGATGGTGTGGCTGATGTGATTAGGTCCTATGATGGTGTCACTTGAATAGATATGTGGACATAGTTGGCAACGGGCTTTGTTGCAAGGATAGGTTCCTGGATTAGTGTTTTTGTTGTGTGGTGTGTGGCTGCTGGTGAGTATATATATCTTCCTACTGTATTTTCCACTGCATGCATCCAATGAAGTGGGTTTTAGCCCACGAAAGCTTATGCCCAAATAAATTTGTTAGTCTCTAAGGTGACACAAGTACTCCTCATTCTTTTTGCTGATACAGACTAACACAGCTATCACTCTGAAACCTGACATAAAATTAACTCAAGAAAAGATAGCAAGGGCAGCCGTTAAAATTTTGTTCCAGTTCTATCTAAAGCACCCACAAATATACATTAAATATGTCATGGAAAATGCAGTTCAAATATTAAATGTTTAAAACTGGCTAACACACATAACGTATATGTTTAAAGGCAAATAGCATATTTTTATGAGTTTTGGAGACATATGCTCTGCAGATGCTATGGCACTCAGAAAGCAGGAGAAATCATTGTGTTGGGGCAGTGGTTGTTAGGAGGAACCATAGAATCCCACAGAAGCCATTCTGTGTACTTAGCTTCTGGATTCTGGTGCATGTCCGAAGGTTTACATGGATTTCAGGACAATCACAGGCTTGTGGGGGGAGTGAATGAGGATGGATTGTGGGGCACAGAGTAGGATCAATAAAATACTCTAGGTTATTACGTTGTGTTCCCTTTTGCACTTCTCCACTTGTGCAGCGTGGCAACAAACCAATCAGTTCTAATCACTGAGAAATAGGAAGGGGATTTCCTGGGAGGTATTGAGACAATGTAATGGCTCTGCACCTGCACCATTCCCGCCACACTCAAAGTCCCCAGCTTAGGGGTAATGGTCAGAGAAAGCAGTGGGAGTAGAGCACCACTCAACTCTGGCTATTTACAGACATCAGAATGCCCCCTTAGGACCATAGTCTGTCAAGTGAAAATTACAGCAGCCCCGAGGCTGCACCAGGAATCAAACAGGTCCTCAGCCAGCCCCAGAATGTGCAAAGATACTTCAAAGCCATCTTTCCTCCACTCCAGTTCCTGTGTTGAGCAGAGCTGATATTCAAGCCCACCGAGTCCAAACTGGTGGAGTTTCCTTCTTCTTACATGGGAATAATCCACAAAGGGGGCAGCCCGGTCTTTCATTTATAATTTAGTGCACTGTTTGTTTTCAGAAATTTATAGTAGAAAGAATGTATGTAAAAAGACAGAGAAAAAGCTAAATTACACTTAAAAAAAAAAAGCTAAATAAGGAGTAGGTTTGATTTACTTGCATATTCTCCCTACCCCAGTACTAAAACTGGTTCTCTTCACAACATTATCTTGCAGCTTAAAAGTGGCAAGTGCTATCACTCGCAGAAAAATAGAGCACTGCCTGAAACACATATGGTAAATGGGATGGCAGATCATGTATTGAGAACATATTTTCCTGTTTGAAAAAAAAAAAGTTTGAAAGATGTTAGGATTGGAGTTACTGTCCCTTAACAATTGATGATGTCATCTTCTCTAGTTTGTAACATAGTATAAATGATAGAGTAGCACAACTAATAAAATGAGTGTGTTATAAAAGAACTACAGGGAAGTGGTGTAATTTGCAAATTATATGACCACATCAAAGGCAGTGAAACAGAAACAATTCTATTGACTGTCTTCAGATTGCAATCTGGTTACCAACCATTTTTGTTTTTACTACCTTTTGATTGCTGTATGTATTTTATACATCTCTATTTTTAGACTTTTTTCTTCACTGTGGATGGGACAAATGGTATTAAGTGGTGCTGCCTGGGTTAGATCTCTTAGTCATTAGGAAGCTCAAATGACTCTGTGTTAATTAGAATTTACAAAGGTTTTTCCACTTCATAATGCTCTGTAATAATTACTACCCAACCAATTAGAATCCCCTGTTAATGAGCAATCAGTCACTCTAATCAAGAAAATTCTGAATGATTTCTCTCAAGAACTGTAATTAAATCTGCTGAAAGTGGAACTGGGTTTGATTACTTATGCCTACTCTTCACACAGACAGTTGAGAAAGCATTTGGGATTTAATTGTTTTATTCATACATCAGAGACCAGCCAAGGACAAGAAATGTGCCCTTTTGACATGTGATTTGAAATGGGACTATTCATGTACTGAAAATTACAAAGCTTGCATGATTAGGATTTAGCAGATTCCTTCACAATCATTCACCTACATTAAAAAAAATCTTCAAATACCCAACCACCACTCCATTTGGCAGCTATTACCTTGTATATAATAGGAAGATTAGATGCCACATTTTGTTCTTTCATTTTACTCTGGAATAAATGCTGTACAGTCCCGGAACCTTCCCTTTCTCTCCCTCTCTCTTAACTTGTTCCATTAAAGCTACACATTTCTGACATATTTCCCCTCTTTGTCAACAACAGTGTTGCACTCAGGGCTGGTCCACACTAAGACCCCAGTTCGAACTAAGATACGCAACTTCAGCTACGTGAATAACGTAGCTGAAGTCGAAGTATCTTAGTTCGAACTTAAAGGTACTTACCGCGGGTCCACATGCGGCAGGCAGGCTCCCCCGTCGACTCCGCCTACTCTTCTCGCGGAGCAGGATTACCGGCGTCGACGGCGAACACTTCCGAGATCGATTTATCGCGTCTAGACAAGACGCGATAAATCGATCCCAGAAGATCGATTGCTTGCCGCCGAACCAGCGAGTAAGTATAGATGTACCCTCAGATTCCAGATCTTCCAGCTCTTTTCACATTCACTTATCACAGCGCAACTATGGACCTGATGCTTGTAATTTAATCTCCTGCCACTTGCCATCCTTGGTTTGAGACGCTGATTTCTAAGGGTATGTCTTCACTACCCACCAGATCGGCGGGCAGCGATCAATTCAGCGGGGATCGATTTATCGTGTCTAGTCTAGATGCAATAAATCGACCCCCGAGCGCTCTCCTGTCGACTCCTGTACTCCAGCCCCATGAGAGGCGCAAGCAGAGTCGCTGGGGGAGCATCAGCTGTCGACTCACTGCGGTGAAGAAACCACGGTAAGTCAATCTAAGTACGTCGACTTCAGCTACGTTATTCACGTAGCTGAAGTTGCGTAACTTAGATCGCCTCCCCCCCCCCCAGTGTAGACCAGGGCTAAGATAAGGTGCAGGAGGTATGTTCTGACGGATCTCCATATCATAAATCTCCATCACAAGCACTGGGATTCAAGCTCAACCTGGTGTCAGAAAGGTGTGCTTGCAATTGCTTCAGCTTCTCAATTTAGGGATTTAAAATGACCCCGACAAAGTCCACTGAATTCTGCCCATGGCAATACGGTATCCCCAGATTTGTGAGAGAGCTGAGGGTAAAAAACACTGCAAGCAGTAAAATAAAACATCACCATTGTAATCTACTTTACAAGGATAAATGCTTGCTCTCAGCCAAAATCCCAAAGGAATACCAGCTAGCTAGCAGGTTAAAAAAAAAAAAAACTCCTCCTTTTCAGCGAGACAGCACACATTTCAAAGAAAGCTATTTAAATCCTACAATACATAATGAAGCCACCCAGCACTTTTGAAGGTGGGAATGTACCTTAATAGGAAAGCTTTTACAGCCTGATCCACCAGAACTGCTCGCCCACCCTAACAAGACAGAAATCTTGCTGGTTACCATAAAAGAGAAATCAAGAAATAATTTCATAACCCTGATGGAGCCAGAGTTTAGAAAGCTTAACACATGGGATGCTTCAGACTAGCTTAGGGCAATGATATGACTAGTGAGCTAAATATGGATAAATCTCTTGTGTATGCTGTGTGTGGCTCAATTTTAAAAAGTTGTAATAACAAAAAATAATTCTGAATTGTTTAGTTGTGCTGAGATAGTCACATTGGTCATTCAAAGGAAATATAAAAGAAACTAATGAGCAGAACATACATATATCACCTATTATGTTCCGTTGTGGCAGTTAAGACTTGCTAGAGCTGTGTCAGTTACCAGCATTGTTATTTATTAAGCACTAACAATGTACTCAGCACTGTACAAGGCAAAAAAAAATGAAGAGTTTACAATCCATTGAACCTAGGATTGCCCTCTCCAGGGTGAGTAGCAAGACATGTTACTCTGACTTTCAAATAAAAATGGGCAAGAACAACAAAGTTGGCATCTGGATCCCGATATGAGCCTTCTCCATGTTTGAGACTGTTTCAGATTTTATTAAATATATAATGTTTAGTGATTTTTATATTGTTACATTGAATGTGAGGTATCCAGAAATTATAGCTAGAAAGAACAGCTAGGATCTACACCAGTGGTGGGCAACCTGCGGCCCACGGGCCGCATGTGGCCCATCAGGGTAATCCTCTGGCAGGCTGCCAGGCACTTTGTTTACATTGGCACGGATGCCAGCAGCTCCCAGTGGCCACGGTTCGCCGTTCCCGGCCAATGGGAGGTGCGGGAAGCAGCACAGGCGGCAGGTTGCCCACCAGTGATCTACACCCTCCATTCCCCCTCCCCCCAAAAATGTAATAAAGAAAAACTGGAGTGGGGGTGATAAACTAAAATAATGTACCAACTGGAGAAAAAAAATGTACAGCCTGCAGAAACTGTATGCAAACAGATCATTTTAGGACTGGTGTTGCTTGTCTCTCCCAGATTTATAAGAACAGCTACCAGAATTCCCACCATGTTCTTCTAACACTTAGCACAGTAATGACTAAATATCTTTACAAATCTGACCCAAAAGATTTAACTTTATGATAAACTCCAACCAAAGTAAAAGCATAAACAGATAAGAGAGGAAAAATTGGAGTTTATAATCTGAACTCTTGGGTCCCAAAGAGTATGTGGCTAAAACCAAATGATTTTATGAGATTTCTGCTGTTGTGGGCTGTATGTTAGAATATCTCATGAGGTTTCAAAATTGTTAAATCCAATCCCAATTCTAACCTAATATAGATGCAAACACCAACTGTGGCAAACCCAGGACAAACAGCTACAAAGGGAGGGGGGAGTAATCAGTCCCAGGGGGTTAAAAAGGCCTCTCCCAAGCCACTCAAGAGAGAGAACTATGGGGAAATAAGGTTCAGCTGGGCAAGGGGTTACTAGGGAACTAATTAGGTTCAGCTGGCTCCAACTGCTTGGGACCTTTTTAAACCCTCCCCAGCATGGAAGGGGGGGGGAGAGAGAGAGTGAGAGAACCAGGGAAGCTGCCAGTAAGTTAGGAGCAGTAAAGCTCTGAACCCTTCCAGCAAGGAAGGCCGCACTCTGTCCCCAGAAGGGAAGACAAACAAGCACAAGGAGCTGACTGAGGGAAGGAATAGCCAGCCCCTGTGCTACCTACAGGGTTTTGCTTTGCCCAAGCCTGGGTCTCCAAGGCTAAAAAGGACTGAGCCTGCTGAGAAGGAGGTACTTTGCCACACGTGGTGTCAGAAGTGGGATGCAGTGAGGCGCTGTGGCAAGCCATCTTAGGGCAAGGTAAATCACACACACACAAAAAAAATGGAGGACGTAGTGGAGGCATTGATTCAGGCCACTGCGGCCCAACAAGAGGCTACCAGAGTACAGATGACGGCCCAGCAAGAGTCAGTACAGGTCCAACAGGAGACAAACCAATTGCTGATGAGCCAGGCGGCCCAAGATCGAGCCACGCTGAATGAAGTAGTGAACCAGTTGAAAGCCCTGACCACGCTGACGCACGGGCCCCAGGGGACCCGGACGCTACGCGCAAGCAACTATTTACAGAGGATGACAACGGATGACGATATAGAGGCATATCTCCTTGCATTCGAGAGGACGGCACTGCGGGAGGCCTGGCCCCAAGACCAGTGGGCAGGCATCCTGGCTCCATTTCTGTGTGGGGAGGCTCAGAAGGTCTATTTCGATATGACCACAGAAGCAGCTATGGATTACCCCCAGCTGAAGGCGGAAATCTTGGTGAGGTCAGGGGTGACGCTGGCCATAAGGGCCCAGCGCTTCCACGAGTGGAAGTACTGGGACCACAAAGCGCCGAGGTCCCAGCTATTTGACTTGATCCACCTCGCCCGGAAGTGGCTCCGCCCTGAGACCCATGGGCAGGAGAACGTAGTGGAAATCCTGGTGTTGGACAGGTACATGAGGGGGTTGCCACCGGACATACGAGGGTGGGTCCGCCAAAATGATCCCTCCTCATATGATGAGCTAGTTGCCCTTGTAGAGAGACACTTAGCAGCCCAAGAACTTTCTCTGACCACCGGGGAAGGAAGGCGCCAGAATCGGAGACCAGTCTCTGCACCGAGGCCCCGGTTTGCCCTAGCGCCAGGCCGGACAATGGAGGGGAGGAAGGAGGCGGAAGAGCAGCCAGCGGTCCCAGAGAGACTTGAGGAATGGGGGAGAAAGACTCGGGAGATAAAGCCCAGCAGCCCAAAAAATAGGGGGCTGCCCCGAGCGGGGTACCGATGTTATGCCTGTGGCGAATTGGGGCATATCGCTGCCCAATGCTCGAATCTGGGAGAACCTATGCAATGCAAACTGGGAGATATAGGGGGACCATGTGATCTAATAAGTCTAGTCGGGGTTGTGATGGTCCCTCATAGATACACTAGGCCAGTTAAGATGAATGGTATAAAGACCACAGCCTTAGTAGACTCGGGAAGTGCAATCATGTTAGTCTCGGGGAAGCTGGTCGGGCAGGACCAACTATCCCGGGCTAAACGCTCGGGAATATCCTGTGTGCATGGGGATGTCAACTATTATCCAACCATCCCCGTAAAAATAGAAGTTCTCGGAAACCCCACTAGGTTGATGGTGGGAGTAGTTCCAAAACTCCCCTACCCTGTCCTTATCGGATGAGACTTCCCAGGGTTTGATAGCCTACTCCCCGGGGAGGAGGTAGAAGAAAATAATGACCCTGGGACTCAGGGTGTGGCCCGGATCGTTAACCCTCCCCCGGCCTTCCATGAATTTAGCCAGGATTTGTTCTCCCCACCGGGGAAGTCCAGGAAGACTAGGAGGGAACGAGGGCGGATAAAAGGAGGGGGACGAGGGTCCTGACCCAGTGCCAGAAGTCTACGCTTGTAGGGGAAAGAAGGGGCCCGACTGACAGTGGGACGGGGTCGGCGATCAACAACCCTATCGCCGGACCTGGTTCCCCAGGGGCTTTCCCCGAGGGGGAGACGGAGGTAGACCCCCCCGAGTTTGGACAAATGGGGACCGCACGTGGGAATTTTGGTCAGGATCAGGCCAATTATCCGATATACCACAATATTCTCAAAGAAGTAGTCAAGGTAAATGGGGTACCCGTGGAGGGGAGAGTTAAGGGCCCGGGGCCATATTATATGATTAAGAATGACCTGCTATACAGAGTAGTCCGGGTCCAAGAGCAAGTCATACAACAACTCTTGGTCCCACGGAAGCATCAAAGAGCCGTAATGGATCTGGCCCACAGCCATCTGTTCGGGGGCCATCTAGGGGTAGATAAGACCCTGGATCGAATTCTACAGAGGTTTTTTTGGCCTGGCATTTTTGCAGCGGTCCGGCGATATTGCACATTGTGTCCGGAATGCCAGATACATGGGCCCCGACCACACTTAAGGGCCCCTCTGGTACCTCTGCCAATTATCGAGGTCCCATTTGACCGTACAGCTATGGACATAGTAGGGCCATTGGAAAAGTCAGCCTGGGGCCATCAATACATTCTGGTAGTACTAGATTATGCCACGCAATACCTCGAGGCTGTACCCCTACGGAATACCACGTCCAAGACCATAGCCAAAGAATTAGTCCAGATTTTTTCCAGAGTAGGAATACCTCAGCAGATCCTGATGGACCAAGGGACCCCCTTTGTGTCTAAGCTGATGAAGGACCTATGTACAATGCTCCACATACGGACCCTTAGAACATCGGTCTACCATCCCCAGACCGATGGCCTGGTCGAACGTTTTAATAGGACATTGAAGAACCTGTTACGGAAAGTGATTAGTCAGGACGGGAAAGACTGGGACGCCCTGCTGCCTTACTTGTTGTTTGCCGTACGGGAGGTTCCTCAGGCTTCCACTGGATTCTCCCCCTTCGAGCTGTTATATGGTCACCACCCCAGGGGCATACTGGACCTGGCTAAAGAAGACTGGGAAGAACAGCCGAACCCTGGGAGAAACGTGGTTGAACATGTGCTGCAGATGAAAGACAGAATAGCCCAAGTCGCCCCCCTTGTGTGCGAACACATGGAGAAGGCCCAAGGGGCACAATGGGCAAACTACAATCACCAAGCAACGACCCGGAAGTTCCAGGTGGGGGACAGGGTGATGGTGCTCATACCCACGGCCGAGAGCAAGCTCCTGGCCAGGTGGCAGGGGCCGTACGAGGTAATAGAAGTGGTAGGAGAAGTCGACTATAAGGTCCGACAGCCGGGCCGCCGGAAGCTGGAGCAGATCTACCATATAAATCTGCTGAAACCTTGGCAGGATAGAGAAGCTCCAGTGGTTGCGCTGGGGGCGCCATCCCCTAAAAGCAACCAGCCCGACCTGGTGGAGATATCCCCGGAGTTGACTCCGGAACAACGATCAGAAGTGATCAGCCTGATCGAACGCAACCAGGATGTGTTCTCCGAAAAGCCGGGCAGGACTACGGAGGTTCACCATCACATCCTCACGGAGCCTGGAGTGAAGGTGAACGTTAAGCCATACCGGATCCCAGAGGCCAAGAGAGAAGAGATTAGGACAGAGGTCAGGAAAATGCTGGCCTTAGGAGTCATTGAAGAATCTCATAGCCAATGGTCCAGTCCCGTGGTTTTAGTGCCTAAGCTGGACGGCAGTATGAGGTTCTGCAATGACTTCTGCAAACTCAATGAGGTGTCCCAATTTGATGCCTACCCTATACCCAGGATAGATGAGCTGATTGACAGATTGGGAAAGGCACGGTTTATGTCTACCCTTGACCTTACCAAGGGCTATTGGCAGATCCCCCTGGCCAAGGCCGACAAGGAGAAGACAGCCTTTGCAACTCCAGAAGAACTATATCAGTACACTGTTCTCCCCTTTGGGTTGCATGGGGCCCCCGCTACTTTCCAACGGCTAATGGACAAACTGTTGCGACCCCATGGAAAGTATGCGGACGCCTATCTCAATGATGTCGTCATATATAGCCCAGACTGGGAGACGCACGTGGAGAAGGTGGAAGCGGTCCTGGACACCCTGAGGAAGGCAGGGCTGACTGCCAGTCCCTCCAAATGTTTGATCGGGTTAGCTGAGGCCAAGTACCTTGGGTATATAGTGGGGAGGGGCGTGGTGAAGCCCCAGCTCAACAAGTTAGAAGCTATACAGAAGTGGCCCCGACCACTCCGGAAGAAACAGGTCAGAGCATTCCTGGGACTAGTGGGGTACTATAGGCAGTTCATTCCCCACTTCGCCACCAGGGCATGCCCATTAACAGACCTAACAAAAGCTCGGGGCCCTGACATAGTAAAATGGTCTGCTGCAGCTGAAGGCGCTTTTGCGGATCTGAGGACGGCCCTCTGCACAGACCCCGTACTAGTAGCCCCAGACTGGGGGAAGGAGTTTATCCTACAAACCGACACCTCTGAAGTAGGGCTGGGAGCGGTGCTTTCCCAAATGGTCGGAGATGATGAACACCCCATCCTCTTCCTCAGTAGAAAGCTCCTACCTAGGGAACGGAAATACGCCGTGGTGGAGAAGGAATGCCTGGCTGTGAAATGGGCCATAGAAAGCCTCCGCTACTATCTACTTGGACGGAGATTTACCCTTGTCACGGACCATGCCCCTTTACAGTGGATGCACCAAAACAAGGACAAAAATGCGAGAGTAACAAGATGGTTCCTGTCGCTTCAACCCTTCCACTTGACAGTACGACATAGGTCTGGAACCCAACATGGCAATGCGGATGGCCTGTCGAGAGTGCACTGCTTTCCGACCCAAGTAGCCCAACCCCGTAGTGTTGAGCGGGGGGGAGGAGGGGGGAATATGTGGCAAACTCAGGACAAACAGCTACAAAGGGGAGGGGGTAGTAATCAGTCCCAGGGGGTTAAAAAGGCCTCTCCCAAGCCACTGAAGAGAGAGAACCATGGGGAAATAAGGTTCAGCTGGGCAAGGGGTTACTAGGGAACTAATTAGGTTCAGCTGGCTCCAACTGCTTGGGACCTTTTTAAACCCTCCCCGGCGTGGAAGGGGGGGGAGAAGAGAGAGTGAGAGAACCAGGGAAGCTGCCAGTAAGTTAGGAGCAGCAAGGCTCTGAACCCTTCCAGCAAGGAAGGCCGCACTCTGTCCCCAGAAGGGAAGACAAACAAGCACAAGGGACTGACTGAGGGAAGGAATAGCCAGCTGCTGTGCTACCTACAGGGTTTTGCTTTGCCCAAGCCTGGGTCTCCAAGGCTAAAAAGGACTGAGCCTGCTGAGGAGAAGGAGGTACTTTGCCACACAACCTATGGTACTAATTTCATCTCTAATAAACAATGGTGGAAAAATCTCTGTAAATTTTCAGGGTAAAAGGTAACAGTTTATTGAAAGTGACCTGTCTTGATTTCTTGAACCTATTCTTCAATTCAATTTACTGAATGTGTTCTTTGACTCTAAAAGATCTGATGTTGATACATACATAAGTGACAAAGGGAAAACAATCAAACAAGATTACATAGTCAATTAACATTTGTAGGGAAAGATAGGGTTAGTAGAAAAGCAGGTAAATGTAGTCAAAGGGCTACATTGATATGGTTCACACATATATCAGCAATTAGAGTAGTACTACAGGGAACATGGGCTCTGTGACCCTGGTAAACCAAGTGCCAGCTCTGGCCAAGGCTATAGGCATTAGCTGAGAACTGACTAACTCATACCTGGAAACCAAACCAGCTCACCAGTATGTTAGTTTTGTTCAAAATAGGTATTAGTATTATAAGAATGTATTTAGTGTTTCCACTCTATAAAATGCTTGTATGTTGTTGCATGCATTAATCTCATTTACAAAGTCTGTATTCCATGATATAGGAATTACCTAAATTTTGCTTTATAACTTTGAAATGCTCTGAACTTTTGAACAAAGGCACAGGAATCGTCCTGTCCGCCCATCCAGGAGGATTATCAAAAATTAAGTTGGTCATCATAAAACAAAAGCTTTGTTAATTTCCCCATCCACCTACGGAAAAGTATGTGCAGAAAGCCTCATTTCATCGGGTTGAATGCTTGAAGAGGGAAATAAAAATAGTAAACATTAAGATTTCTCATCTCTTTGCTGTTTGAACTCTTACAGGACCAAAGACATCAAACGAAGGCAGAGATCCCCAGTGGTTACCTCTGGGTCCACCCTGAAAGATATTTTGAACTGACAGATTACCACATCTCTATCATTTTATGGAATTATAGATGGTAACTCATTTGTGTATATGTTTGCTTGCTTTAACCTGTAAATAATTCTGTTATTTCTTTTTCTCCTAGTTAATAAAACTTTTGATAATTTATTACAGGATTGGCTACAGGTGTTGCCTTTGATGTAAGATCTAAGGTGCCAATTGGTCTGGGGTAAGTCACTGGTCTCTTGGGACTGAAAGGAATCTAAATTTTATGATTTTTGGTACCATTTATCACTTAGTCCAGCTTGCCTGGGTGACGAAATAGACTAGAGAGTCTAACTCCATGGTAAGACTGAGTTCACATTTGTTACTGGCTTGGTGAAATCTAATTTTAGACAATACCAATAGACTGGAATGTAAGCTCTGTTTTTGACAGTCTGCACTTAGGCAGTGATGATTGTCAGCCACTCCAGACAACATAAAAGCCTTATTACCAAATCAAGGGGCAGGGGCTACTCACTGCACAAATCCAAGCATAGCTAGTTAGGTTGTATTATACTGGAGTTACAAGAAGAACTTGAATATTACCAGTCTTGAATATTTCTTCAGTCTAACAGGTTATCAACTATCATTTGGGTTCCAAGAGGTCTCCCTGAAAATTAGAGTCTTGACCCAGATTGTTCTTCCTCAAACGGAACAGTCTTTTTCTACATTACTGTATGAATATTTTATCAAGTTCAACACACCAGTGAACAATAAAGTGTTGTTTTCTCCCTGTTGTCATATAATAAAGGTTTCTCTCCTATTCTCTATGGTCACTTTTTGTTTCCTTCCCTTATCCTGCATTAATACTAAATTCTATTTAATAAAAAGCTTTCAGTAGAGATGACTGACGATTTTCCATCAACTTTTTACAGACAGATATTGGCTTTTTGATGAGATGGGATTTTTTTTTAATGTAACAAAAAATGGTTTTAATTGAAAATTTCTATCTTTTTTATAAAACCCAAAATATTTCAAAGAAAAAATGGTGAAACCAAGAGAGATAATCCCTGATGCAGATTAATTATTAAACCAACCATAGACTCTTACTGTAATTTACGACCCAGTTCAAAGCTTTTATGACGGCATTAACCATATTAAAGTATATGCTTCTGAACTGGAGTCATACTGAACACTACAAATGAAATTATCTGTATAGCAGAAAACATTCATATTGGTCATCAAGAGGCAGACTATCACAAAAGAGCTGTGGGAACATGTCTACACTTTGCTTCATGGATTAGGGTTCAGTCTAGTCTTATGTAACATTTTCATTAATGATCAGGATAAATACCGCCTAGCTGGAATTCACAGGAATGGACTCTATTTTTGCAAGGTGAATCTCCTCTTTTATTTAGCAATAGTCATTCTGAAAAGCACAGAGTTTACCAAAAAAGATTTGTGTCTCCACTCCCTACCATCCATCATCCTGCCACTCTAGGTACATCTGCAATAAACATCCCTTTTCTTGAGTCTGATTTTTACAAACACTGCTGAAGAAATTGTAAAAGAACTTGTGCAATAGCTGCAGATTACACAGACTGGCAGCTAATTACATAAGAACATAAGAATGGCCGTACTGGGTCAGACCAAAGGTCCATCCAGCCCAGCATCCTGTCTACCGACAGTGGCCAATGCCAGGTGTCCCAGAGGGAGTTAACCTAACAGGTAATCATCAAGTGATCTCTCTCCTGCGTCCATCACCACCCTCTGAAAAACAGAGGCTAGGGACACAATTCCTTACCCATCTTGGCTAATAGCCATTAATAGACTTAATCTCCATGAATTTATCTAGTTCTCTTTTAAATCCTGTTATAGTCCTCACCTTCACAACCTCCTCAGGCAAGGAGTTCCACAAGTTGACTGTGCGCTGTGTGAAGAAGAACTTCTTTTTATTTGTTTTAAACCTGCTGCCCATTAATTTCATTTGGTGGCCCTTAGTTCTTATATTATGGGAACAAGTAAATAACTTTTCCACAGGCATTCAGTTACACTTCCTTGGTGAAGGCGAGAAGATTGTTCAGTGTCCATGTTCATTCCATTCATAGCATCTGAGATTGTCAATAGAAGTGCCAATTGTGATATGTGCACAGTTACTGTTGAGCTTGTTCAGCTTTGATCCAGAGGCTCCAAATTCAGCCATTAATCACTTGAAAGCCCCAAATCCTGATCCCCGATGAAGATTTCAGCTACTCAAAATAAATTTGATCTGTGATGGAAACACTGTAATTCGAATGATCCATGTCAGAATGTCACTTATTAGAATTGGTCAAAAACTGGTATGTTTCATGATAAAAAAGTTTTCACTGTGTTTCAAACATTTTAGATTTTTCAATGAAAAACAATACAAACATTATTTGAAACCAAATAATGATTTCTTTTCAGTGTACAGTTTCCCCCCTTTTCTCCATTCCTCCTCCTTATTCCTGTTTCCCCGCTTTTGACCACTACAAAAAGGAGGCAGGAAGAGAAGCAGAAGAGGAGAAAACTAAAAAAAAAAAATTGTTCATCAAGAAAATAGAAAATTTCAAAACAATGTTGTTTTTTTTTAAATTCCAACAAACATTTTTGACTAGCTTTACTTGTTATTCACACTCAGAGTCACTGTGGTATTTACTAGCTTATTTAACTCCCTGAACAAAAGTAAAAATAAAACGGAATGAAAAACTTTATACAGCATATTGTGACAAAGTTCCTCCT
>NW_020664399.1:6580556-6619015 GCF_002925995.2 Terrapene triunguis
GATTCACCATGTGGGTTGGGGAACAGCCCAGAGACCTTCCCCTCTGGGAGTCTGGGTCAATTGGGAGGTTTGGGGGGAACCCGGGCCCGCCCTCTACTCCGAGTTCCAGCCCAGGGCCCTGTGGACTGCAGCTGTCTATAGTGCCTCCTGTAACAGCTGCATGACAGCTACAACTCCCTGGGCTACTTCCCCATGGCCTCCTCCAAACACCATCCTTATTCTCGCCACCGGACCTTCCTCCTGGTGTCTGATAACGCTTGTGCTCCTCAGTCCTCCAGCAGCACACCCTCTCACTCTCAGCTCCTTGCGCCTCTTGCTCCCAGCTCCTCATACTCGCACCACAAACTGAAGTGAGCTCCTTTTTTAAAACTCAGGTGCCCTGATTAGCCTGCCTTAATTGATTCTAGCAGGTTCTTCTTAATTGGCTCCAGGTGTCCTAATTAGCCTGCCTGCCTTAACTGGTTCTAGCAGGTTCCTGATTACTCTAGTGCAGCCCCTGCTCTGGTCACTCAGGGAACAGAAAACTACTCTTCCAGTGACCAGTATATTTGCCCTCTACCAGACTCCTGTACCCCACTGGTCTGGGTCTGTCACAATATATAAACTTGAGTTACATAATTATTTTTAGGAATCCATGAGGGCTTTTTTTTTCTTTCCAGATGTAGATTACTGCAATTACTTACCATAAGAAAGCTAGAATAAATGTAACTTGCAAGACTGCAGAATGCTCCTTTAACTCACTTCCAGTTGCCCACCATGCAGACTGCAAGAGAGCACTTGTGACCAGTAAGAACTGAAAATGGCTCAGGGTCTAGCAATTTATATGTTGGTTCCTTATTACAATATACTTGTTTGGCGTAGTCTGTACTACTCATTGTTCTAAGATAAATATCTTTGAGCAAATGTCTTCTGTTACCTCTACTTATGCTGGGAAGCACTTACTTATGCAAGTGGTCCTTCTTGCTTCAATGAGAGTACTTGTGTAAGAAAGTGCTTGCCAATGTGAGCAAGGGCTGCATGAAAGTTGCTCTCCATGATGAAACATTTTTGGCCAGGACTTCAAGATGCCTTTGAAATGAAAGATGTTAAAGATTAACTTGATTCAAATACTAATTTACCTTCCACACATTATTGTGAATTCTGAGTATCACTTTTTGTCAATATTCATCTAAGGTCTTAGTAAAAGAACATGACATACAGACACACTAAGTGCTTCTGTAGTATATTATACAAAGTACTATGTATGTGATTATCTAATGTTGTGGCTATACATGCTTGTTACGTTTTTAATTGAAATAAGGTGCACCAGAATGCAAGGAGTTAAATAGGCTCCTCTGTGCAATTACTTAGAGTGTGTGGAATTCTCCACGTACATTATACTACACAGACTGTATTTAGCTTGCTATAATGTCCCTGTTAAGTATTGTGCAAGAAGCAGCAAAGTTCATTTTAATTTGGTGCCATCTCTTCCTAACCTAACAAAGATGAAACCATAAATGTAAAAAATATTTTGGTATTGAGCTCCTGACTTACATCTTTTTAGATAATTAGCAGTGATAATTTCATACTGCGAGAAGCAGATACAGAAAAAACATGATCTGTAAAATTACTACATGTATAAAAGCTTTGGGACGCAACAGTTTTCCTAAGGTTCTCCACTTCCCTTCTAGAACCATGTGAACCTTCCCTCTATTCCAATGCTCCACTCCATCCCTTGAAAACTCAACGTCACTGTAACCATTCTTGTTGCTGAGTGGGACTCTGAGAGCTGGCTGAGGGGTGAAGGGTGGGGAAGGTCACACTTGAGAGACACATGGAACCCCTGGTGTCAGAGTGTGCTGCTTCTGCCGTACATCCAGTTGTGCTGGACCAGAAATCAAACCCAGTTCTTCTTTATGGCATGGCAGTGTACTGCCACTAACAGTGAATATCCAAATCAGCCACAAGGAAGCAACAGGTCAGTGACCATCAGCACTTGCTGAATAAAGACAGAGCATCTGAGTGGATCAGACTGTACAGATCCCATATTCTGAAGGGGCTCCCAATTTTTTTGTAATACATGGAACAGATTTGGGGTAACAAATTCAGAATCTCAAAATATTTGAAGGTTCAGATAAGCATTTTAAACTGGAAGAATGTCTCCAAACCTATTGGGCCTGCAAAACTGAACAAGAATTAATTTGAGAACAGCCTGTCTAATCAAGAATTCTACTTCTGGTTGGGCCAGAAGTACAAGAGCATCCTGTCTTGCAATACTGTGATGCTTCCCCTTCTACTTCATGTCCTTATCTGGAAGTATGAAGGAACTCAAACTGTGTTGGTAGGGGGAACAATTCAATTTTTTCATACTATAAAAATGTTTATTTTGGGTGTAAGCAGGGTCTGAATGAGCTCTTTCCTTACATCAAGTGAATAAATGGGGAAACAATTTTATTATATTTTTGAGAAACTACAATTTATATAATGGCTGTATACACATTAGAGGATTAGTACAAGGCAATGAATATTGACCCTAAGAACTGCTTTCCAGTAACAGGGTACCTGAGACATTTGATGACAGCTAATTGAATCCACTGTCCAAGCGGCCTCCAAATGCATGAGCAACAGCAGAATGTTTATGAGAGAGGATGGTACCTTTACAACACTGTGTGAGCTGCCGGTGGCAGTGGGACCCCCACAAGTTCCACGTGAGATAGCAGTTGCTGGCCGCATGTGGAAGCTAGTAGGCTCTGGAAGCCAGTCCCCACCACCCCGAATCAGATGCAGAGTTGTTAGAGAATATATCAGCCTTCTTAGATAAGGAAGGAAGGACCATGCTGGTGTTTAGTAGACAGCCTCAGGTACTCAGCGTTAGATGTGATTCGCACTCTGAAGCTCAGAAACCATGGGATCAGTGTGAAGAACTGCCCAGAAGCCCTCAATCACACCTTTGGGAGCACAGAGGGCTCTTAGGACATTATTGTAAGTTCCTCAATGCTCAGCAGCAAAGGGCAAGAAAGTTTCAACTTATATAGAGAGGTTGGAGAAACTAGTACAGAGAACTGCCAAGAGTGGAGCATTGAAGAACACATGCTTACCATTGTGGTGCCTGCAATGATTGAGAGAGAATTGCTTGTCATGAGTACCTGCCTAAAAGGTGGTACAGGGACATTAGCAATGGTAGAGCAGCTGGCTGAAGGAGAGCTCCCTGAAGGAGTGCTGATACCCAGTGGACTTACCTGTCAAAGACAGTCTTACCTGTCAAAGCACAGGAAAAGGTGATTATACTATTGCTAATGAAACAAGCTGTGATGTTGTTGTGAAACAAGAGCAGAAGATAACAGACCTCTTTGAGCCTGAAACCATTGTGAAACTCCAGTGTGAAGCCAAGGCTCCACCAATAGACCCTACAAAGTTTGACTTTAGGGATTAACCATTGTCTGAGGAGCAGAAGGTTCAGCAACTTGGTGAAAGATCCAAGGTATTCTCACTGCATGAGTGGGATGTGTGAAAGGAGTGGAATACATCATGACTCTTCAGGGAGAAATCTAGAACAATTGCTCTCTCTCTCTCTGTCATGCAGGCCATGCAGCATCATCTTCAGGAGCTGATTGTGAATGGCATCACTGCAGAATCCTCCAGCCCATTCTCCTCCCACATTTTGGTAGTCTGTAAAAAGAGTGGGGAAAATCTGGATGTGTATTAACTACTGCATCCTAAATAAACACACTGTAGTTGATCAGTACACCATGGCATGAGTACAAGATGCCTGGCACATTTTTCTGGGGAGCCAGTGGTTCTCAGTGTTGGATCTTTGAAGTGCATACTACCAGATTCCTCTGAGAGAAGATAAGGAGAAGTGGCCCAGGCCTCACCATTTCCCGCAGCTCCCATTGGCCATGAACAGTGAACCGCGGCCACTGGAAGCTGCGAGCGGCCGTACCTGTGGACGCTCAGGTAAACAAAGCATCTCACTGCCCTCCAGGGGCTTACCCTGAACAAGCTGTGAACCAAGTTTGGGAACCCCTGCTATGGACTGAAGTTTTCTATTGATAAATGCCAGTTCTGCAGAACATCAGTCAAATACCTGGGTCACATTGTGTCCCAAGAGGGTGTGAGTACTGATCCAGATAAAATAGAAGCACTCACTACATGTCTGCACATACATAATTACAGAGAACTCAAAACGTTTCTAGGATTTAGCAGCTACTATCGCAGGTTTGTGAAGAATTATGTTACTATCATAAAGTCAGTAAATGACCTCACCAGCAGATACCAGTCCAGTAAGAGCAAATCTAAGACCAAGGGTAAGGGGAGGTCTCCAAGCCTCCCGAACAGAGACACCATGGCCCCTTAGAACCCTTGAGACTCTGATGGGATAGGATAAGAGACATGAAAAGGTTTTTGAAGAAATTATTAGCTGCCTAACTTATGCTTCAGTCCTTGTCTTTGCTGACCTAATCAAACCTTTTATCCTATATATGAATGTTAGTTTGGATGGTTTGGGAGCAGGCCTATACCAGGAAGTTGAAGGCAAATGGAAACCTGTGGCCTTTGCCAGCTGAGGACTGTGTGATAGCGAGACTTACTACTCCATTCACAAACTGGAATTCTTGGCCTTGAAGGGCGACATATAGGTGGAAGCAGTCCAAGTGCTACAGACCCTCCAGTACTGGAACTGGAGATGCAGTGGCCTATGTCAGTGTCTGAGGGATGTTCAAGGGAACTCTCACCCTCTCTAGACCAAGGACAAGTCCCCCCACCCCTGCAATGCCCTCTCTCAATAGGCATGACAGGGTTATAAGGCCAGTAAATAGGTTAACTTAGGATGCATCTGGGGTAATGAATGAACAACCAATATACTTAGCTCACAAGCTTGTGGCATCCATAGTAGGCTTCCTAAGACCCAATAGGGACAATTACTGGAACTGGTATAATATGGTGTGAGATTTGCCCGAAAGACAAAAACTCTGGCTGTGGGGAGGATATCAGGAGGCCCTGAATTAGCTCTCCCCTGTCGTCTAGTGATGCACTGGGGAAAATGACTTCAGGCATGAACCATATTTGCATAGAATCATCTACTCTGCTTATGTTTTCAACAGACAGAATTGCTTTACGAAAGCGAACAATTTTCACTAGTTTTCAGTTACAATTGACTTTTAATATTGAATACAGGGTAGTGAAGTGTTGTTATCCATATTGTATGAGTAAAGGGCAGCAGAACTGTACTTAGCATACGCTGATTGAGAGGGTCACCATTTGCTAAGCTGTGTGTAGGGATGCCAAATACCATCAAAGATGAGAGGAGGTGGGGACAGGTGTGGGATGGACTCCGCCTAAAGACTCCTAGAAACCATTTGACCCTCTCCTCTCCAGTGCTTAAAGACAGAGTTGATTGGACTCAACTGAGAGACCTTGTTTCTGTTCAGTGATTACTAGAGCTAAAATTATTGATGAGCAGGTTTAGGAGATAAGCTTTAGACCTGACGTGAGAACAGTGTTGCAATGAAAAGACACCAGCACAGAGATTGCCTGTTACCCAGAGAAACCACTAAGGAGCTGACACCACTAACAGCTGGGCTAAGTGGTGGACCCTCAGAATGTGGCATCGCAGACATGGCAGTGAGTGGCAAACAGAAGCAATGGTAACAGTGGCAGAGATGAGCGGCTGCAGATATAACAGAGGCAGAGGTGGCAGTGAGTGGCCCAGTGGCAGATTTAACAGCAGCATTAAGCTAGTTGCAGCAGCAGCAGCAGTGGCACCATGAAAGCATTGCTTGATGTAACCCCCACACACTTTTTTTTCAGGAGTGGGAAGTGGAACTGTATGAATGAGCCTCTGCATTTTGGGTCTTTGCTGACCAAGGACAAACACTGTGAGGAGTGCAACAGATGGAAACAGGGGTGATGTGTTACAGGGACATCTGTTTGAAGACTTTCACACTGCAAGGTGGGAAACTGAGGCAGGGGACACTGCCCAATATAGTATGGTGTGGGTGTTTGCTTATAGTGACATGCTTTCGAATTGCGGTTGTGGTGTTTTTCCAAATTAATGCTGAGTTCCATTTCCCTTTTACTGAATGTTTTCTTTTGTTATGCACAGACTCAGTGAGTGTGAGTGGGGAAGTATTGCCTCTTACAGGCACCCAGGAGTACTGTTCAGTTTTCCCAGATCACTGGTTGGTTGCTCAAGCTGGTTCTGTTTTGTGATATGAAGAGGACCCTCTACATATTGAATCCAGCCCTTGTTGCTGCTGACTCTACCTGGCAGAAGAGTTACAGGGGTGTACATTGAATTTTGGATGCAGGGTTAGACCAGTTCTTATTTTAGCTAAACAGACATACCCGTATTACTTGTGGTCCTGCATTTTTTGCTGATCTGTCACGATTTATTCTTAAACCAGTATGTGTGTCCCTGACTGCCACAAGAGCTATGGGTCTGACCCATCACATTCTTTATTTAGATCTGTATCTGACAATCTGACTTCAGATCTATCAATCTGAAAAATAGAAAAAACCTTCAAGTGTGTACATTCATGAGAAATATAAATCAAACCACAAACCCTACAGGATTAAAAACATATTAATTTCTTTACACTATAATGGAATCACATTGGATTCCATAAATCAATACTTGAACTTGAAAAACAATCTTCAGCCACTGGCACATACATAACCCAGTTTTTAGAATATATGTAATAATGAAAAAATTCTAAAAGGAAAAAAAAAAAAGCATTTGAAAACATATACAGTAAAAGCTTTGTTATCCGGCATGTGAGGAGAATGTGGGCTAGGAGGGAGGGGCTTTTGCCAGTTAATCAAAAATTCCAGTTAACTAAGAGTTATATTTTTTTTACCAATGGAATACCAATTTTCAAATAATTAGAATACAATAAAATGAATAAAGTATAAAATAGTATACAGGTATTCACCAATCCAGTAGCAGTGCTGCACTACAGAGTGGTTGGTTTCTTGAAGCACTTAGGTGTATACAGGTAAAGTTTTCTATACAGCAGATTATCTTATGACACTATATATCACTATGGGCAGTGCATGACGTACACCCAGATCACTAAAAATACACTTAACACTAAAATTATACTGAACATATTTTAATCTTTCTTTGATGATTCAGAAGGCACTTCAGGACCTTGCAGTGCCTCAGGGTCATCATTATCAACATCAATTATCATTGTAGATGTAGAAAGTGTAGAAGATTGGGCTGAATCTGTAATGACGCAATGACACACCCTGGAAGCTCCTTTTTTGAATAAACCCCTGATATCAGCTTGCTTACTTGTCTTCTGCCTCTTTTGCATAGAAGTAGAGTGCAGAATGTGCAATTACATAACCTCCTGGGCAGTATACTAGTCCCGGTTAGTGGATTGAAGATTTGTATTGGGAGATATCAGAAATGCCGGTTAATAGAGCTTTCTGGTTGATAAAGTGCCGGGTAACAAAGGTTTACTGTACTTTGAATGCACTAAATTCACCAACATTAAAAACAGGCTGGGAGCTTATCTATATGGGGATGTTATTGCAGAATACAGTAGAGTCTGAATTTAAAATGCTACAGCTACTGCAGAATATCTCTGTGTGGACACTTATTTTGGAATAAGAGTACCTCATTCTGGTTTAGCTTAATTCACATCCAAAAGGGATTAAGCTAGAACAGAAAAAGGCACTCATTCTGGAATAGGAGTGTCCATACAGGGAGCTATTCTGTAATAGTTTATTTCGTAAAAGCTATTCTGGTCAATTTTCCCAGGTTGACAAGCCCCAAATCCCAGCAACCTTTGCTGATAGTACTGAAAGGCTCATTGATCTGTTGTGTAAAATGGCACAGTCAGTCATTAACAGATGGTGAGAACAGCACTTGCAATCAAAGTCTATAGCAGCTATAAAAAAAGTTGTAATCTTTCCATCACAAGCCCCCCAACATTTAGGGATGGAGAAAGGTAATAAACTGCACTTTGCAAGCGATCCAACACAAAAAAAATGCCATCACAATTTCAAATCAGGTTGTGAGTCTCTCGAATGCTTCTAGTAATCTAGTTTTCTTTAAAAAAAAAATCTGAACCAGTGCTGGGCTGGATATTTCAAACATACCATACTGTGCATAGAGCTCAGAATATCTCCCTGGAATTCCTTCATGAGGATTCTAATTGTATTTGAATGTAGACTTTTTACTTTACAAGTTTCAAACTGGAGATTTATAGGAATAAAAATCATTTAAGAAGTCGTTCTAGCAATATGGATTCCTGCTTCCCACACAATACTCCCCAATGTGATCTACAATGTCTCTAATCAACTTAGACCAACTGGATCCCTTTATACCCAGATTTGGGGATGTACATTGAATGGCAAAGCCTCAGTTGGTGTAAATTGGTGTAGCACCATAAAAATCAACAGAGCTATGCTCGCTTGAACCAAATAAAGGTCTGACCCATAATCAATATGCTGAAGCACACCTTCCTCCTTCCATTGCTCTGCCCACATACATACATATAAATACATGGATGATAACAAGGAGCCAGAAATGATTGTTGGAACCAGTACTGGAAATTGAGAAGATTCATGTCTTATCTACAGGTTAAAAAAAAACCCCAAACCACCATGCTTTCTTGTTGATTAATTAAGGGAAATGTTTTGTAAATGTTTTGTAAACAGAGTATTGTTTACAAAACTACAGCTGAGAAAGTTGTGGGGACGTTTTGTTCCAGTTTTCAAACTGTAATGAATTTTTTATTATCTTTCTTTTAATTCCATGTAGGTTTGTTCTTGCTGATAACATGATCTATTGTTCTCTGAGTCATGGTGAGATTGCCATCTCTTAAACAGACAGCACTTATTGGAAATTAAACCTCTACTAATGTATTATAATTATTACTTCAGGGTAATTTGCTGCTCCAGCAGGGAGTCAGAGCTAATCTGATGGTAACGTTTCTTCCATGGAGCCGTTAATATTTCTTCTATGCTGAAATTCCACATAATGGATCTAGCCTAAGGCTGATTAATGATCTCTGTGCTGGAACAGTGATTTGTAGCTAAATCATCCCTCACTGGAGGAGATTCAGGGTTGTTCCAATCAATACTGTTAAATAAGTGTAAACAGTGACGTCTGTTAGCACAAATGCAATCTAGTAAGGTAAGAGAGAGAGGCGCTCTAAACTGAAGTAAATAAGGGAAATTCTGCTATCCACGAATTTCATTTGCACATGTAACAGATATCAGGAAACAATACACACTGCAGAACAATCAGAACCTGTGGTGCTATTTCCCACAAAAAGCAATTCGTCTGCATTGAAATACAGTTTCCTAAACAATGCAAAGGCAAAAAAGAGAAAAATAGATAAAACAAATCAGCATTTCTTTTCCCCTGGTGGTTATGACTGGGCCTGAGTGACATTATAGGGATAATAGGGTGTTATTTTAAGTAATTCAAATGTAGGATGGGCTCAGGAATGATTTTTAATGGATTTTACATTTTACCTCTAGAGAGGCTACTTTGTTTGCATTGAAATTTAAGAGACAAAACAACAACTGTATATTTTATAAATGTATTAAAAGAATCAACAGCCATTTATAGAACAAATATGAGTACTGTATAAGCAAAATATTTCACTGACCAATTTAACTTATCGTTTTCCTAACCTAATTTACAATAACACAGTGCAATAATCAAATCAAGGGTAGAAAGGAAGTGTAATCAATATGTTAATAGTTCAATTTATCTGGCTCAGCAATTAGTAATTAAATCAAATTATAATGAAGTTGTTAAAGGAAACAATTCTCTTAATATTTCACAGGAAGGTTAAGGGGAGAAGCAGTTCCTTTTGATTTAGGCAATTTAGCCAAGAGTGTTAGAGGCTAGTCCTTGTCGTAGTTTTAAGCTCTTTTACTCTTTTCCTAGTAACTTCCTCCTTCAGATGTTTTCTCCTGTTAAGCTTCACTGTTGGCAGACACTATATCAAACTGTTGTTTACTTAATCTATCTCCCATCCCCACTTTAACACAATGTCTGCAGCTTCCTTTCTGGCAGTCTTGCACAGACATGAAATGATTTTTAGAATTTCACATTTCTAGCCACTTTGGAATTACACTTGTTTAACCCAGAGAGCTCTTACTATTTAGAAACAGACATACTTTGGGGAACAGATAGTGGCACACAACGACACACAAACACACACACGTGTACCCCCTCATAGTAATGAGCATTGGAGACATTTGAGCATATCAAATTGCTTTACAGAAGGATTTTCACAACTTCTTCTTAAAGTCTTAACTCACATGATTGGTCATAGATTTGGAACTAAGCTGTTATTTATCAGTATCTTTATTGATGATACAGTGAAACTTGAAGGTTTTTTGCATCCAAGAGATGGGGGGAAATTTGGCAGAGTCTTTCCCCTTTCTTTCTTTGGATGTCTGGTCCAAGGAAGAAAGCACGATACAACTTTGGGTATTGTTGATGTGAAAGAGCTCTCCACCCCTTTCCTTTTGCTTGAATATGGTCTTTTGTAGGCATCAGTGTCCCCTTACTCTGCTTTAGGTGACACCCTGATATCCTCAAGGGCCAAATAGGTATTACAGCCTGGTAGCAGTAATTTGACATGAGCCTAGAATGCCCTAGAATCTTCATCTTGAATTCACATTGAAGATTCCAGGTTAGTTAGGGTTGCCAACTTTCTAATCGTACAAAACCGAACACCCTCGCCCCACCCTCCTGCCCCGCCCCTACTCACTCCATTACCCCTCCCTCTGTTGCTCACTCACCCCACCCTCACTCACTCGCTCATTTTCACCAGGCTGGCTCAGGGGGCTGGAAGGGGGTGAGGGCTCTGACTGGGGGTGCAGGCTCTGGGGTGGGGTCAGGGATGTGGGGTTTTGGGTGCAGGCGGGGGCTCCAGGCTGAGGGGGTGGAGCCGAGGGGTTCGGAGTATGTGAGGGGGTTCTGGGCTGACACAGAAGGTTGGGGTGTGGGATGGGATACAGGCTCTGGGATGGGGGTGTGGGTTCCAGGGTGGGGCCAGAATGAGGGGTTCAGGGTGCGGGAGGAGGCTCTGGACTGGGGAAGGGGGTTAGGGTGCGGGGGAGGGATGAGGGCTCCAGCTGGGGGCGAGCGCTGGTGTGGGGCTGGGGATGAGGGATTTGGGGTGCAGGAGGGGGCTCCGGGTTGGGGCTGAGGGGTTCAGAGTGCAGCAGCGGGATCAGGGGTGGGACAGGGGGTAGGGGTGTGAGGGGTGTGAGGGCTTCAGCTTGGGGTTCGGGCTCTGGGGTGGGGCTGAGAGTGAGGGGTTTGGAGTGCAGAAGGGTGCTCCGGGGTTGGATCAAGAGGTTCAGAGGGCTGGAGGGGGATGAGGGCTGGGACAGGGGGTTGGAGGTGTGGGAGGGGGTCAGGGGTGCAGGATCGGGGCGGCACTTACCTCAAGCAGCACCTGGAAGCAGTGACATGTCCCCCCTCCCCCTCCTACATGGAGGCATGGCCAGGTGGCTCTGCACGCTGCCCTGTCTGCAGGCACTGCCTCCACAACTCTAATTGGCCACGGTTCCTTGCCAATGGGAGCTGCAGAGCTGGCGCTTGGGGTTGGGAAAGCATGTGGAAGCCCCTGGCTGCCCCTTTACATCAGAGACAGAGGGGGACATGCTGCTGCTTCTGGGAGCCGTGCGGAGCTATGGTAGACATGGAGTCTGCCTTAGCCCCGCTGCACCACTGACCAGACGTTTAACAGCCTGGTAAGCTGTGCTGATGAGAGCCGCCAGCGTCCCTTTTCGACTGGGCGTTCCGGTTGAAAACCAGGCACCTGGAAATTCTAAGGTTAGTGTGTACATGTCTGGCAACAATTCATTCATAAACTCAAGGAGATAAATCTTGAAAACTGGACACAGGAAAGTGCAATGTTATAAGGAGCTGGTTGGCAGACATCTGTTAGGCCCAAGACATAGATGTCTTAATTGTTTAAATATAATAAATGACTGGTCAGCATTCACGCATCCACTCATTCTCACACATCCCCATGACAATAAGTAAATTATGACACTGGGAAAGTAATTCTGAGAAGTGGGGAAAGAGTCTAGAACAAGTGAATGACTTTATCCCAATAACCTTTTGCCTAAAAAGTAGAAAGCTGCTTGGGACATCGCCTAATAATGCTGACTTTCATGAAACATTAGGCCAACTAAAATTACTCAGGCCTAAATCTAAATATAGCCTATGGTCCCTACAGTTAAGCAAAGATTATCATCTGATACCATCCAAGCAGGTTATCAACAAAAGAAAAACAAAACACTACACTCTTGAACCAATGACATTATGGGTCAAACTGTGATGTACTTATGTCTCCATACGATGACATTTTCAATATGATATTGTCACATTCCAGGGTGCAATCCACACCAGTGAGGCTCTGTGTCATCACCTGCCCTGCAACCTTGGGGGCCTCATAATGTTTTGCTATTGTCTCTCTCAACCTGGGTTGCTCAGAAATAGCCTTACAGCATGCAGCTCACACCTTGAGTGTCTGTGTATATTTACAGCCCTGGTCCAGAAACACTGACCTCAGCAGCCTGTTAGCAACACACCAGCCACACTCTGGCTTCCAGCAGCCTTGGTTACCACCTGCAGGGTGACCTCAGCACACCCCCAGTCCTGATGGTTCCCAAAAATGTGTGTTCTGCACTGTTCAGCCTTCTCCCGGGCAATTCAAATAGAGGTATATTCTCCTTGTAAGGGGTCAGTATTCAATAGTTTACTACTTTAAGTGGAGGTACCGACACAGTTCAGTTAAACACACTAGTTTTAATTTTAAAAAATAAAACAAATTTATTTAACTACAAAGATATAAATTTTAAGTGAGTACAAGTGGAAGTTATTAAAGTCAGAAATGGTTACAAGAGAAATAACGATAAAATGCTTTCTAGTAGCTAAAACTTAACTAGCTAGACTTGACTCAAGGTAAAATGCTTACCACAGGTTCCCAGCAACATGGCTGACCAAATTCTCAGGTCAGGAACCCCCAAAGTCAAAGGGATGGTTCCTTTGTCTTCTTAGGTGAAAGAGAACAAGGTAGAGAGAGAGAGAGAGAGAGAGAGAGAGAGAGAGAGAGAGGGATGGAGCGGGGAGGGAGAAATGCTTTGGGCTATTTTTGTCCTTGACTTTTGTAGTCCAGTCACCCTTTGAAGTGGATTCTTTTGCGGATTACCCCTCAAAGCAAAGTTTATTCAAACAGTAAACAAGGCAACATTGAGTCTGGTGGTGAAGATGACTATATGCTCTTTCTCTTCCCCCGTGTGTGCTGAAATGCAGATTTGCCTTGTCTCCTGTCATTTCCTCCTCTAGGTGTCTCAAGGACCCTTTTTAATACTTTTATGTACCTTGAGGTAAAGACACATTTCTTTGTTTAGGACAGACCTGTTTAAAAACTTTTGCAGGGCTGTACTGGGTTTGAACATGTGCTAACTGCATCATCCAGGAAGAATTCATAACCATACATATAATGTTACTACATACATTTCACCATGATAGTATTGACCAGCAGGTTATTAGTTTTCAACTGGTACCCCACAAGGCATATTTTGAACAAAAATATTACAATAGGGTGTAGGGTGTGAATATGGGGTGCTTTCGGTCACAGATGTTGTCCCCCAAAATGAGCAATACAGGAAAACATAAAGTCACTCTGGAAGCTCATCCCAAGAAAGCAGTGGCCCATGCACAGGTATAACGAAGAGTGGAAATAACCGTTTTAATTTCTAAATTGTGTTATAAAATTTGCTAGCATACCAAAGATGCATGGAGGAATGTATGGTTCAGGGGTTGGATAACAGGATATGCTTAGAGCTGACTGGTTGACAATAATTCTGTTCTCTGGCAATTTTTGAGATTTGTTTCCATTTTGCATAGGAGAGTGAGAGTGTGCATGTGTATGTCAGTGTCATGCCCTATAGATGAGTGGTTAGGATAGTGATGTAGGAAATTCAGGTTTAAGTCCCTGATTTGGAGTGATCAATGATGAAATGTTCTGCTATGAATCAGGTAGAGCAGGGACTTGAACTGGGGTTGCCCACACCTGAAGACCCAAAAACCTTCCTACTAAAGCTTTTGTGGAAACTGTAGGTCTCTGTGCAACATTTTGGCTTTACCAAAACAGCATATTTTGGCCATTTCTAAACACACACACTTTCACCTACTGGTTCAAATTCAGCTCAGTTTATTATTACAAATAATATTACAAAGAGCAAAAGTTATTGCTATCTCATGGCTGTTTGGTAGTCTCCATTCAGTTTCTAGTGGGAATGCCACCACCACTGTTGGCACTCTTACTGGTAGTTTCAACATGGAGGCTGAACTACTCCCTCATACTTAGAGATGGTACATCCAGGTACAGGGCAGAGGCACATTTGTGAACAAAGCTTGTCATTCTTCTTCCTATGTTTGTTGTTCTTTTGTGAAACATAACTTCACCTTCTGCGCTATCAATCCAGGAACTTCCATAAGCACTAAAGCCCTTAGTCAGCAGGTCACTTAAGCATATACTTAACTCCCATTGACTTCAGTGGATTTAAGGATGTGTTTAAAGTTAAGTATGTGCTCAAGTGCTTTGCTGACTCACAACTTCAATTTGAACACATACTAAAGCAAACTAGGATGTTTAACAGTGAACAGAAAGCAGATGAAATGGGAAGAGAAGTCAAGTTTTCAAAACGAGAAAAAAAGGGAATATTCCAAAATTCAGAAGGGTGCCTTAAGAGTATTTTACAATGAAATTAGTTGGCTTTGAGTTTCTACATTGAATAAATTAAATTCCCAACATACCAAGAAAACATATTTCAAATATTGGGGGATGAATTTTGGAAATGTGGCAATAAAAAAAAAACATGTGTACTGTGTGGCAATATACAATACTACAAATATTTTGGACAAATCTTGGGAGAAAAATGTTACCTTGGACCTGGCTTATTGGAAATATAAAGCTTTAAATTCTATAGAGATTTACACAAAACTAAAAAAGAATATTTGATTTTTGTTTTATTTAAAGCAAGCTACTGGAAATGCCCAGCAGTTCTTCCCCCACAAACAGAATGCTAGTGAGTGCACTGGATAGAGAAAGGTTAACATAAGTGAATGAATGGCAGCAAATAGGGAACAAGAAAAACCCTCATGTTACTATTTAATCATATCACAAATCACTAAAACATTTCCAGAACATAGGTTGCAAAGCTTCATGGACAGTAGAAAATGCATAACACTGCCGGGTATTTTATGATTAATCTTTTTTTAAAGATTTTTTTTAAAAATTGACTGTGTTCATTTAACTTGCTTTGCTTTTCCATTTCTTGATCTCTCTCCAAGTAGAGACTGGCAATTATGCACAGCAGTGTGCAGTACTTTTATGATGTGAAAAAAAATCTTCTGAGGTCTAAGGTGAGACCGGCAAATGTTTTGATTAAGTTAAAATATAGCCCAAGTGGTGGTTTATGATGAAAAACACAAAACTGCCCTTAACTGTAATAATGCCATGGGTGTTGCTGTAATACTTACATGGGTAATAGTGTGACTCCCTTGACCACAGTGGTGCATAATTATTGACCCGACGAGTCCCATTCACTCAATGAGACTGTGTGGGTGAATAAGTGTTTATCAGTGTCTTTAGAGAAAGTGAGGGGCCATATGTGTGTAATGTTTATATATATACAGGCAGTCCTCGACTTTACAATGTTCGAGTTCCGATGAACGACACTTACAATATTTATACATTCTCATTGTGTTTCAACTTTACGATGTCAGTTTTGACTTTATGATGCTTGATCAGACATTGTTCCTATGGGAAATTTGAGTTACGATGTTTTCGCTTTAAGATGTGACTGTGTCATAACTCCGAGGACTGCCTGTTCTATGCAAAATTGGCAAAGGAGTTAAAATACATTATATTTCTGATATGGAGCAAAATCTTCTAAAAAGGGGACAGGAAGGAGTTAACTGTTGGATACTATCCCAGCTGAAAAAGTCACTCAGATGGTGGGCAATTAAGACTTTTGACACCTTATTGTTTTATGGGCAAAAATATCATTGAAATGAAAGATACTAAAATAGGTCCAAGATCGGTTAAAGTGGTGGTTATTAATAGGATTGCTCTGAAATGCAGCTGAGTTGCTCTTTTTTTTTCAAACAGAGACTATGAGATAATAATAAATGGATTGACTAAGTAGCATCTTATTTTGTGAGTAGGTCCACTGGAATCTATAGATATACTCATGGAATAAGGTATATGAGTAAGTGTGGCAGACTCTGGCCTTTGGTCATAAAACTTAGGGCCAGATCATCAGCCCTATGAGCTTGTCTTCACTAGAGATTTTTACTACTCTACTCTACTCTACTATACTATAGTTAACATGTTTGTAGAGGATGGTTGGACATTTCCTAGGTTTACTATAGGCTGATACCTAGAGTAAAGAACAAAAGTTTTTTCTTTCTCTGAAGCAAGTGATTGGGGAATATCCAGACTAGCCTTTACAAGGGAGTTTACTTTGATTTACTGGAAATCTGCTAATTTGAGGTAAACAAAACAAAACAAAACATTACTGTGTGTGTGTTTGATGTGAGTTAATCCCATCACTCAGATGTTATTTCCCATTATGCTGGCGAGAGGGAAGCAGGACCTGACCTACATGGATTGGGAGTGTTTGTAATGGGACCCCACATGGAAATGTTCTTGGCCCAATGCTATTCAATATTTTATCAGTGATCTGGAAAAATATAAAATTGTTACTGTTAAAATTTGCAGATTACAGATTGGAGGAATAGTAAATAATGATGGAGATTGCTTGGTAAGGTAGGATCTTTTGAGCAGCATGAGTTTTAATATAGCCAAATCAATGTCATGCATGTAGAAACAGACAATGTAGGTCACACTTACAAAACAGGAGACAGCATCCTGGATTGCAGTGACACGGCAAATGATTTAATGGTAGATAACCAACTGAGTATAAGTTCCAATGTGAAGGTGCAGCTAAGAGGGCAAATAAAAATCTTAGATGTATAAGCAAGGGCCAATCCAGTAGAAGTTGGAAGGAGGTATTACCTCTGTTTACAGCATGAGTTTGATGATTACTGGATTATGTCTAACTCTGGTGTCCGCACTTCAAAAAGAATGGTTAAAACTTGGAAAGGGTTAAATAAAGAGTTACAAGAATGATTCGAGGTCTGGAAAATATGCCTTAAATATTGAGAGGTTTAAGAAGTTTGGTCTATTTAGTTTATCTAAGAGAAGTTTAAGAGATTTATAGATTATGATCTATAAATACATATATGGGAAAGAGATTTCTGATAGTAGACAGCTCTTTAATTTAACAGAAGAAGACATAATGTGATCCTATAGTTGGAAGCAGAAGCAGCGAAAATTCATACAGAAATAGGACACGTGTTTTTAAGACAGGTTAATAACCATTGGAACATCTTATTTAGGAATGTGGTGGATTCTCCAGGACTTGAAGTAAAATGAAACTTAATATCTTTCCAAAATATGTGCTATAGCCAGGAGCGCCGCCAGCTTTTTTACCGCCCTAGGCGGCGGAAGGTCCCGCCCCCGAAATACCCCCTACGACTGGGGCGGCCGAAGATCCGGCCGCCGCCGCCCCCCAAATGTTAGCGCCCTAGGCAACCGCCTAGGTTGCCTAATGGGTTGCGCCGGCCGTGGCTATAGCTCTAACGGAAGTTATGGGCTTGAGGCAGAAATTACTGGGTGAGGTTCTCTGACCTTTATATTTCCTTCTTCTGACCTCTCAAAACCCTGCAGAGCTCACTTAATTCAAGCTGCCATCCATTCTCTTACAGCAGAGCTCGTTGGAAATTTTGAAAATGAATTGCTTAAGAAGTATGAAATTATCAGCCACAATCCCCCTTTAACCTGCCTGTGTAGCCTACTGTCATGACATCAGACAAAATGTAAGCTCGAATGCTTTCCAGAACAGAATTTTTTTTTATGGTTTCAAATAAAGAGCACCATGTGTAGCAAGAAAATATATTTTCTCCACTATACTTAGACTGTAATCTCTTTGGGGTAGGGAAAGTCTTTTTGTTCTGTGTTTGTTCAGCGTCTACACAATGGGCTCCAGGTCCATGACTAGGGCTCCTAGGTGCTACCATAATACAAATAGTAAATAATATCTGGGACAACCTTGCACACCTCACAACTTGGTTTCCTTATGGTATATTTATTTAAATCTGAGAGGAAGGCTGGTTTTGTGGTTGACGCACTGCAGTGAGATGCAGATCTGGGCTCAATTCCTGACACTGCCACATACTTTCTGTTTGAGATTGGCCAAGTCACTTGGGTAAAGTTTTCAAAAGTTAATAATGGGTTTAGGCCCCTATAGGTTTGAGCATTGGCCTGTTAAACTCAGGGTTGTCAGTTCAATCCTTGAGGGGGCCATTTAGGGAATCTGGGGCAAAAATCTGTCTGGGGATTGGTCCTGCTTTGAGCAGGGGGTTGGACTAGATGACCTCCTGAGGTCCCTTCCAATCCTGACATTCTATGAGTCTATGATTCTATATGCCATTGACTTTCAGAAAATCTTATCCTTAATCTGGCTCAGTTCCAATCTGTAAACTTGGGGTAATACTTCCTTATCCATACTCTTCATTTATCATACCTGTTTGGATTGTAAACTCTTCAGGACAGGGATTTTCTTCCCCTATATATTTGTACAGAGTAACACTGGCAGACATCGTGCTAGAATGTATTCAGGTCTATTCATTTGTGTATTAGTAAATAATAAAGTAATTTTTAAATATACAAGAGTGTATTTGGTATTTAAACTTCATGGAAACTAATGTCCCCTTTTTACTTATCTGTGTCCTGCTATAATATAATAGCAAACATTTACATTATAACTACCCCATAACTAAATAACCCATCAGACAAGAAAAAAGACTCATGAAATGCAAATGAGGAACTTTAACAGAAAATGCTAACTTCAAAGCAATGGGCCATCATGTGTGATGACCAGCGGCCAAGCACTCAAAGTACATTCCTCACTCACCATCATCAAAGGAAAAGTCCACATGGGTGGAAATAGTCAGCTTGTCTTCTTTCAGAAAAAGCTATAAATATGGATTAAAGGAAAAAAATCCTTCATCTCTGGACTATTTGGACTCTTACTGGGAAGTGTACCCGATGCAAAGTAGAGATTCCCCAAAACAAGCTGGGAAACCTGAAAAGACGTTTGGGAAACTGGCAATTTATTACATCACTTACACCATCTGGAGTTACAAACTGTATGTATATTTTACCTGCTTTAACTTCTCAATAACTCTCATTCTTTTTTCTTAGTTGTTAAACCATTAGTTAGTGTACTATAGAACTTGCTGCCAGCATTGTCTTTGGTGTAAGATCTGGGTATGAATTGATCTGGGGTAAGTGACTGGTCACTTAGGGCTGGGAGCAACCTGATGTGGTGTGATTTTTTTGGTTTAAGTGACCATTATCACGGTCTAGTTTTTCTGGATGGCAAGATGAGCTGGAAAATCTAAGGGGGACTATCTGAGACTCCATGGTAAGACTGGTATAGTGATCCAGGAACTCACATTTGTTACTAGGTTGGTGAAATATAGTTATAGAACAGACCACCAGTTTGGGGTGTCTGCCCTGTTTCTGACAGTCTGCCCTGATGTAGGCACTCACAGTTGTGAGCTACTCTGGACAGCATGACATACAGCACTTAGCACAGTGAGACCCTGATCTCAAATAAACCCTCCAGGCACTATATTAATTATATTATATTATATTATATTATAAATCATAGATAATTATTCTCTTTGCAATCCAAATATACACTTGATATATATTTCAGGTTGATGTGTACATTTTCATCCCTATCTATAAAAAAGGGATATAAAGGTACACATAAACATGAAAGCTATCTTAGACATTTATGGACTTTAGGAATGTAGCCAATTGTGATTGTGCTACAAAAATATAAACTGTTGATTTTTATATTTATTTTTTTTTAAAATTGCACAAACAAATCAGAGGAAAAATACAGACACAAAAGTCTCTGAGACACAGAAAGCTTAAGTGACTTGCTCCAGGTCGTACAGTGAGCAATGGAATACTCAGGAATAGTCAGGAACACTAGATCCTATTGGTTCCGGTTGTTATATGGAGATGAATTGAAAGCCCTGTTTGTAACACTTTTAATTACATTACTCCCCTCTCTCTTTCTTACAAACCCCTCTAAGGAACTCTCCTCTCAGGTTATTCTCTTTAAAGTATAGAATAATATAGAGATTCTTGTATAATTTAAGGCACCTTTCCCAGAGTTCTACTAACTTGGAAATGTAAAGTTTGTACGGGTCTCTTACGGATGTTGTCTGTTTATCGTTGAAGTAAATGCACTATTCTTAGTGTTTTAAACTAAGACCAAGCCTCATAAGAACAGGTCAAAAATATGAACTTCCATGACAGTCTTCCTTCCTTTCTCCCTGTCCAAAATTAACCAAGGTGTTCCATTAATGTCTCCACAGCAATAGACAAGTACAAAAGTTTAGCATTAAATCTACTGTTTGCATTCTTTTCCTTTTTGCATATGCCATCTACTTCCTGTAAGTGTGCAAATAAATATCTCTGTAAGAGAAGTGCTTGTGTCAAGTTCTAAATTCTTGAGCAGTAAACACAATAGCTTTTCATTTTGAATAGAGTCTTTTACATAGTGCCAGACTATGAACCCTTTTCTCACACCGGTGAGCTGCTCCTCAGAGGAGCAGTCCTATTGGTTCCAGTCATTTCTCGCCAAGGTAAGTAAGGACATCACAATCTGGCTAAGAATCTTAACATAAAGTTTTAGAGTTAATTAATAATCAGAGATAAATTAGATCACAGAGGGATAAAGTAAGAAATCTGGGTGAAGAAGAAAATTTCAGCTAATACTGGAAATGAAATGGAAAGCTGATGAAGATGTGAGATATAGGACAGTTATTCCAGACAGCAGGAGCTGCAGAGGAAAAGCATTTTGCTCCAACAGTGGTTAGATTAGGAAGAAGAGCACAGTGAGGATGACAGGAGAATGAGGAAAGATACAAAGGAGGCTGCAGCTAGTCCATAGTGGGTTTTAGAAATAAGGAAGACAATTTGTAACTGGATCTTGAATTGAATGGGTAGGCAATGAAGTTATCTGATATCAGGATAACGTGGTTGTAGTTTTTATATTTGGGAGATGGTGGCAGCAGCACTTTGTATGTATTGGAACCCAGAACTGTGATTTGGAGTGGCTATGCAATGTGAAATGCAACAACCTTATTCAATATTTCACATGTGGATATATTATACTTCATGCAGTGCCATAGTCCAAGAGTTGGAGACTAGATGGGGATCTGTCTGATGCTTATAAATATCTCTTCTTCCACTATAGATCTGCAATTAAGTACTGCTATATGTAGAGTGCCAACTCTGTGATTTTATTATCTTTTGGGATGTAATTCTAGAAAGCGACATGCAAAAAAAGAGAGAGTTCTCTCCATTGTGACGTTTAGACACAATCTCTTGTAGGGGGCAGTTTGGAGCCTGACCCAACACAAGAGGAGCTGCAGGAGAGATTGTGCCTTAAGGAACTACATTCCTTCACAGTTCCCAAGGGGAAATCTGAATTACCCTTGAAGAGGGTGTAAAACACTCCCCAACACTCCATAAATTAGTCCCACTCCACTGACTAACGCAGAAAGGAACAGGGCTATAGACTCTACCTTTTCCCATACTCTTTCTGAGTGGCTTATGCCCACAGGAGTATTAGGAGGACACAGGAGCTACAATTGTGCTTGGCTCTTTTGTGGGTCATTACAATCTGGACCTAGGGTCAGATTTGGTCTCACACCAGGGTTAATTCAGGCTAACACCAATCAAATTAATGGCCTATGTTCTACTGTGTTTAGTCACATCCTATACAACTCAGGGGGTCCAGGAACAGGAAGAGGTTAAACAAGCATAGCGCTTCAGAGGGAGCATTCCTTCTGAGTGAACATTACAATAAAAATCTGTCACAGAATGATACATTTTTGTATTGCAGTCTTTTCTGGTATGAAACTGCAAAGCAGATTATATTAAACTGTCAGGAAGAAAAGATTCAAGGTGACATAATGTAAATGGATTCAGTGCATAATGTTTCTGGTTGGTCTGAAGCTAGACGCAGGGTTTTTAAGTGTAGACAAAATAATATTCCTCATAGGATGCAGGTTTCACCAACTGTATTAACCAGAAGCACTGCCTTTGAATTCAAAGTAATACTGTACTTGTATAACACCACATCTTTAATGCACATTACTATGTTAATCCCCATACCAAGAGACACTGGTCTTAAACTGTGCTCCTTGTAAAATTAACAAAACACCTTCAGAACGGCCAATATTTTTTGTTGTAGGACTCCTGGGCCTGAATTTGTGTACCTGTTATAAATACCAGGATGACCTGCTCAAATGTGTGTAGCACATGGAATATATAATTTGCAGCCATAATTTAAAGAGAGACAATCCCAAGCATACAGCTGATCTGAGAGAATGGATGAATGACTGACAGCGAGAATACATACTTTCAGTATCTGCCTCAATTTGTCATTCTCTGGGAAAACTTTCAGTAATCGATGCCATCCACTTCTACAGAATATGCTAGCATCAATTTCTCAGCGCACCATCTCCTGCATGCTTTTTACCAGCTGATGGACAGATGGCAGGTTTTTTGATGACAGTGGGGAAGGCAAAAAGTCACAGAAACTTCCAATGCACAAGTAGCTTTCTCAGTGAGCAGAAAACTCTTGTTTTCACACACAGAGATGTGCTCTCTCCACCCATCAGGAGAGGGCAGAAAAAGAGAACATAAGATGATAGGAAAAAAGTAATAATAATGACCTAAGATGTCTGTTTAGTTGTGGCCTCTGGTGCCTAAGTGTGGTTTTTCTTTGATGTGCTCTTCTTCTTGAGAGAGTGTGAGAGAATTGTTTATTCTAAAGAAGGAATATATGAGATGTGTACTGATCTGAAAGATAATACAATGAATTGACTTATGAAGTAGTGATGTGGTTCTGAAAAGAGTGTGAGCACCTGCATATCCCTTTGTGAATGAAGAGTCAAGATAGAAAGGTTTGAGGGTGGTCTTTTCTCTTAAATGTTGAACACACACAGAGCAGCTTTCTCATTCACAATCCATATGCCATAATGCCCAAATTTGCACTATACGTGGCTGGTATTCAAAAATAGAAGGAATCTGACTAAAAATCACCATAATTTGTGAATATATTTATATACTGCATTATAAAAACATTAAAAGAACATTAATGTTGCAAAGTCAAGCACTCACAAGTTAGGAACTGCTAGACTTAAAGTTGCCTGTTCAACCTTAATTCGGACCACTTGTACATATGCATTATATTAAGGCTGCAAGTCTTTCACGGAGATCACAGAAGTCACAGATTCCATGAATTTCTGGGACCTCAGGGACTTTCACAGCTGTACCAGCTGCTGCTTCGGCAGCCCCAGGCAACTGGTCCTGGGCGCTGCCCTGGAGCAGTGGTCCGGGAGCAGCAGCGATGCCCCAGGCTATCCCCCGCCCAGAGGAACAGCGGCAGTGGCGGGGTCAGGGGCTGCCCCCCGCCTGGAGCAGCAGCGGCAACATCCCGGGCCGCACCCCCCCCCCGAGCAGCAATGACCGCTGGAGGACCCCCCAACCCCTGGCACCTAAGATTTAGTTAGGGGTATGTTTAGTAAAAGTCACGGATAGGTCACTGGCCATGACTTTTTGCTTACTGCCTGTGACTTTTACTAAAAATACTCGTGACTAAATCATAGCCTTAATTATGATACAGTTTTTTGGTACATGACTACATGTGATTTTGCCACAGGATGCCTGCCTCATCCAGTGGATAGGTACTTATTCTCTTTATCCTTCTCATTCAATGCATGGCCCCAGGCCTTATTTATTGTACCCCATCCAATCTGTGCACTGAATATAGAATTAATTATTTATATTCACAGCACACCCATGAAGCAAAGTGGTATTATAATTCCCATTTTATAGCTGGGGAACTAAGGCACAGAGAAATTAAAGCCAAAATGTTCAGAAGTGTCCACTAATTTTGGGTGCCCAGTTACTGATTAATGATAGCTAGGGCCTCATTTTCCACAATATTTAGCATATTAATACAACTTTATATGTTCAAATTCTTATGTAGATTCTTATGAATCTGTGAATTCTGTTACACACCTTATCACTAACAATTTCAAATGAATATCATGCAAACCTCCAGTTTGAAACAGCGTCACAACCATGGGCCCTTTACAGGGCCCACACTAACAGTCATCTCTGCAAACATTGAAGGACTCACAAGAGTCAAACAGGACATCCCCGGTGGGATGTGCACCAACTACAAATGTCATGTGACACACAATTAGTGCCATAACAGCCATAACTCCAAATTTGATATCAATGCATATACACTTTAATTTCAAGAAAGTAGCTTGGAGAGGCTTCTTTGAAGACCTTGACAAAAAATTGACTCATATCGATCCAACCCCAGAGAATTACAACCACTTTGTGAATGCACTGCACAGTATCTCTAAGAGGTATGTATCTTGAGGATGCAGAACTGAGCACATTTCAGGGTTTACTCCTGTGCTAGCAGTTGGATACAAAAAAATCAACAAGTATTCCAAAGGGATCCTTTCTTGGAAGACAATATTGCAACAGAGACAGCCGTAGCTAACAAGCTGCAAGAAGAAAGGCAACAGAAATGGAAAGAATTGATCAAAGGAATAGATATGATCCTTACTAGTAGGAAAGCATGGTTGACCATTTGCAAGTTAAATAATGATCCAAAGAAAGTAAAGCAATACTACAACATCACATCTGATGAAGTGGGTTTTTTACCCACGAAAGCTTATGCCCAAATAAATCTGTTAGTCTTTAAGGTGCCACCGGACTCCTTGTTGTTTTTACAACATCACAGCCAACCAGGTGGCACACCATCTTCTGCTTAATGGGAGAGCTCTGAACAAGTAGCCTAAAATATTAATTAGATGGCAAACTGATCTAAAAGAAAATCATTTCAGTGTGCCATACACAATAGATTAACTCAGTGCTGGAATAAGTCACTTGAAGAACAGCAAAGCAGCTGGACTGGATGACATATGCAAGGAGCATATTAAGCACTTTGGTCCTGCAACCAATTTATGGGTATTATGCCTTTTTAACAATTGCTCATCAATCCTTAGAATACCTAAATTATGTTGATGAGCCCATGTAATAGCTCTATTGAAGCCAGGAAGGAGGCCTCTGGCCCAAAGAACTTCAGGCCAATATCACTCCTATGCCATCTTTATAAACTTTACAAACGCCTTATTCTCAATCACCTCTGACCTCATATTGAACAGTATCTAATAGTATCCAGAACAATCCAGATTTAGACCAGGAAAGTCCTGCACTGGCCAAATACTTAATATTACCCAGCATATAGAAGATGGATTCAAGAGAGGGATGATAACAGGCTCTGTGTTCATAGACTTCCCAGGGGCATACAATACAGTCAGCCACAAAAACCTGATTGACAAAGTCTATGATATGGTGCACAACTGCAGCTCATCCAATCTCTTCTGGAGAACTGACGTTTTTATGTAGAACTGCAAGAAACAGAGCCACTGAAGCCAACAATGAAATGGCTTCACACAGGGCAGTGTGCTAGCACCAATCCTCTTCAACATATATACCAATGACCAGCCTATACAGAGCAATACAAGGAGCTTGATATACATCGATGAACTATGCATCACATCACAGGAGAAGGACTTGTGCACTGAGCAACTTCTCAGCTTATTACAATAAGAACCAGCTTCGTGCCAACCCAACCAAGACACAGGTGATGGCCTTCCACCTACGCCATTGAGAAGCTAAGCAGACATTAAACATCACCTAGGATGGAATTCTACTGGCTAATCACCCAAACCCCGTCTACTTGAGGGTTACACTGGACAGAACACTTTCCTTCAAAGCACATGTAGAGAAGATGAAAGGGGAAGTTAGTGCCTGCAACAACATCCTCAAAAAATTGGTCACCTGAAAGTGGAGAGCCAATCCAGCTACTTTGCAAACCATTGCTATTGCCTTGTGTGACTCTACAGCACAGTATGCATGTCCAGTGTGGGAACGATACATCCATGCCAAGAAACTAGACCCCGTTTTAAATGACAGCTGTTGCGCAATAACAGGATGTCTAATGCCAACACCAAAGGATAGCTTGTACTTACTGGTTGGCATTGCACCATAAGACATCAGGAGGAAGGTGGCAAGCCAAAGGGAAAGATCATGGCAGATGGAAGACCTAAGGCATCAATTTTATGGTTACATAGAAGTAACTAAATGCCTTAATTTGTGAAAGAGTTTTATAACGAGTGTTGAGCCTTTGGATATGACAACTGGCAAGGCATGACTGAGATTATGGAATGAAAGATCATGTGCAGTCAGATGCACCCAAATATATATGGAACCCCAGGAGCCCTCCCCGGAGGGGCCAATAGAGACGGGCCAACATGGCGATGCCTGAACAACCTGCACACGCAAACTTGCAGATCAAAAGACTAACATGATCAAATAGGGGCGGCGGGAAGCCGCGGCCAGCACATCCCTCGCCCGCGCTGCTTCCCGCCGCCCCTATTGGTCTGGGACGGCAAACCGCGGCCAGTGGGGGCTGCGATCGGCCGAAACTGCCCCGTCAGCAGGTAAATAAACTGGCCCGGCCCGCCAGGGTGCTTACCCTGGTGAGCCACGTGCCAGAGGTTGCCGACCCCTGGGCTACTCTAATGACATGAATACACATGAGTGCAGTGAAGTCCAGACCATGGAGCATCTGCTCTTTTGCCAACTATTTCAGAAGAGCTGTGTGGCAGTCTTCCCCAGGGTACAGCCTGGAACTGGGGTACTGCTGAGCCCTATGGCATACCAGCCTGGTCTCCCTCACTCACTGTGATGTTGTGACAAGCTGCAGACTGCTCCTGGTCCTTCACTCCCACAAACATGCACACAGACAGGGACACAACCAGCTGCAGTTACATGAAGGCTTCTACTCAGCCACTCATGAACTAACAATAGAGAGACTCCAGCCAGCTACCCCTCTCCTCCCCCCAAGGGTCTCAGCCTAGATCCCCAGAGCAGTACCATCTTGCCCTGGTCAAAAGTCTGTCCAGTGTAAGTTTATTACCCTATCCGCCCCTCCCTCAATGTGGAGAGGACAATGCACCAGTTTTTGTTGCTGAGCAGATTCCCCAAGCACTTCTAGCAAAACACACAGTTTTATAGTATATATGTATATGTATAACAAATGTATTAACTACCAAAAGATAGATTTTAAATGATTCTAAGTTGTGAGCATACAGATCAAAGCAGATGACCTAAGAAATAAAACAAAAAATGCAATCTAAGCCTTATACATTAAATAGGATTTGAATTAAACAGTGTTTCATCCTGTTAGACAGTACAAGCAGGTTACAGCTTTTGCATACACAGGTTGGAATTCTTCTGTCCTACCTGGGACCCCCTTCCCCAGTTCAGTCTTTGTTCCTAAGGTGTTTCCAGATGTTGTGTTATAGCAGGAGTGAGGCCCCATGATGATGTCACTTCCCCCTTTTATAGCTTTTTCCATGTGGAGGGAACTTCATTGTCCCAAACAAAGCCCCTAGCACAGTTTGTGGGAAAGTGTAGGCACCAAATTGTAGTCCAATATCACATAATTTAGTTACATGCCCTTTCATGCTTCGATGAGTCATGGCACCATTACGCATATATTGGCTGAAACATCCACAGGAAAGCCATTCAGGTGAGGATAAGCTTTTCCCATAGCCCATTGTTCTTGTTGGTGAGCCATTACCTAGAATAACCCATTCACAATGTGCTGCTAGACTGGATGTAGACTACCTTGTGGGAGTTACCCATGAGCAAGCACATTTGAAATACAGCTGTATAATCAATATTTATAACTCCAGATACAAAAATGATACATGCATACAATTAGGATAATCATATCCAGCAAACAATAACTTTTCCATTGACACCACACATGACCTATTTTGTACAAGATGCATCATAATTATATTATAACCATATCATAATCATATCACTATGGTGAGTGTAGGGTGCAGAGTGTCACAACCTATACAAAGGAGGACCTTGCTGCAGTGATGGACAGAGCCATTGCTTGTGCGTGGTTCTGAAAAAAATTCTAGTTGCAACAAGGACATGAAAAGAAGAAGAAGGAGAAGAAATGTTCAAAGCCCTGCTCCAATCAACTTCAGTTGCAGTTATGAGGGCTCGGCACTCATGCAACTCAGGCCTCAGGTGCCTCAAGTTGGGCACCCATAAAATAAGGAACACACCATTAGTTGCCAACTATGACGTTTTGATTTAAGTGACTTGCCTAGCATCACATAGAATCTCCGTGGCAGAGGCACAGACAAAATGTAGTTCTCCAGGAAGGTGTTCAACTGTATTAACACTAGGACCTTTCTTTCTATTCCTGAAATCCCTGCCTAATTCACTACACAATGTTCAGCTTCTGCAACAAATGGGCCAGGGAACCTATAGACAACACTCATTCACTACACAACCCTGATTTATCCTCAAAGCAGGTTCGTCTTGTGCATTGAATAAGGCATGATCCTGTGGAAAAAATAGTATGTGATCATGTAATTGTAGACTATCATAGTGCATATACATAAGTAGCCCTAATGAAATTTGATGGGGAAACCTTTATCCTTGTGTTTCCTAATTTTTCCACTGCATGACTTTGCAATTTTTCCTATTTCTAAAGACAAACTGAAAAAAAAGAAAAACAGAAATTCCAACAATATATATGTTAAGACAACCTGAACTTTAGCTAATGCTACCAGTTTCTCCTATAATAATGAACATTTTATTTTATATGCACTAAATGCTCAAAGGTGATGTGTTCATGACTGAAATTCAATTCTAATTTCAAGTTATTCTGAACATATATTGACCAAATTTGTTGTCATTTACAACTGTGTAAATCTTGACTAACTCCACTGACTTAAAAGGAGTTTGGATTTATAAAAGAGCAAGAGCGGTACTTGATCCTGCACATTCTATGAGCAGAGGTGGTATTGTCCTTATGTATTCAACTTGCTTCATGAAGGCCCCAATTCAGGAAAACATCTAAACATTGACTTGAGTTCCATTGATGTCAATGGGATTTGTTCACGTGCTCAAGCGTTCTCCTGAATAGAGGAGGTCCCATAGATTACATTCAGTGTCAGGGCACCATTTTGCTGTGTGCTATACAAGCATAAATTGAGACAGTCCTTGTCCTAAAGATCTTACAATGTAAATAAGGACAAGATGCAGTGGATGTGTAGAATACAACTGTGTCTGAATGGGGAATGAGGTGGGAAACACTCAACACAAGGATGATAGAGGAGGACAAGGTTGCATGTATTAGCTAAATGTGTTACAGTTTGAAGGCTTCAAAGGTTTTGCTAATAAGTGGGAAAGAGATATTCATGAATTGCTAACAAGCCTCCTGCTTCAGCTATTATCAGCACTAATTGGCAGCCTTGTAGGCAATATCAATGGACTGAACCAATACAGGTGCTGGACCAACTTCTTTCTTTGTGAGGGCTGGGAAAGACTGTGCTCCTGCTTCTTGTACTATGCTATACTTAATTTAAATAGAAGATTTCAATCTACAGGTCTGTCAATGTGGTACCTTTCATGAAGACTAAATTGATTTAAAAAAAGAAGTGAGGAGGAAGATTAAGTTACTGATGATTCAATAGTGGCTGGGCTATTGAGCTGCTTTTTAAATCTATCTTTAATAAGAAAAATAAGGGGAAGTGTTATGGACAATTAGGAAGTAACAAAGACCGTGTCAATGCAGATAATGACAAAGGCTCTTGAAGGACAAAGTGTTTGTCCAGTGGAATGCTGCAATTTTAAGTGTTCGGCTTTATATTATGTAACAACTTCATTAATAATCTGTGAGAAGGTATAAACAGTTCATTAATTAGAGAAGGTGTTCCCACTGCCAGAGAGAACAGACACATAATGAGAAAGGGTCTAGAGAGGATAGAAATAAGGAGAGGAAATAAAATGAGATTCAGCCTGGAAAATTCAATCTTGGGAGCTTGTCTCTGGTGTGGGCTGCCCCTTCTTTCTCCCAGTGGAGTGAGCAGCACACTCCTCAAACTGATAAATGCTTCAATCCTCAGATGTGCTAGAACTTAGCTCAGCCCACCTGAGGGTTGAAAGGTCAAAGGTGATGTTAAGCCTCCTATGTTTTGGGGAGGCTAATATGGCCGGTGGAGTAAATTAGCCTCAAGACTTCTCTAAATTAATACACTTAAATATGCTTCCCAGACACGTAACCCTATCTTTTACTAGGCCCATGCAAACCAGAAAGGGAAGTTAGAGGTTTAAGCCTTGAGTGTATCTGGGGAGCCCTCAACTGCCAGGGGTGAGACCTGATGGAGTAACTTACCCTGCAACAGACCTTATCCTACAAGCAGTTCCTCAAAATTAGCCCCAGTGAAGGGAATGGTGCCCTGCATCAGAATAAGTGTAAATAAACAAGTGTAAATAAGAAGCTTGAGCAAATATTGTCCCACTTAGCCTGTGATTAACTGTGTTTGCCACGTACTTGCAGAGTGTGGAGGTGTGAGCTTGTTTGCAGAACTAGGGGATCTATTGGTTTGTCTTCCTATTTTTAAAAGAGCATGACTTCAAAATCATAACCAAGTATGGACATTAGTACGGACTCCTGGGCTCATGCAGAGTACCATTTGCTTCAGTCAGGCTCAATATGGGCCCTGAGGATAGCTGCTGGTGGATCTCAGTGCACAAGGAAAACCAAACATACATTAGCTGCTAGATGGATTTAATTTTGTTCCTGAAACAAAAAGTACTGAATGTATAGTAAGTATAGCACAGTAAACTGAAGAGAATAGTTGATTGGTTGCAATGTGCCTCATGTTCTAAGGGCAAAAGTTTTGTTCATCAGCAAAGCTCTTCAGTTTTGTAAGTCATCTAACATAGGGGTGAGTCAGCAGTTTCCAGCAGGAGGCTGAACTCTATTGGAGGCAGGGAATGATCCCAGCTTTCTCTTCAATTGGAGAGCAGAATTTTATTATGGAGCTCCTCAGTGCTGCCTCCTGCTCATCGGGAAACAGTCCTTTAGTGGCAGGGAGATGGAAATATTTATTTATCTGTCTTTAACATCTCTGATTCTATCGTTTTCCCATCAAGAGAATACTTATATAATGTTATCAAATAGCTACCCCTGGAACAATTATTACAAAGGTCAGCCTCTATCCCCAAGTCCTACTTTGGTATAAAAGAAGGAAAGAATTGCAGAAGTCTCTGGAGAAACTAAGATTCATCTTGATGTTTATTGTAGAAAATCATGGAATTTGAAACCCATTTGGCAATGGGGGCTTACTTTGGCATACCCCTAGTAATCTCTGAGACAAGCTTTGATGACAGGGAGAGAATGCGGAGGAGGTGTGAAAGCCTGGTGATTGAAGTTCTTACTAAATGCAAGAGGCTCTAGAAGCCACCAGGATGTAGGGAGATAAATACATGAAACAGAAAGACAGGTGAAATCTGTAAAGCATAGACCATCAAGGGAGAGACATTGAACCAGTTCCTCAGCAGGTGTAAATCGGCATTGCTCCCCTGCACCAAATGAGGATATGGCTGGTTGTACATAGAAACTTACTCCTACATTGGTTGAACTATTTAATTAGTCTCCATGTTTGTTAATAGAATCAAAGAGCTAAAGAGGTCCCAAGCAAGATTTCCCATTTTATCCTATTTGTTCAGCATTCTTCATTCAGTAGAGTACAAAAAATACTCTATTATGTTATCATCTTTAGTGCAGAAAATCTTTAATGAGAAAAGTAATAAAAAGGATGATTCATGTTTATTTTAACACATGAATATTTTGAAAAGTGATTTGACATTCATTATTTAATAGTTTGAAGAGATTGCTGAACGCTAATAACTGAAACTTAAAAGGCTCTTTTTCCAACCTGACTTTATCAGTGAGGGTTTCAAAAATGTGTGTGGGGGGGGATTATTTAGTTATTACCAAATTAGCTGACAAAGAGGCATAGAGTGATATTACAATAGGCTATGGTTGTTTCTGATTAAATGACCTCAATTAAATTAGCAGGCAGCCTTAGCTAGGGAAGAACAGTCTATTTTGCTTAATCTAAATCCTTCTGAATGTCAGAACTCATTCTAAATGAGTCTGAGCTATACAATACATTGTGCATCTCACTTCAATTAGTAAAATGTTTTCTCAGCTGAAGAATAAAATTTAGTATGTCATACAATATCCACTGGAAATACATGAAAATGCTGTTCCCAGATAAAATGCCAGTTGGTAGCAGGAAAAGGAAAAACAATAAGGGCACGAGGCAAAGTGAAGACCTGAACAGGGGAGGTGAGAAAAAATAATGTGGATTGTAAAATGGGAAATATAAAGATAGATGTAGGGACTTCAAGAGTGTGTGTAAATCCCACCCACTCAATCTGGTGCCCTCATTCAGCCTTGGCTAAGACAATTGTGGTTTTAGCTCAGTCATCAGAGGCTTTTGCTTCTAGAACCAGAGATCTCAGGGTCAATCCTCATTGTTGAGATATACACAAGGAGCTGATGTTACAGTTAATTGAATTGGAGGTGTAAACGTTTAAAGAATGAGGGGTAAAAAAAGTATGTACTGTAAAGGGTATGTATATATACCACCACAACATTACTGTGCAGGTAAATATAAATGAGTGATATGTGAACCTCAAAAAGTTCAAAGATTAGTTCCAATAAGTACCTGAAAGTGGGATGTTCTCCCCAAACTGGACTCAAATCTCTAGTGGCTGCAACATTGATCTTGCATTGCAAACAGAAGTAACTTAGGCTTGGTCTACACTTACCCCCCAAGTCGAAGTAAGGTAAGCAAATTCAGCTACGTGAATAACGTAGCTGAATTCGACATACCTTACTTCGAACTTACCGCGGTTCAGACACGGTCCACACGCGGCAGGCAGGCTCCCCGTCGACTCCGCGGTACTCCTCTCGTTGAGCTGGAGTACCGCAGTCGACGGGGATCACTTCCTGGTTCGATTTATCGCGTCCAGACCAGACGCGATAAATCGAACTCGGAACTTCGATCCCCAGCCGCCGAACTAGCGCGGCAGTGTAGACCAGCCCTTAGACTCTAAGTTCTTTGGGACAGTGACTGTCTTTATTATATGTTTGTATAGTGGCTAGCACAATGGGGCCCTCGCAATACAAATAATAAATACTCCCTAGTACTACTACTAAAGAGGCAGTCTTGTCGTAGTTCAGTAGTGCCATCTCCAGTGCTAGCTAGAAGCTAAAGTTGAAGAGCTGACCAAATGTAATTTACACACACTGTAATTCCTACTGATTAACACCTTGTGAAAGTCAATAGAGAATTTGACCCTGGCCTATTACAAGAACCACTGGAAAATAATAAAGGCCTCAGTATGACTTGAGATTCATGTGGTTTTGAGATAACAGTGGGAGTTATGTTAATGTAACTCTGCAGTATCAAGTGTGTCTTGCTTTGAGTTTTGGATTTCAGAGGAAGAATGTTCTTGTAATTAAAGCACTGAACTTGATTCAGCTCCCAGGTCTGCCAAAGACTTAGTAACACAATGGAAAAAATCACTCAGACCATGATACCACAGTGAGTTCTGTGAGGGCAGGCCCCTGATCCCCCACAGTCTATTAACTTCAGGGCCTGCATCTCTCTGTGCATCAGTTCCTCATCTGGATAATGAAGCTAACATTTCCTTTTCTCCCACTTGTTGTCTGTCTAATTTGATTGTAAAATCTTGGGGGCAGGGATTATATTTTATTAATACAAGCAGATCTGGTAGCATGGCAAATAGTTAAGCTTGCCCAACATTCTCTGTTATAAGACCCATTTTCAGTTGCTTAAAACTCTGCCAAATTTTAACCACATAGGCTGAAATTTTTCATGCTGGGTGTCCTCTTCAGGCTTTTTTTTTTTCTTGGGTGGGGAGGGGCTTTCAGCAAAAATGTGTTTATCTTTTTGAGAGAACTTGATTAGCGGAAAATACATTGTTTGTCCATGTTAATATATTTCAAATATTTAATTGAGAAACTTGTGTGTTTTCTTGCATAGGAGCAGAGATTTTAAAGATACTGGGTAGGGGGAGTGTTCCTGCTGTTAGGGATGTGCTATTTCCTGTTCCTCTTGGCACCCAGGCATCATGGAGGAAGAAATGAGGGGAGGATTGTAGGTAGAGCTGTTTGGAATTTTACTTTATTGTTTTTTGGTCGCAAAATGCTCATTGATTGAAACTGAAACTTTCTGCGGAAACAGTGATTTCAACAAAACATTCATCATGAAAGAATTCATAGCTCCAGGATGAAATCTCAGCAAGAATAGGTGCCAGTAACTCAGTAGTTAGGGCATTTACCTACAATGTAGCAGACCTAGAGTTCAAGGACCTGCTTTGCCTTAATCAAGCTAGAAACCTGCAGAAACTTAGCCTATCCCCCTTGTGTGTACGCATTACAACTGAGTCGTTAATTTCATGATCATATATAGAGTTGAGTGAAATATTTGGATACACAGTTTATTCACTGAAAAGTTCAGTTTCAATTCAACTGAAATTATTCACCAATTTGGATCAAATATGGCAAATTGTTTCAGCTGAAAAAAAAAGATTCAAAAACAGTCAAACATTTCATTTTGACATTTTCACAACAAAATGTTTTGCTTTGTTACTGAATGAGACTATTACCTTTAAGATCCCTGCAGAAATTGGGTTTATCACAAAGGAAGCAAGGGAGTGCTGGAAGAGAAAGGATGGACTCATGTTTAACACAGATGAATGCTGCCCTGGAGTCTTGGATTTTATCCCTGTTTCTGCTTCCGTTCCTATATGATGCTGGACAAGTCACTTACACCAAACATTTCACAATTGGCCACTAGTTGTGTGTTCCTCATTTTCTGGGTGCCTGACTTGAGATCGTGGTGTCTGATTTACAGAAGTGCTGAGTGGCTATGCTTTGCGTTTTGGCTATGCTAATACCTCCCCTACTTCTCAGGCCATGCTGCTTTTGAAGGCACACATTATGTTTTGATTAGGCTGTGAATTACACATTCCTTCCAGTGTTCTTGTCTTCTCACTGTCATTGACCTTCCCACACTTAAACCTAGTTTGGGATGATTACTGTTATGAGCATGATTCAGGAAATGTTAAGGAAAATAACCTTGGCTTCCTAATTCCTGCTACTTCTGTGATGGGGGTGAGTGGAGGGGTGTTGCCCCTCATTCTAGTTCTTTGTCCCACATGTAGTCACTAGCAGGCTGAGACATGAAATAGTGACTCTATGAGAAAAGTAATACAGAAAAAAGGTGAGGATAGCTGCTTATTAAAAACCAAGAAGAGGATTACAGTGGTTTCATTCTTTGGGACTAAGAATTGTCTCGTGGATGAATCATGGGACTGTGAATAAGAAGATCTGAGTCCAGGCTGTGACACTAACTAAACTGCTGTGTGACCTTAGGCCAGGCATTTGAGTCTTAGTTTCTGCATCTGTGATATGAGACTATTACCTATCTCGAAGAAGACGATGTGAAGATTAATTCCTTACTATTTATAAAACATTCTGATATCTATAAAAGCATGGTGCTTTGGAAATGCATTTCCCCCCCCCCAAATGGTAGTGCATGTTTGTGTGTGTGAGCACACATGTACACAGAAAAAAAAAACCTATGTCAACAGAACATTAAAGCTTCAAAGTCAAGGATTAAATGCCTTGATTAAAGTTGCAAAATGCCAAAATGCCAGGATTAAAGTTGTCTGTGAAGCCTTCATTTGGGTATGAATTAAAATAGTCTTGGCCATCATCACTTAGGCAGTTTCTGACAGAATCAAGAGACCTGTCCTGCTGGGTTTCAGTAAAGAGTCTTTCTCTTCATACAACCCTCTGCCAAAATAACTATCCACCCTGTGTAGTGAACGAAGGAGGGGCTCTGTAGAACAAATATGTGAGCATGTTATTAATGATGATAGTAAAATGAATATGCACAAAGCGGCCAAATTAAAATTGCACAAGTAACCTTAATTCTGGCATTTTCTTACTCTTTAGCGTTCAACTTTGAAAATTTAATATGTTTAAATGTAGCTTTAAATATAATTCCTAGGTTTTTTTTTTTTTTTTAGAAAACAGACTGAACAAATAAATCCCTTTATGTGAAAATCTACTGTTCTCCTCCTATCCACCCTGCTCTGCAAGAGTAGTCAGCAGAGTTGGAACCCAAAGCCTCTAGATTCGCAGTACAAACCTCTACCATTTGAACTTGGAATATCTGGGAGCAGGACTACAGTAAGATCCTCTGTCAACCAGTCACTAGATGGTGCTATCCCAATATACTTTTCCTGTGGTACACAACTATTTCCAAGACAGTGGAGGATTGCTGAGCATCAGGAATTCTGGGTTCTTTTCCTGGCTCTGGAGGAAAGCACAGTCTAGTGGTTGTTGATAGCAGAGATTTGCCATGAACATACTGACAGAAAATGGTAAAAAGAATTAGGCTGGGGTCATCCTTATTAGAGGGAAGGGGGTCTATTTGCATTCAAATTCTCTACAATTACCTCATCTGTAAAAGTGAGGGACTGATGCTTGCTTGCTTCCTAAGTTAGGGGCATAAGATCTTTCCAATAATGTCTGAAGTACACAGAATTATCAACAGCTGTGACTGGAGGAGCTGAGACTAAAACTAATAGTCTCCTCTCAGCCACAACACCTTCTCCTAGGCCAAAGAGGCTGCAGCTGCATCTCCCCACATCCCCCAACCTGTCCCCGGGGGTCTAACTATGTGCCTACCATGCATGAGGCTCGCTGGGGGCTGAAGCATGTTCACTGCAGATGGAATGCTCAAAAATATTAGCATCAGGCTTGTAATAAAGTTCTACTACATGCAAGTGGTGGTTTTCAGAGGACAGACTTATCACTTCACCAAATCTGGATGGATTTTCATGGCAAAAGTCATCTCCCTGACTACAGGAATAGGAATGTCTCCCCCAAATTATGGTGGAAATGGTTGGAAAATATTTTTAGTATTGGTAAACTACCTATTTTCCTCTAACCTCATTCTCTGAAATTGCTGAATCATTTTTATTGAAACACACAAAAATCAACCAGAGAAAGACAACAAACATGAACAATTTCTGACTGAGTGGTTAAAATTAGGCGGAGAAGCAATTGAAAACAGAGACTTATAATGGAATGGGTGATGCAGAATTAAGTATATATAACTCTAGTACCTCTGTGTATGATTAAATAACCAACTGGTACTATAGCAAAGTACGTACAAATAATTCAGAAGAATACCCGTGGATTGAAATTGCAATTAAAAACACATGTATAAAACAAATACAGTACTGGAAGCAAATGACCAGGAAGAGTCTGAACCTCAAAAGGATAAATAGATGTTACAGAATGGTGACCTAGTAGTACTTTCTTTAGATAGCAGTCCAATGGTAATGACTCTACTCACCTTTTGTAACATGATTTAGTGAAAGTTATTAGTTTTGCTATTGGAGACTTAGGATCAAATTTGGCCTCAGCATAAGCAGGTGCAACTCCTTGGCTTCCATTTGAGCTGTGCACACTTAAACCAGGGCTGAATTTGGTCCATAGAGTAGTTTAAGAATCACACATGACTTCATCCTCTCTTCAAATTAAATGAAAAACCATCTAGGACATCAAAAACAAAGGTGGCTAACATCCATAGTTTAATTTTGAGTCTTAGGGTAGAATAGAGCTGTATTTCCAAGTAAAAGATCCATATTAACCCTGTGCCACCTCCCTACTCCTCAAGTTTCTCTCTGATATGAAGTAAAGAAGCTTGTTCTCACAGGTAGTTCTGGAGGGAAGTTCTTCACCACTTTATTTACAGAGGGCTGGATCTAGTGAGGTGCTGAGTATCCCCCTAGAGAGCACAGCCTGTCCTCACCCCTGAGGTGGTTCTCAGCATCTTGCAAGATTGAGTCCATACTGTGGAATTTTGAAAGCAACGTTTACTGTCAGTTTTAATTTATTATATTTGTGAAAGACCTGGCATTTGTGTGCAACTTCAATTTCAAGTGTCTATTTTCAATGCAGAAGACAATGTCAGCAGCAGCAGATGTGAAAGTAATGATAGGCTGACAAGTGATATACAGACTAATTTTGGAAAGCACTTTCGTTGGCTCAGGACAAAATCAGGTCGTTTTGAAGAGTTGTATCATAATCAGTTATCCATTTTCAACCTCTGGGAAGGGAAAAGTTTCTCTTTGCCTGCACACCAATTAAATGCCTGATCTAGGGGTGTGTGAGAAAATAAGAAATACAGGAAAAGTATCATTACACTAACGAGAAGTACTTGTGGCACC
>NW_020664399.1:6624015-6743477 GCF_002925995.2 Terrapene triunguis
GCGGCCCCCACTGGCCGCGGTTCGCTGTCCCGGGCCAATGGGGGCGGCGAGAAGCGGCGCGGGTGAGCGATGTGCTGGCCGCGGATTCTTGCCGCCCCCATTGGCCCGGGACGGCGAACCGCGGCCAGTGGGGGCCGCGATCGGCCGAACCTGCCGCATCAGCAGGTAAATAAAACTGGCCCGGCCCGCCAGGGTGCTTACCCTGGCGAGCCGCATGCCAACGTTGCCGACCCCTGGTGTAGACCCAGCATAAGGGAAATACTACTACCACTACTAAGATCATCCAGGAGTTCGTGATAGAAATAAATAGGGCTGGCCAGGAAACAATTCCACTTTGTAAAATGTTTCAAAATTTGTTTTCATTCCAATATGGAACCAAAACAAAAATGAGAGAGAAACACTCTCTGATGCATAGGAGATTGGCCTGGGTGGCGGAAAACTCAAGTTCAATCTCTGGCTCCAAATCAGGCAGCATAGGAACTTGAACCTGGGTTTTTCCCAGGCCAGTACCCTATTATTAACATCAATTATTTGTTTCACCACAGCACTTTGAAGCCCTAGTCATGGACCAGGACTGAATATATCTCTCTTCCCTCCCTCCCTTAAATACATCCTGGACCTGAGAAACCTTCCTGATCATATTGGCATCAGAACCAATATTTTGGTTTTGACAAAACAGCATGTTTCAACAGAAAAAAAGTTTTCTCAAAAATATTTTGACCAGTTTTAGAAATAAGCCTTTTGCTAAAACATTGTAACTCGTGAAATTTGCGTGGTTCCTTGGTATCTGACTTTCCAGCTGTTCTAACAGAGGTGTAAAATTATCTGGTTTTGTATCTATCTAAACCTCTCTCAATGAGGTCCAAAATGGAATTAATGCTGTATCATTTTTCTCCCTATGGGATGTAGCTTGTGACATTTTATCATTGTTCCAAACACCCACAGATTTTTCAGCAGCTACATTGTAGAATCCTTGCTTTAATTTATAAAGAGTATATCGTAAAATAAAATATTTAAAATACATTGTAAATGATGTTTAAATTTGCCTGCCAATAATAAAAGCTGCCCCAACAATTCTCTGTTGAAATCTAAAAATACTATTATAGTCACTTTGCCCACTCAAGTTGCCACAGTTTCTTTGTGTGACACAGAACTAATAGCATTCATTTGAAAGGCAAACTGTTCCTTTATAGAAAATCCTTAAGAATTTAGTGGAGAATGATAACCCATCACATTTTTAAACCAACCTACAGAATTGTTTTGTGACTTTATATTAAATTCTGCTGGTTGCCTTAAAACTTTTACAGAATGGATACAATTCTTTATTAAACCCTATAAAGTTTTTAAACTGATTCTTACAACTTCCTCCTGGTTAACTTGCATAGAACACTTGGTTTCCTCCCTATTACATTCTATAGGACTTTTACACAGGGGTTTACCCGCTTAAAATACAGTATTAATGCATGAGTAATTCTGTGCATGTGCTGGTGTATGCTCATTTCCCTAATTTGTTTACACATACTCAAGATCTTGAAAATAAAGTCAAACATGACCAAATTCATTAAACTTATCTGGATCTTGGGACTTGAATATTGCAGAAGTTATTATTAATATTTCAGGTACTTTAAGTAAATTGAGAGATGCAAGGTGTGGGAAATATAATATGGAGATCATCATGTACAAGAGTTTAGTACTAAACAAGAAGTCTTAGCTCCTTAGGCATTCAAGTGCTTGTTAATCTCCTTAGAAAGAATTCAGAATCAGAATACTTGATACATTTTATTGTTTTAGTTACTGGCAACAGAAGTACAGAACCATGACACTTCCTACCTTCCAGGCCTTTTTCAAGGTTTAGAGACAGAAGCAAGGTTTTAACACAGAAAGAATACCATTAATTTATGTAAAGGTACAGTCTGACCTCTACATGTACACATTTCCTGTTAAGTAGGAGTTGAGTTAATTCATGGCAGAATAAAACACGAGAGAAATGGGGTCATTGCCCTGACACACCTGCTTCTGATGTATCTGATACAAGCCACATGGACGTGGTGACACTTTTGCCCCAAAACTTGGGGCTGCACCGATCTTGCACTGTATTTGAGCCTCAGGAACGCTAAACCTTTATTTATTTATTTTTGTTTGGGATCAGCACTTTCTGGTTTAATTATTAATTATTATTTGTATTATCAAAGTGCCTAGAAGCCATAGTCATGGGCTACAATACCACTGTGGCAAGCAGACAGTGGGAATTCAGTCATAGTTTCTGACCCAGAAATCTGTGTAACTGCCATCTTGGATTCATCCTTATGCCCTCCGCTACTGCTGAGCTGCTATCTTGTAATGATTTTGACACCGCTGTTCAGTGGTGCAAAAAATACAGATAGGCTTAAATGTCAGCTGTCTTTTCAACTATGCTTTTAACAGGTCCCTGATCCATTGCCACTGAATTAGTACCTCTAGGGGTCCCTGTCACATCTATACTGCAACTTCCAGTATCTCGTGTAGCTATACAGAGATTTCATTGCCTCAGCCCCAAATTTGGAGAAGATGCCTGCAGAACCACAGATTGATGGGCAATAGATCTGAATGAAGGCAGAGAGATAGTGGGAGAAGTGACATCAGCGTCAGCTTTTCAGGAAAATAAACAATAAAAGAAGGGGAGCTGAATCAGGCTCAGCTAGACCCTCCTAAACCTAACCTCAGGTAGGGGAGTTAAGATCAATCCAGGCTGCAGTCAAGTCCAAGAGTGGTGGAAGAGAGTTGAACAAACCAGACCAGGAGGGATCAGAGCAGGAACAGCGTGCATGAAGGTCAATGTATGTGTCTCACATAATATACAAAAAAATCTCTTGCCCTCGTATCAGGAACAGGAGGAAATCACAAGCACGGAAAAGAGTCCTGGATCCTGCAATTTTAGCATGATATTCTAGTGGTATTATTTGGTTGTCAAATTCATTCAATGGATAAGGATGAATTCCAGTTTTAAACGTGAGCAAGGGTATATGTTTCTGATTGAATGCTACCTCTATCTACAGTGGATTAGTCACTGATGTCAAAGGGAGATTTGTAGAAACATCAAAGATGGAATCTGGTCTTTGTATAGTAAACTCATAAGAGTTATTATTTGTGCAGTACATAATTGACACATTCTGCATGGCTCAGTTAGTCAATATTTTCATCTTTTAATAATTACACTGTTTGCTTGTGTCTCCTTATGTTTTTTTTTCCCTTTCCTGAAGCATCTTCCAATACCCATCCGTATGGGCTTCACTCCCTTCCACATTCCATCAGCTAAAATGATCATGAATTAATGTTTACTTTAAAGGATTATTTGCCTTTAAAATTAACATTCCAAATAGATTAAAGGAGGCGAGGGAGTCCAGAATTGTTTCAGACTGCTGCAGACTCAGGCAGACTGAGAGATTTACAACAGTTACACTTGCTATACATTGTGAAGGTTCTCTTTAAAAACAAGAAAACTAGAAAAAAAAATCGGTTAACTACCTTTCTCAACTGTTGTTCTTTGAGATGTGTTGCTCATGTCCATTCCATTCTAGGTGTGTGCACGTCCACATACACAGTCTTCGGAGACTTTTTCCTTAGCAGTATCCATAGGGTCAGCTGTGGCACCCCCTAGAGTGCTGCGCTTATGTATATCAGGTGCCGCCGACCCTATGCCCTCTCAGTTCCTTCTTGCCAGCAACTCTGACAGAGAGGCAGGAGGGCGGGTAATGGAATGGACATGAGCAATACATCTTGAAGAACAACAGTTACGAAAGGTAGGTAACCATTTTTTCTTCTTAGAGTGCTTGCTCATGTCAATTCCATTCTAGGTGATTCACAGGCAGTATCCTTAGAGGTGGGCTCAGAGTTCACAGCCTAGAGGACTGCAGTACTGCTCTACCAAAGCCAGCATCATCCCAGGCCTGCTGGGTAAGCGTGTAATGGGACATGAACGTGTGGACAGACGACCAGGTGGCTGCCCTACAGATTTCCTGGATTGGCACTTGGGCTAGAAAAGCTGCCAAAGAGACTTTTGCCCTGGTTGAGTGGGCAGTGACAATCAACTTGTGAAACTCCTTGTCTGAGGAGGTTGTGAAGGCTAGGACTATAACAGCATTTAAAAGAGAACTGGATAAATTCATGGAGGTTAAGTCCATTAATGGCTATTAGCAAGGATGGGTAAGGAATGGTGTCCCTAGACTCTCTTTGTCAGAGGGTGGAGATGGATGGCAGGAGAGAGATCACTTGATCATTACCTGTTAGGTTCACTCCCTCTGGGGCACTTGGCATTGGCCACTGTCGGTAGACAGGATACTGGGCTAGATGGACTTTTGGTCTGACCCAGTACGGCCGTTCTTATGTTCTTATGTAGAGGTGGCACCTTTGTCTCATCGTAGCAGTAGGGAATGCAGGCGGTGATCCAAGAAGAAATTATTTGAGCAGACACCGGATTACCTTTCATTCTGTCGGGCACTGCAATGAACAGCTGCATGGATTTGCGGAATGGCTTGGTCTGATCAATGTAGAAGTCTAGTGCCCTTCTGACATGTAGGGAATGCAGCTGATGCTTCTCCTCCGACTTATGGTGCTTTGGAAAAAAGACGGGCAGATAAATTTCCTGACCCATATGAAGCTGGCAGACCACCTTGGGCGGAAAGGTCGGGTGAGGACGCAGTTGGAACTTGTCCTTGTAAAAGACTATATAGGGCGGTTCCAAGGTAAGTGCTCTAATCTCAGGGTCCCTGCGGGCCGAAGTTATTGCAACCAAAAATGCAACCTTCCAAGAAAGGAGGAGGAGAGAACAGGAAGCCAGAGGCTTGAAAGGGGGTGCCAGGAACTGGGATAATATGAGAATTAAGTCCCACGGAGGGACTGGGTCCCTGACATGTTGGTAGAGGCACTCAAGGCCCTTGAGGAAGCTGGCAGTTATGCCGTGGGCAAAAATCAAACTGCCCTCTATTAGCAGATGGAAAGCCGAAATAGCAGCCAGATGGACCTTAATGGATGACAGGGACAGGCCTCAGAGCTTGAGGTGCAGAAGGTAGTCTAGGATTAAGTGCAGCGAAGCCTGCTCGGGCTGAATGCCTTAATTCAAATTTTAGGGTGAAGCCTCAAGAAACTGTGTCGAGCACCCAAAGGTCAGAGGTCAGTCACAACCAGGCTGATTGGAAGGGACATAGACTGTTGAGGAAAAAGCAGGGAGGAGGATTCTAGGCAGTGGCTGGGGCACTGTCCTTGGGCGCATCCTCAAAATGCCCGCTTCTGGTTGCACTGATCTAAAGATGGCCAAGCTGGGCAGAGGAGCGGGAAGATGAAAGGTTCCATCACTTAAATCCCTTTTCTTTCTCCTTCCTTCTGTAGGAGCTGGACTGGGGGACATCCCACAACCTGAATGGAGGCAGAGGAGACAGTGGCCGGAATGGCTTTCTAGTCTGTTGAGGGGTGTGCAGGCCCAAGGACCGAAGGGTGGCACAGGAGTCTGTAAGGCAGTGGAGCCGTGCATTGGTCAGCTCCAAGAAGAGCCCTTCTCCCTCAAATGGGAGATCCTGGAGGGTAGTCTGCATCTTCTGGGAAAGCCCGGAGAACTGTAACCAGGAGCTGTGCCACGTGACCACTGCAGAGGTGATGACCCTGGCTGCTGAGTCCGTCCCAGGCCATCTGGAGGGCACCTCTTGTCACCGCTTTGCCCTCATCCACTAAGGTGGCAAACTCCTGGGCTTGGTCCTGCGGAAGGCCCTCCTTGAACTTGCTGATGGAGTCCCACAAGTTGAAGTTGAACCTGCCTAGCAGGGCCTGATGGTTAGACACCCAAAATTGCAGGCTGGCCATTGAATTAACTTTTCTGCCAAATAAGTCTAGCCTTTTGGCATCTTTATTTTTGGGGGTGCCACTGGCCTATTCCTGCCTGTCTCTTTTTTTGATGGTAGACACCTGGATACCAGGGACCCTGCAGGAGGGTGGGTATACAGGTATTCAAATCTCTTTGCCGGGACATAATATTTCTTTTCCGCTTTCTTGGAGGTAGGTGGAATGGAAGATGGGGTCTGCCACACTGACTTGGCAATTTTCAGGACCCTTGGGTGGACAGGCAATCGACCTGGCCAGGGTCAAGGAGGGTATGACATTGAAGAGGTCGTTGAACTCCTCTGCTAGCTCCTCGACCTCCAGGTTCAGGTTAGCAGCCACCCTTTTGAGCAGTGCCTGGTGCTCCTTGAAATCATCAGGGGGACTGCTTGCTTGCGAGGGGCCCTCCACCGCCTTGTCTGGAGACAACAAAGATGATTGTACCACAGGGGGAGGGGTGGCTTCCCTTGCCAGTTCGGGGATGGCTCCTTGGGCATCAAGGCCTGCTGCACTGCTCCCTTGTTGGATTCGGCACTGTGCTCCAATGCCAGCTGGGCTGGAGGCAGTTTGTCTGATGCAGCCTGAGAGGAACGGTCGGAGTATGGGACTGGCATGACGGGTACACTCCACGGGCTCCAGTATTGACATTGGGTGGGTCACTGCCCTTGCTTTCACGTTGCCGCCCCTAGGGCCGTGCCCATCTTGTGGGCCGTTGGTGATTCAGCTCTCCTAGGTGAAGGGCTGAACTCTCCCTCCAGCTCGGACCACTGCCCTTCTGGCAACTAGGGCGGAGCTGTAGATGCCTGAGTCTGTTGGCTGGCTCTTGTCAGCAACCAGTAAGGAAAAGGCAAGGAAGTGCCCAAAGAGTGGTACTGGAGAGTCAGAGACCAATGCTGCGACTGGAAGCGATCCCGCACCAAGGGGGATTGACACCGGGGGGAACACCTAGGCGATGGGGATCTGCGCCACAGTGATCTCTGATCAGCAGTACCATAGGTTCAGGATCAGTGTCATGGCTTAGGTGTCCCATGCCTCGTAAGTGACAACCTTGGTGTTAGAGACCTGGGTCTTCTACAGAGAGATCAAGGCTGCGGCGCCAGGGACCTAGGCTGTAGTGACGCGGATCGATGCCTGCGGTCCGGGAGGCTCTGTCACTTTGGAGGAAGGTCCCATAACCGGCTTGCACTTAGAGGTCTGGGCCTTAACCGGGTCCATCACCTGGCTTGATGTATGAAGTACCAGCCGGCCTACTTGATCCTTGGCTGCTGGGGCACCTTGGGTACAGGTGGCCCTACGAGGGGCCAGAATTCCCTGCCACTCCCGGGAGTCAGAGGCAGATCCCTGGCTGAGCTTGTGGGTCTGACTACAGCAGTACCCCCGTGTAGCTCCGTAGCAGGCACATGGCCTAACACAGGCCCTTTGCCCGAAGTCCCCTTGTCCTGTGATGCTGACAGGCCCTTAGGCTTCAGACACTTCTTGGGCACCGGTGAAGGGGAACAGTGCCGGGCATGTTCCGGTGCCAGCAGTACGCTGCGTGTCAACACTAAAGTACTAGGCGTGGAGTCCGACTAGGAGGGATCCAAGGCAGAACAAAGTGCAGCCTCCATGAGGAGAGCCCTCAAGTGGATATAGCGCTCCTTCTGAGTTTGAGGGTGAATGTTCTTGCAGATCCTACACTTGTCTTTTCTATGTGATTCCTCCAGACACTTCAGACAGCTATCATGGGGGTCACTAAGGGGCTTCGGCTGGGTACACGATGAACATCGCTTTAAGCCTGAGGAATGGGGCATGCCCCACTCAATGGCAAAGTTCCAGACAGAACTTTAATTACTAAAACTATCTAACACTAAACTTAATGGTCAAATTAAGTACCTAAAAATAACTACAAAGGAGACAGAACAATGGGTTGAAAGATCCACTAATGCTCTTGCAATGCAAGAAAAAGGCACTCTGACCACCATCACAGGCAGTAAGAAGGAACTGAGAGCATAGGATCAGCGTCTCCTGATATACTGATGCATAAGCTCAGCACTCAAGGGGGTGCCACAGCCGACCCTACGGATACTGCTAGGGCAAAAGTCTCTGATGAATGTGCACGTGGGCGTGCACACACCTAGAATGAAATTGACATGAGCAAGCACTCGTAGAAGAAAGCTCTTTTTAAATGAGAGCTTAGAATGTGCAGAATTTGAATGTATCGACTGAGACTCATAAATACATTCATTCAAATACATGGATTCCCTCTGTGGGCTGTTTGATACCTCACCATTATTCAATATTCTTCAAATTCTAAGTCTTTTTTGAAGCTTTTTTTACCTCACAAAACAGTCAATACAATGTAATAAAATAGGATGCCTCTCAGCTAAACCAATCTTGGAGAAAAGAGAAAACTGTCCAGCAAAACAACTACAACTGTGTTAGGACTAACTAAGCAATAAAATAACCAAACTCAGGCATTCTTTCTCTGCTTTTACATTTTATACAGTTAGATTTTGGAGAAATGCTTATTGTTAGTTGTGATGCAGTTGTTTGTTTAGAACAGGGGTCAGCAACCTCTGGCACGCGGCTTGCCAGGGTAAGCACCCTGGGGGGCCGGGCCAGTTTATTTACCTGCTGACGCGGCAGGTTCGGCCAATCGCGGCCCCCACTGGCCGCGGTTTGCCGTCCCAGGCCAATGGGGCGGCGGGAAGCGGCACGGGCGAGGGATGTGCTGGCTGCGGCTTCCCACCGCCCCTATTGGCCTGGGACGGCGAACTGCGGCCAGTGGGGGCTGCAATCAGCCGAACCTGCTGCGTCAGCAGGTAAATAAACTGGCCCGGCCCGCCAGGGTGCTTACCCTGGTGAGCCGCGTGCCAGAGGTTCCGACCCCTGGTTTAGAAGCTTGTTTAGATGTCATCACCACTATAAGTTGGTTCTGTCTTATTCTCTCTCTCCAGTGGAATAATTTCTTAAATGCAGAGCTACTGCTCCAAAGATACCATGCAAGAAAAATAAAATTATATATGTACATGATGCAAAATTCATTATATCAGTGACAGAATCCGAGATTCTGATCAGGAAGTGTAATACAGATAATTAATTATAGTTCTGGACCCTTAATATTTGTGTTCACTGCCTTTTTGTGATATTAACTGTATACAATTTTAATGTGGAATTATTATTTATGCAATATTTTTGTTTTATATAGGCCCCAATTCAAAGTCTTTAGTCAGTCTTTACTCAGGCAAACTTCCCAGTGACTTCAATGGGAAATTTTCCTGTGTCAGGAGTGAATAAGAACTTCAAAATTGGATTCTCTATTTTGAAAAAAATATATAGCTAAGGATTTAGGATGACAAAAAATAGAAAAACATACATGAATTATTGATTCACATTGGTATTCCCAAGGGCTATCTAATTTTAAATAGGCATACTTTTATCTACTCTGAGCACAAGTACACAGGTATTTAAAAATGTATTTTGATATTAATACAAAGAAATCTTGGGTTTAGTTTGCATATTTCTTTAAGCCAAAACTACTCATGTATTTTTTTTAGAAAGTTTACAAATTAAAATAAGTTGATGCTCATAGAACAGATTTTATCAACAGGAAAGACAATATTTTTAATTAGTTTCATCCTAATTTGAGGTTAATCCTGGCTAACTGATTTGCATATACTTTCCCTATGGGCAGGGAAAAAAGAATCTAATATTAAATTCAGAACAGAGAAGTACTCCACACTAACCTCCTAAAGTGAATAAAAAGCAGCACAAACATTCAAAAACTCTATTAGAATATTATAGTTAAATTGTTTGCTGTATAGTTAAGATAAAATTAACCCTACCATAGGGGGTTCATAGAAAGCACTCAGAAATGCAATGCAATGCAACTCTTGTGGTAGATTTGTCTAGGGGATGGTTATAAATAGGCCACATGGGCGCGGGGGGGGGGGGGGGGGAATCACTTGCATTCATGGTAGGTATTCTTCATGCTGGTCCTGGCTTAGCTGGTTCAAGGAAGAAAGTGGGTATTACTGGATCTGTGCTTATGCAATTTCCATGTGGAGTCACTGAGCAAGGAAGGTGCTGCGTTATAGCCCATGGTCCTTCCCTTCAGTAGATTCCCCCTCCCTCACCTCACAGAGGACACTAAACAAAACACATTTGCTCATGCCTGTGCACATGGTCTGAATTTCACCTACAAGTAGAGCTGGGCGAAACTTTTCAGATGAATAATTTACTCACTAATATATGCAGTTCCAGGTTGACCAAAACTATTCACAATTTGGTATCAATATTTGGTGAATAGATTCATCTGGAAGAAAAAATCCCATTTTTTTTCAAAAGTCTACAAATTTCATTTCAATTTCTGAAATGCAGCATTCTACTTTTTGTTTTGAAACTAGAATTTGTACTAGGAAAATTTTTGTCCACCGCTACTCCCTCCAAAACTCTCCTGTTAGCGGCCTCTCTTTGTGGCAATGAATTACTTTCACCATCATTACATAAGAACTGACAAAGGGCAAAAAATTCATCACAATTTCCCCTCCACAAAATGTCATTTATTCTTAAGTTAAATAAAAACAATTTTTGGACCAAATTTAACGGGAAATATTTTTGTCATGTGATTGATTGAGTGCAAACACTAAGCCATTCATTAGAAAATTCTTGTGAGTTTTGAAAAATCTCTCAAAGGAGAAAAAGGATTAGTTATGGTGCTATTTTCCAAAAGACACAGACCCCAATGTTGCAAACCCTTACCTACCTACTTAACTTTACTCCTGGGAATTACTTTCTAACACTTCTATTGTGAGAGGATTTAACGGACCTTACCGGGCTGGACCCATCCTACTGTGCTAGGCCCTGTACGAACATATAATACAAGACAATTTCTGCCACAAAACTATATACTCGCTTAAGTGCTTTCAAGAGTGGGACTTTAATTTTGACTTTTCCATTAATTTGCTATGGGACTATAGTTATATTTTCATTCATCATAATAACTGAGTTTTTTGAGAATACTGTATACATTTAAAGGGTAATGTTTTCAAAAGTGCCTAAATGCCTTAGGAGTTTCAGTCTCATTTTCAGAATCACTAATGTACTTAGGAAACCAACTTCCATTGACATTCAGTGAGACTTAGGCTCCTAAATGCCTAAGTCACTTTCAAAATGGCACTGAAGCTCCTAAGGCATTTAGGAGCCTTTGAAAATTGTATACTATATTAATGTGAGGCAGTGACAGCTGTTAGAATAGAACAGAGGACCTTTGCTCTTAGCACAAGCCCTATACCGTCCACAGGAGTATTTCTTCTCCTCGAATTTTTGCAGTCTCTTAAAAAATGTGCACTACATCTACTGGCTGAAACTTCATACAAAAGATGTGTTCTCACTAGTTTTCACATGCTTCACTTAGAAAATGTTCTCCCAATATCCCATGAAAACATCTGAAAAATTCAAATGGTGCATTACACAAAACACATTAATTCATATGTTCACACGTTTGTGAATTTTCTAGTTTTTTCATCCATCTCTGACAGGAACATCAGTGGTAGCTGAAACATACTGGGGGTTGTTTGGCCCAAGAAAAAGGGACATTGTTACCAGCCAGGTTAGATTAGCATTGTGCAATGAAATGATATGACTCTCTGTCCATTCAGAAATATTAGAAGATAACTCTGGAAAGAGAGAGAGAGATTTGACATTTTTGGAGTGCTGCATTTTAATGTGAGGCTTTTGTTTTTTAGAGTTACATAGGTAGTTATATAATTTTCATCTCCAAACCATTGCATTCTACTAGATGGCTTTACCATGTGGCAAATGATTTAATATACTAGTTATCACATGATTTCAGCAGTTTTTTTCATGAGGGCTGCGGAATCAGGCACTCTTCAACTGCCTTTCGGCTTTTGGCATTGTGCAATATTGCTGGCAGAAAATGACTACCACAACCCATTCAACAAGTGGCTGCTTGTATTTCACTGTGCTGAGCATGGGGATTTCTGCATTTACTGTCTGAACTGCATCTTTTGGATAAAAGCCTGTGTGTTGGTGTGTGTGTGTGTCATTCTCTCTCTCTCTAGAAAGTATTATCAGATTACATGCAGGTGAAACACAAAGGTTGAAAAAGATCAGAACAGAATAGAGAACACACTGCTATTTCCAGAAGCCATTAATTAAAGGTTCCTGTGAAAATGAGAGTTTGTGGATATATGCATACCCCTAACAGATGGAAAATGCTTCTGCCAGAGTAATTCTTCCTCTTCAACTAGAAAATGAGGGTCATTGGAATTATTCAGTGTGGCACCTATTGTAACTGTGCCACAAAGATTCCTTTATGTTTCTGAAATGTTCATGTGTGAGAGAAAGACAAAGAGCCATTTATCAGTGATTGGTAATTTCTAGCAGGAAATTTAAAAGAAAACATTCAAAGTCACAAGTACAGCTGGGAGAATAACTGATTTTTTTGGTTCTCTGGCAGTTCTGTGTGTGTGCGGGGGGAGGGTGGGGGGCGAATGGTTCAGGTTGAACTAAAATTAGATTTGGAACCACAAGTTTTCAAAAGTTTTCAGCAAATCGACAAAATCCATTTTGGGTTCAATTAAATGTTGCATATGACCCAAAATAGACTATATTGATTTACTGAAATTTCATTTAATTTGACCCAAAACATTTTGTTTCTGGGCATTTTTAAAACGTCATTGTAAAATTTCTTAATAATATTGAATCAACATAAACTGTATTTTTTGGCAAATAAACTATTTGTCCAAAAATATTCACCCACCTCTAGTCCTGAGCTCTCCAATTGATACTAAAAATATCCAAATAAAAGGGATTTCCTCTGATATTTGCTTCCTGGTGCTTGGGGGCAATTAGCATGTCCTAAAATGTGAGAACTAAGGCACTACATATACCTATTTTATGTCTTTTACTGCAAGATCTTTTCACGTAGAGCACTCTTACAACTGCAATATTTAAAAGTTCACAGAAAAAAACAGGAGCACTGATAATCACAGTTGTTAAGGTTGCTTAAGCCTCTTCATTCTTACTGTCTGTTTTCAGTCATCTATAGTTTTCTAAAGCATTCATCTTTCATTATGACATTTTTCAGGTTAGGCCCAACTGCAAACAAACAAACCACACTTGTGCAAAAATTGTCAACACTTTTAGATTGAGGAGTCTCAAAAACAAAACAAAACAAAAACCTTTACTTTCCCATGTAACAATTCTAGTGACTTTTTTTTTTAAAAGTCTAGCAGCTAAATGACTAGGGCAGAAAGCTGGAATTTGGTACAGAAGAAGCCCATATAAAGGAGGAAATGCCTTTTAGGGTCCTATGAAGTTGTTTTGACAGTACTGAGTTCTAAGGCTGAGAATTGTATTTTACATATGAATAGTGCAAGTGACATGATTTTAGTAGTTTTTAGCAACAGTCAGAGGAAAGGTAGAGTATGCTGCATGTACATTGTTAGATTACTTCACTGCTAAATGAAAGATTAATGAAAATTAACAATAAATGAGGCAAGGCTTTTCAGGAGCTCTGTGTTTGTTCAATGTTTGTACAGTACCTATCATGATGGGGTCCTAGTCCATGACTTGGGATTCTAGGTGCCACAGTAATACAAATAAATAATAATAAAACTCATTTCCTGCATCTTATAAGAACATATAACTTTAATTTTGTTTCCTTGTGCTTATGCATGGTGGGGATATGGTCACATACTGCCACATAAATAATCAAATCTATCACATATAGTTTATAAAACATTTCTTCTTCACCGCACTGTGAGGTAGATTGCACCTTTCAGCACAGCTCTGAGCACCAACCCAGAAGTACCCCCTGGAGGCAGAGTGACTTTCACACACTTCTCTGAACAACAATTCTCCTCTTGCTTCCTCCTTGCTCTGGAGGAAGTAACTATTTGTTACTCACCTACTAACATCAGATTATAACAACCTGTACTGGCTAAATTGCGCTGATCAGTAAGGGCGATGAGGTGAAGCTAAGTCTCGGTCTTTTCCCAGTGAAATCCCTGCAACCTGCATGGACACTTTTCAAAGACACCATAATAGAGGCCCAACTTAAATGTATACCCCAAATTAAAAAAAACACAGTAAAAGAACTAAACAAGAGCCACTTTGGCTTAACAACCATGTAAAAGAAGCAGTGAGAGATAAAAAGACATCTTTTAAAAAGTGGAAGTCAAATCCTAGTGAGGTAAGTAGAAAGGAACATAAACACTGCCAAATTAAGTGTAAAAAAGTAATAAGAAAAGCCGAAAAGGAGTTTGAAGAACAGCTAGCCAAAAACTTAAAAGGTAATAACAAAATGTTTTTTAAGTACATCAGAAGCAGGAAGCCTGCTAAACAACCAGTGGGGCCCCTGGATGATCGAGATACAAAAGGAGCACTTAAAGATGATAAAGGCATTGCGGAGAAACTAAATGAATTCTTTGCTTCAGTCTTCATGGCTGAGGATGTTAGGGAGATTCCCAAACCTGAGCCATCCTTTGTAGGTGACAAATCTGAGGAATTGTCACAGATTGAAGTGTCACTAGAGGAAGTTTTGGAGTTAATTGATAAACTTAACAATAACAAGTCACCTGGACCAGATGGCATTCACCCAAGAGTTCTGAAAGAACTCAAATGTGAAATTGCGGAACTATTAACTATGGTTTGTAACCTGTCCTTTAAATCAGCTTCTGTACCCAATGACTGGAAGATAGCTAATATAACGCCAATATTTAAAAAGGGCTTTAAAGGTGATCCTGGCAATTACAGACCGGTAAGTTTAACATCAGTTCCAGGCAAATTAACAACAGTAAAGAATAAAACTGTCAGACACATAGAAAAACATAAATTGTTGGGCAAAAGTCAACATGGTTTCTGTAAAGGGAGATCATGTTATACTAATCTATGAGAGTTCTTTGAAGGGGTCAATAAACATGTGGACAAGGGGGATCCGGTGGACATAGTGTACTTAGATTTCCAGAAAGTCTTTGATAAGGTCCTTCACCAAAGGTTCTTACATAAATTAAGTTGTCATGAGATAAGAGGGAAGATCCTTTCATGGATTGAGAACTGGCTAAAAGACAGGGAACAAAGGGTAGGAATAAATGGTACATTTTCAGAATAGAAAGGGATAACTAGTGGTGTTCCCCAAAGGTCAGTCCTCGGACCAATCCTATTCAACTTATTCATAAATGATCTGGAGAAAGGGGTAAACAGTGAGGTGGTAAAGTTTGAAGATGATACTAAACTGCTCAAGATACTTAAGACCAAAGCAGACTGTGAAGAACTTCAAAAAGATCTCACAAAACTAAGTGATTGGTTAATGTGGATAAATGTAAAGTAATTCACATTGGAAAAAATAACCCCTACAATACATACAATATGATTGGGGCTAATTTAGCTACAACTAATCAGGAAAGAGATCTTGGAGTCATCGTGGATAGTTCTCTGAATTCGTCCACGCACTGTGCAGCGCCAGTCAAAAAAGCAAACAGGATGTTAGGAATCATTAAAAAAGAGATAGAGAATAAGATGGAGAATATAAATCCATGGTACACCAACATCTTGAATACTGGGTTCAGATGTGGTCTCCTCATCTCAAAAAAGATATATTGGCATTAGAAAAGATTCAGAGAAGGGCAACTAAAATGATTAGGGGTTTGGAACGGGTCCCATATGAGGAGAGATTGAAGAGGCTAGGACTTTTCAGCTTGGAAAAGAGGAGACTAAGGGGGGATAAGATAGAGATATATAAAATAGTGTGTGGTGTGGAGAAAGTGAATAAGGAAAAGTTGTTTACTTGTTCCCATAATATAACAACTAGGGGCCACCAAATGAAATTAATGGGCAGCAGGTTTAAAACAAATAAAAAGAAGTTCTTCTTCACATCGCACAGTCAACCTGTGGAACTCCTTGCCTGAGGAGGTTGTGAAGGCTAGACTATAACAGGGTTTAAAGGAGAACTAGATAAATTCATGGAGGTTAAGTCCATGAATGACTATTAGCCAGGATGGGTAAGGAATGGTGTTCCTAGCCTCTGTTTCTCAGAGGGTGGAGATGGATGGCAGGAGAGAGATCACTTGATCATTACCTGTTAGGTTCACTCCCTCTGGGGCACCTGACATTGGCCACTGTCAGCAGACAGGATACTGGGATGGATGGACCTTTGGTCTGACCCAGTATGGCCATTCTTATGTTTTCCCTGACACTCTCCAAACACTTGCTTGGAGTGCGGAGAATAAAAGGGCATGCAGCACTTACTTACTCCATGGGTTTTGTGGCCATGGCTTGGACCTTATGCTAGCAGAAACTATTTGAAAAGCTGCTAAGTAAAGACTGAGCTGTTAAACTGTTTTATACAATAAAGGCAGGTGCTGGGAAATCACCCTCAGGACATATTTTGCATGTGCGGGATGTAAGAGAGGGGTAGCTGTGGCTGCTAGCTGTTTTTATTGTTTATTTTCAAGTTACTTTCCCAGTGAGGGAAATTTTGGAGCCTTTCAACTGCTCTCTTAGCATAGCACTTGGACTGGCCATGCACTCCCTTTATAAGACTGGCGGGGGGAAGAGACTCGGGGTGGGGTGGCAGGGTCTTTGGGATATTCCTTGTTCTACCCAGAATGGGAGAGGGGATTTAAAACTGAGCCTGCATGACACAGATGCTTAGTGTGGGTCTGAGCAGCGTGAGTAGGGTGAACCTGTTTTAAGAAAACAACATCATGGCAGTCTGAGAGGATCTTACTATTCACAGTAGAAAGGAGAGGCTAGGAGTGTAGCTAAGTGAGACACTTTTATAGAAATAAGGGAGCAAGCCAAAACGTGTTGCTTCTTAACCTGGAGAACTCTTTGAATACTCTAAGGGCCAGATGGAGGTTCTTGTTTTATAAATAGGCTGGGCCAGATCTTCATATCCAGCAACAACCTTGGGAATTAAACTTTCCCCCAAGTAGAGCAGCTCTATGTCAATCCTCCCACCATCCTTTTCACAACACCGCTACCTGCTGTGCCTGGGGAAATGGCATAGCAGACTGCAGGGATAGGCTGGGTGGCATAGTGGGCAAGGGGAATCCCTACCTTCATAGGACTAGGCATGTCTAAAGGCATAGCCATCCCACAGCATGGACAAGAGTAGAGCCTGTACCCTTATGGTGCTAGCTAAACAATGAACATATAAATTGAGTGTGTACAATATTGTGACTATGTTCTATTTCCACAGTCATCTAAGTTAGAGATGGAAAAGACTCTATCACAGGGGAGTGGTCCCTACAGCATATTTGCATGTATTTAGTTAAGTCTCTTTAAACATAGCAAAGTATGGGCTTTTCATCGCTGAACTTGAGAGAAAAATCCTTTGTTTAAAACCTGTCTGTAAAGATGTTTTCCCTGATATCCAGCCTACATTTCCCCCTTCTTACCTCTAGTCCTTTACTCCTAGTTGTTATACTGTAAATTACTTCTCTCTGTCCAAATGTGGTCTATAATAGCAAGATGTGATCACACCAGGACCATCTACAGAGGAACTATTATTTCCATGTTAACTGGTGATATTGTGTACATAGTTCACCTTTCTATTGCTTTGTCACATTGCAAATTAATGTATAGTTTGGTACTCTCTATAATGACCAGCTCTTTTACAGTATAAACAGTTTCCAGGTTCCTCCCTCCCATTGAAAATCTGTATGCTGGATTATTTTCCCCAAGTCTATTAGCTGTATTTTTGTCCAAGTTAAATCTCATCCTGTTTTCTATATAGGTTTCTAATCTCATTAGGATTATTATTTCCATCTCCTGTCTGGGTGGTGGCAACTCCGCCCAGTTGTGTATAATCTGTAAATTTAACTGGTATGATGCTTATTCCCTTTTCCAGAGAACTAGTGAAGATATTAAATAACAGTTCTTGCAGTACACTACTAGATACTTCCTCTCCCCAATTACACAACACATTATTTATAGTTCCCCTTTCTCTAAAGTGCTTCAGACTGTTTTTGGCCCATATGACAGTGGTATTCCAAGCAACAGGATATTTCCAAGTGAGCTTTCATGAAGCAGTATCAAATTTTGATGATTATTCTATGCTAAAAGGCCATATCGGGTACAGTAATAATATCAAACAACTAAAAAGATCTGATTATTTTAACTGATTAACCCATCAGGACTGTCCAATACCTCGCCTCTCCTTCAAGACTACTTATGGCCACCTTACCGTCCCCTGTTTTTGGAAGCCTGGGGAAAGAGAGAAATTGTGCTGCATAACTTGAAATTCAGCCAGACTGTCAACCCAGAACTGAGGATCACTCTTTAAGAGTTATCATCCACTTCATAACTGGACAAAAGACTGTCAGATGAAGCTGCCACACAGGGAGAGAGGTGGCCTCTTGGGTAATTAGATCTCAACACATTTAGGGCCATCTAAGCAAAAATCAATATTTTGGAAATACACTTGGAAATGAATGGGAAGCCAGTGAAGATCTTGGAGCACTGATGCAATGCTGAACATGTTTAAAGTACCAATACGAATGTAGGCCATTACATTTGCACTCGTTGAGATTTTCTGAATTATCTCCAGGAATAGCAGCACTTAGAGCAAGTCAGAATTGCCTAATCAAGAGATGACAAAAGCGTGAATAACTTAAGTGAGGTCTGCTTACAAAGAAAGGGCCCAACTTTCTAGCCTAGCACAGATGGGGAATAAAAAGTGTTGTCCACACAGCAGCAAGTGATCATTCAGAAACCACTGAGGAATCTAACATGAGTGCACAGTTATTAGCTTCTGTGACTTGATCTCTCAAGTGAACGGACGTAATCAACAATTCTTCATATGCTTTTAGAAATGGTCCACTTATTGTGTTCCCTTCCTCTACTAATTGTCAAAAGTTAATTAAAAACACAAAGTTTGTTTGGAAAGATCTATGCTTTAGAAATCCACTGTTCTTATTGTTTCTGGTTCCTTATCTTCTAGATATGTACTGGTCTTCACAAATTGCCAGGATAATTTTTAAGTCAGTGTATTTTCTTTACTCCAGTCATTTGGTACTGCCTCAGTTGTGAATTAATTTTTAAAAAAATGATTAGCCACCTTCCTGTGTACTAGCTTACATGGAGTTGCCACAGAAAAAATGGTGTGCAGGGGCTCTAACGATAAACACTCCATCAGCAGCCCCAACTCGTGAAATCCCAACACCACTTCTAGGGCCTATTCCAGCAGACACTGAGGCACATTGGCAAATTTACTTCTTAGTCCCACACTGCACAAAGTTAAGCAAGTAAGTAAGATTTTAGAGGATAATGTTTGCAAGATTAGACCCTTCAGGGTACAGAAGGCCTTCACTAGGATCCATCCCATGCTATGGACCAGATCCTCAGATGGTGTAAAACAGCATAGCATCATCTAAATCACTGGATCAGTGCCAATTTAACACCAACTGAGGGTCCGACCCTTGATATATTAATGCAAACTAGAGTTCAAAGAACAGAATGGAGTTTTCATGAAAATGTCATCCACTTTGTTGAGATTTTGACCAGCTCTACAGCAAACATTCCTAATGTCTTAAAAAAAAATCAGGAATATATGGAAATGTTTCCATTAATGCCATGAATTACTCAATGTACTCATTTATGAAGACTCACATTCTGAAGGGGCAATTAAGCTAGAGGGCAATACAAATCTGGCATGAGCTTGAATTTCCCTCTTGTATTAAACTGTAATGATCTGTTTCAATTGTAAAACCAAATTAAAGTAACTGGATAAGTTTATAATACTTACACAGAACTAGGTGAGAAGTGAGGATCAACTATTTTTTGTTCCTTTTCATTGGAATTTTGCTGAAGTGAACCTGTCAAAATAACTAGTTATTGCAAGAATAATGAGTTTACAAAATGTGAAGACATTTGAGCAAATCTTTATACTGAAATGCCTCTTCACCTTTTTTTAAAATAAAAGATGCCAGAATTCACAGTGCAGTCAGCGGACCTGATGATTTTGATCCCACTTCAGTGAACACCAGAAATAGCCCCAAGAAAGTCAGTGGAGTCACACTGGTATAAAATCATCATGTGAGATCAGAATCAGTTCGAATGGGAGTGTCCCTTAGTAAGGTCTAAATAAAAACTGACCAGAAAGTTCCTAAGAATCTCACGACTTAGCTAATATTTATTTTCATGTTACTTCTTACTGAGCAAAGACTTTAGTAATTAAACATGAAGTTGGGAGGATGCTTTAGAAATAATGATGGTAAAACCAGGCCCATTCTCCTCTCCCTGCATTCAGATAACTCCTATTAGTGTCAATGAGAATGATGCACATGTAGGGGCTGACAAATAGGCTCCCAACAGTGTTCACATTTCATTCCAGCCTTCTGGTTTGGAAGGCAGAAGCTGTCATCTAATTGTCCTCTTGTTACTGGCTCTAGTAATTAACTATTTAGACAAATGATTAATAGTTACCAGATAATTACATGGTTACAACACAGTGGCTATATATGCTTTGTAGTAAAAGAGAAATAACCAAGCAACAGTAAAAGTAAAGAAGAGTTGGATATTTTACTCTGTATTCATCCCATGAATCCTGAGATTTGAAACTTTAAAATAGTCTACTAGGCATTAAGCAAGACACTGCATCTCTCTCTCTCGCTCTCTCTTTTTTTTTTTTTTTTTTTTAATTAAAGATTGCCTGGAACATTGCCTTCCCCCACACCTTCCTTCTTATATATTGTATGGTGTTTTGCTTGCTTAAAAGAGATCCTCCGTATCCTTTATGTTATGATTAATAAGATTCCACTGTCGGCACAGACCCCTTTGGGAATTGGTTATTTATTCAACAGAAAAATACATTTTTGAGAAAAGAGGTTTCAAATCTGGGAAAATAAATAACTCAAGCTAGTTCTCTTCCATTTTGTTTCAATCCTCAGGTATCCATTCCTTATCCATAAGAAATTTCACACAGAGCTCTCCAATCATCCTCACAGCCTGCACCAGTGCATTTAACCCTTTCACCCTTACTCTACTAAGCAAAGCAGGTAAGTACTCCATTCAGATGGGGTAACCACTAATTAGCATACTAGTTTGTTTTACTTATGGTGGGAGGAGGAAAGGAAATTCTACTTCTACTAAAAGTAAATCTGATAGTATCAGCTATTCCCTTTTGGAAAAGACCTATACAATTTAATATAGATGAAATGGTTCCATAGAAATTACTCAAATGTACTGAATTAAATAATTATCCTTTTTTGTATGTGTTTTTGAACCACCCTTTAAAATTAGTAAGGAGGGATCATTTTCTATTACATTTTATAGAGTATTTTGAAAAATTTAAAGCATATTTTTTCTAATGAATTGTATGAGACTTTTCTACAAGGGAGAAAAGGAAAAGTCTTCAGTCATTCTTTTAATATAATAGTAAAGACTTTTCCCATACTGAAAATATTGCAGCAACAGGTAGAAGCTAATGCCCAAGAACTTAATCTTTGCCCTAGAGGTTCTGGTGCATAGCCTAAAAATTTGATGATAATAACTGTTAAGGAAAGCCCCCTGGAACATTTCAATTATAATTTATCTGTACGCTGCAACACCTCCCAGTGAAACACAGTGTCACACATAATTATACAGAACCCGGAGATAACACAAAAGACCATCTGTAAGCTTTGAACAGATGTAGCTTTTGAATACTTGAGCTTATCTTAGGCTTGAAAATTTTAAAGCTCAAAACAAGTGTGGCTTAACAAAATGATATGAGAGTGGTAACATTTTCAAAAACAGGGCTCTTCAGATTTCTCTACTGTTCTGTATTCTGCTCAGTACTGTTTAGAAACTAGTATCTATTTGTCCCACAGTAATACGTTGTAAGTAAACTTATCTCTGTTTTTGACACACACTTTATTACTCAGCTGCCAGTGACCTCTGCAAGTGAAATGTCCTCTGAAAAGGTCTGAAACTTAGCACAGAAACATAAGACGTGATTAAAGGTTGGCAGGGAGTGTTGCACTCCATCTGGAGTTGCACTCAGTTTTGGATGACATTCCTGCTTTAACAATGAGGAGTCCTTGTGGCACCTTAGAGATTAACAAATTTATTTGGGCATAAGCTCTCATGGGCTAAAACTCACTTCATCAGATGCATAGAGTGGAAAATACTGAGGCAGATATAAATACACAGCACATGAAAAGATGAGAGTTGCCTTACCAAGTGTGGGGGGAGTCAGTGCTAACGAGCCAATTCAATTAAGGTGGAAGTGGGCTATTCTCAACAGTTGACAGGAAGGGGTGAATACTAATGAGGCCAATGTAATCAAGGTGGCTCATTTCAAACAGTTGACAAGAAGGTGTGAGTATCAGCAGGGGGAAATTAGTTTTTGTAGTGACCCATCCACTCCCAGTCTTTATTCAGGCCTAATTTGATGGTGTCCAGTTTGCAAATTAATTCCAGTTCTGCGGTTTCTCATTGAAGTCTGTTTTTGAAGTTTTGTTGTTGAAGAATTGCCACTTTTAAGTCTGTTATTGAGTGTCCAGGGAGATTGAAGTGTTCTTCTACTGGTTTTTGAATGTTATAATTCTTGATGTCCATTTATTCTTTTGCATAGAGACTGTCCGGTTTGGCCAATGTACATGGCGGAGGGGCATTGCTGACACATGATGGCATATATCACATTGGTTTTAGGTATCAATCATTTAACTCCCCTCCAGCCCTAAATAAACACATGGGGCTTGTCTAGATGAAGCATTAGTGCATGGCAAGCTGGGGTATAAATCTACAGAATAATAATGTGCCACCTGCTAACAGTGCATATGGACCCTACTGCTGTGCTCTACAAGTTTCCAAATATGCACACACAAGCCCATACAAAACTCCCAAGCACCATAAAACCACCATAAGGACTTGGCATTTTGGTGGCATTTTGGTGGCATTTTGGATAGAAGTCTGAGCACAGGGGACATGTCTTGAACAGGCTTTAAACATGGACCTCCGCACTCTGTCCTGCAGATGTAATACATCCAGGTGAAAGGGGAAGCTTTTTGGGGGAGGGATAGCTCAGTGGTTTGAGCATTGGCCTCCTAAACCCAGGATTATGAGTTCAATCCTTGAGGGGGCCACTTAGGAATCTGGGGCAAAATCAGTACTTGGTCCTGCTAGTGAAGGCAGGGGGCTGGACTCGATGACCTTTCAAGGTCCCTTCCAGTTCTAGGAGATAGGACATCTGCATTATAATATTAAATATAAGCTTATTGGTGGGGCACAATAGGAAATTTTCACTTAACATGCCTGTGCCGTAACTGTTCCCTGGATCAGTGGTTCTCAACCTACTTACCATGGTGGGCCGCATATGCAGCTCTCTATGTGTTATGTGGTCCACATCCACACTACCTGTATGGCCCTGAGGATGTCCCTGGGGCCGCAGCTGTGTGCTGATTGGGCTGCAAGTGGCGTGCATGGGTTGAGAACCACTGCTCTGGATAAACAAAAGACTTCAGACTCTAGTGCTGTTAATCTGATATCTTTGATTAACAGTATATTTAATGTAATATATAGTAGAAACTGACTACTTCAATTCAGTAATCACATAGTGTAAAGGATAAAGAATAGATGAAGAGTAAAACGGTTGGATTTCCCACTGCCCATATACTAACCACTATGAAAGATAAAAGTAAAGTCAAGGACAATTGAGCCCAAGATGACAAGTAACTTTATAGAAAGCAGATGACAGACTTACAGGTGAATAAGGTAATCTCTGGAGGTTAATAGAAACTGTACACAAAGACAATTTGAAAGACAAACTCCAATTTGTTCCCATTTACAGACGCCTTATCTAAGTGTGCTTAAGGGCAAAACAGAGATTAACTGAGTCAGAAAAGCTCTGTGAATGGAGGCAACCTGAGAGAATCAGAAAGGTGCTTTAAATAAGCAAAAAAGCAACTCATATGGGATAAGACTATATCCAAATATTCCAGCTTATTGGCAGGACAGGTATGACAATCACAGGCATATCTTGAGGCTATTGTATTTAACATTATGAATGTTATCTGTGTGGGAGAGCCAGCCCTGGAAAGCATGAAAAACTTAAAGATCATGCTTAAAATTTGCCAGCAACAATATTGAGGAAGATTCCTAATAGTCTTTTGATCTTAGTCAAGTTTCCATTATTAATTTTGAATGGACCAGACAGGGACAACCAGAGAGGTGAGAGGGCCCAATATACATCCATGGAACAGACTGTACTTATTTCAACCATCCCATAAACCTTCTCTAGAGTTTTTTTCAATCCCATGGTTTTCCAAGTGTTGAAGGGCATGACCCAGCAAGATAGTGAGCACCTTCCAGTCTTCTTGCAATCAATGGGAGTGAGTACTCAGCATTTTGCTCTTTAAGGCCCCAACTGGGAAAATTATAATAGACGTTCAGATCATCGAAACATAGGGCTGGAAGGCACTTCCAGATGTCATAAGTCCAGCCCCCTGTGCTGAGGGAGGACCAAGTAAACCTAGACCATCCCTGACAGGTTCTTGCCCAAGCTGTTCTTAAAAACCTCCAGTGATGGGGATTCCACAGACTCCCTTGGAACCTATTCCAGAACTTAACTACCCTTATAGTTAGGAATTTTTTTCTAATATCTAAACTAATATCCCTTGCTTCAGATTAAGCCCATTACTTCTTATATTAAGACCATAACTTCTTGTCATCTTTCAAATTTTCTTTAGAGCTTCCTGAATTGACATTTGCATCCAGTCCTTTCTGATGTTTCCCACTCCCAGTCTAAACATGGTTGCTGTTTTTGCAAGATCAGGCAATGATCTCTCCCCTTCTTCTCCGAAAGAAGGACTGCAGAAATGTTTGTGGGGGGGGGGGAAGCAACCAAAATGGGACAAATTCCAGCAGTGTTGCAAACCTGTGTGCCAGGCTGAAATGCCACTCACTGAAATTTGACCTAGTCACCACTCCATCATGTCAGTACGGATGGGGCTGTGCGATTATGCTACACAGTTCCAGTCAAGTGCCAAGAGGGGGCAGGATGGACTCCTACCTCTCTCCTCCACATTGCTCCCTGGCCAAGTTCAAGTTCTGAAAAGTGGATGTCATGCCCCCCCGGCCCCGCCTTTAAAAAGTGGGAGGGGCAAGGCAATGGCCTCCTCCCTCCCCATTCTCTGGAACCTATGAGAACCAGCCTTGTCTGGAGAATTCTCAGGGATGGCCTTACCATGAGGCGAACTGAGGCAGCCGCCTCAGATGCCAGACGGTGGTGGTGGTGGGGTGCCACTAGGACCCAGAGTGTAGAAAATTGTGTCTGCTGCTGGTGCATATGTATTCTCTCTGCTCTAGATGCACAGAGATGGTGGAGTGCTGTGCTGGAGGAAGGAGGGCACAAGAGACATAACAGGCAGGCAGGAGAAAAGGTGAGAGGGAATAACAGAAAGCAGCAGGAGATGTAGGGAGAGAGGGGAGGAGGAGCCTCCTATGTACCTCTCTAGCACCCTCAGGAGCCTGGACTGATTAACACCAGCTTCTCAGGGAGCTTCCTGTTTCCTGCTGCTTCCCTGAACCCACTTGAGAACAGGCAGTCAACTGAAGTAGTAGGAGCCAGTTATGCCCTTGAGATACTGATATCTTCCCTCACTCAGGCCCTGCTACCAGCTTGCTTATTTGTCCCCTTCAACTGAGTGTTGAGAGCCACTATAGCTGGCACAGAACAGCAGTCATGAGTGAAAGAAAAAAACGCCCCCTGGGGCAGCATTCAGAAAAAGAAAGAAAGCAAAGGAAGCTTTTCTATCTAAGCAGGAAGGAGCTCTCTTGAGATACATAAACACAAATGTTCACGGTGAGCCTTCTGGCCCCAGTGAGGATGTGAGTGGTGAGGAGATGCCTGATCTTCCAGTTAGTCAGAGTGCAGGTGACCTGGCAGCTACTGCAGCATCCATACCTCCATCTCAAATGGATGTAACCGTGCACATTCCTGAAGAAAAGTGCAGATCAGAGAAGAGTGTGGTGGTGGCGCAAGAAACAGCTGCTGCTGAGTTTAGTTCCTTAAGTCTAGATGGTCCAGGACTGTGGACCCACTTGAGCAGTAGCCTGAGGGACTTCCTTGTACTGCATGGGCCACAGCAAGTGAAAAACTTCATGTTCCCCAAAGACAATGAAAATAGAAGTTTCCATCCAACACATTACTGGCGTGAAATCCCCAATGGTAACAAAGTGGAGAGGCCATGGCTTATGTACTCAAAAACCCAGAATGCTGTATATTGTTTTTGTTGCAAACTCTTCCAGGCTAATGTTCCAGCCACATTGGGTTCTACAGGAACAAAGGACTGGAAAAATCTGGCTAGAAATCTGGCATGCCATGAGAAGGCAGCAAATCACCAGAGAGCATTCCATAGGTGGAAAGAGCTTGAGATGAGACAAAGGTTAAAGACCACCATAGATGATCAGCATCAAAAGAAGATTGCATCAGAGTCTCTTTACTGGCAAAATGTTCTGAAAATGCTCATTGCCATTGTGAGAATGCTTGCTACCCAAAACCTAGCACTGCATGGCACTTCAGATCAGCTGTATGTGCCAAACAATGGAAACTTCCTTAAAATTGTGGAACTGATGGCTGTGTTTGATGCTGTACTCCAGGAGCATTTAAGAAGAGTCACCACCCAAGAAATGTACACACACCACTACCTTGGAAAAACAATTCAAAATGAGATCATGCAGTTACTGGCAATAAAAGTCAAACAGAAGATTGTGGCAGATCTGAAGTCAGCAAGATATGACTCTGTTATTCTGGACTGCACACCTGACATCAGCCATACGGAACAAATTACTTTAATGGTACGTTTTGTAACAACAACAGAACCTAGTGAAAATGTCCCTGCAATGGTGACTGTCAGAGAACATTTTCTAGAATGTATTGACATTGATGATACTACAGGAGCTGGTATGACAAATGTGCTTCTTAAAAACCTGGAAGATACTTGAATTGTGGTAGCTGACATGAGAGGTCAGGGCTATGATCATGGTGCCAATATGAGAGGAAAGAACAGAGGAGTGCAGACACGGATCTGAGAGTTAAACCCTCGAGCTTTTTTTGTCCCATGCAGTTCTCATTCATTGAACTTGATGATCAGTGATGCAGCATCAGCTTCTAGTGAGGCTGCTGAATTTTTTAATGTAATTCAAAGCATCTATGTATTTTTCTCTGCATCAACTCATCAATGGCAAATTTTGAAGCAACATCTGGGAACATCCTCTCTGACACTGAAACCACTGAGTGCCACACGATGGGAAAGTCGAGTGGAGGCGATAAAGCCTATCGAGCATCAAATTAGGAAGATAGATGATGCCATAGTTGCCATTATGGAGGATAATGCTATGACAGGGACTGTTCGTGAGAGAACAGTGGCAGAGTGAAATGGAATCACCAAAAACATACATAACTTCAAATTTCTGTGTGGCTTAGTCTTGTGGCATGACATTCTGTTTGAAATAAGTGGTGTAAGCAAGAGACTCCAAGGTGTTGACAATGATATATCTGGAGCAATGGAACAACTGGACAAAGCAAAGTCATACTTACAGTCTTACCAGTCAGATGAGGGATTTCAAAACATTCAGAAGAGTGCACAGAAGTTGGCAGAGGAATTTCACACTGAAGCTATTTTCCCACCCATTCAAGAATACAGGAGTCACCGAAGAAGACAGTTGAGGCATCAGATAATCCCATAAGAGACCCCAAACAACAATTCAAAGTTGAATTCTTTAACCAGGTGCTAGATTGTGCAATACAGTCAGTTGAAGAACGTTTCATGCAGCTCAAGGAACACAGCAGTATATTTGGGATGTTGTATTATATTCCAAATCTCCTCACTATACCTGAAGGAGACCTACACCTGCACTGCAGGGCACTAGAGAGAGTGTTGACACATGATGACATGCGCAATATTTATGCGAGTGACCTAGGTGATTAACTGAAAGCCCTTTCAAGATACATTTCATCAGGATCAACTCCAAATGCTTTTTTGTAATATATGTGCACAAATAAAATGAACACCCTCTTTCCAAATGCTTTTGTTGCTCTGCACATACTTCTAACGTTTCCTGTAACAGTTGCCAGAGGAGAATGCAGCTTTTCCAAGCTGAAGTTAATAAAAACACATCTATGCTCCACAATGACACAGGAGAGGCTGGTCACCCTTGCAACCATTTCAACAGAGCATGAGCTGGCCCAGGCTAGGTCTACACTACAACGGGGGGTCGACCTAAGATACGCAACTTCAGCTACATGAATAGCGTAGCTGAAGTGGCGTATTTTAGGTCGACTTACCTGGCTGTGAGGACAGCGGCAAGTCGACCGCTGCCGTGCCGCCGTCGACTCCGCTACCGCCTCTTGCCGCGGTGGATTTCCGGAGTCGACGGCAGAGCCATCAGGGATCGATTTTATCGCGACTTCACTAGACGTGATAAGTCGATCCCTGATAGACCGATTGCTACCCGCCAATCCGGCGGGTAGTGAAGACGTGCCCTCAGATTGTGGACCTTCAGCAGGAAGCAGTTTACTGTGGCGACGACACAGGAAAGGAAATAGAACACCAGGTTTTTGGTAGCTAGAGCTTTAAAAGCCTCAAGCAAAAAGCCTCCCAGGAAAACTTTTCCTGGGGTTTTTATTTTTCTCCTTACTTTGTTTACAACAGTTCTTAGTGGTTACATTCTTGCGCAAACAGAAGGCAGGCAGTATACATGCACATGAGATTACAAACCCATCTCTTGAGCGCGTGAACACCAGCTGCAAGGGTGATGTCAGGTTGCCAATAAGTTTCCCAAACATAGACGCTAGGACAAGGTCACTCCTGCCTCGTTGCCAAGGAAACAGTTTGCCATTCTCGTGGGCTGTGATTTGGGAGCAACACATTCCTACAGTTTACATCTTTGCAACCAAGAAGGCACGGAAAGCACTACTTTGATTATTCAAACATATAAAAATGCCAGTGTTTACTATGCAGACAAGAAAAGTTACATTTGCTGTTCAGGTGTTTGAAAGTTAAGTGTTACTTAAAATTTTTGAACAAGGCATTTTAAGTTGTTAGTTCTCCTTTATTGGGGTAGGTAGCAGAGCGGTACCATTAGAGGAGTAGAACAGGAAGAAGGCAGAATTGAGACTTTTCAAAATTTTGGCCCAAACATGGGGGAATGGGGGCATCATTTGAGCTCCCCGCCTCAGGTGCCAAAATGTTGTGGGCCGGCCCTGAGAATTCTCACCAGGTTTTAATGTGTATAGATACGTTTCTGGTGAGATGGAGGTTGGAGGAAAAAAGAGAGCAAAGATTTCAAGTACAATATACACAGGAAGTGTTGGCTTGATGAAAATCTGTTAGAATAAGATTCCAGAAATTTCATCTTAGAAAACAGCTGAGAAATTTCTATGTGAGATCAATTATACTAGGAGAATGCAAAGTCAGTTTATAATAACCACAGTTTGCATCAGTGATTGTCTGATCTGGCTCAAGTGTGTGAAGCGTCATTCTCTCTCTTTTTCTTTTTCTTTTTGTTTTGTTTTTAAAACAAGGCAATAAGAGAGACATAACGTTAGCCATATTAATTAAGGGTATTACAGGCAGTCTCTTCCATCTATGATATGCACAGTGAATAATGTTTAGCTAATATAAGCAATGTTAATTATACCAATTCTACAAACTCAAGACATTTTCCAGGATGTGGTTTGTTGAGGTCGCATTAAATGTACTTTGCTTCCTACTGAGTCGCTTCAGAAGCACATTTGAGCCTTTAGTTAAAAAGAAACTTTTTCAATAATGTCACCACTGAAAACAGGTATGATCCAGGTTTTCATGAATGTTTGTCAGCTAATCCGGCACTTCCTTGTTGACTACACACAAAAGAGTCTTTAAACTGGAGAATCCTCGCACTCTTCTATTCTACTGGTAAATCACTAATAGTTTTAAAAGGTATGCTATTGAGACAGTTATATTTGATAGGCCAATTTCATTATTAAATTTTGATATAAAATATATTCCAAAATTGCAGGGTGGCTATATATTTTTTATTACACAGAGATCAGATTTACTCTTTTTTTATAATACATGACACCTATTTTGTTGTTCATGTTGATTTCAAGTTAAAACTTGGGGAAATTGGTATTCTCATCTTTCTGTATACATATAAAGCACCTGCTTCTCCACTGCCTTGCAACTTGTGCACTCATTTTTATATTTGTTCAAAGATGTAAAATGCTACCAAATACGAATGAACTCACACAGAAATTTGATAAAAGACAAAAACAACACATCCCCCGTGGATGAACACTTCTCACAAAATGGTTCCTCTATATCTGACCTCTCAGTTCTCACCTTCAAATGAAACCTACATGACACCTTCAAAAAGACGAGCCTGGAAGCTTAAATTCATAGCTTTGTTAGACACTAAAAAACATGTACTGAATAGAGACACTGGATTTAAGGCTTATAACAACAATCTATAACCCACTAACTCCCCCCCCCTTTTTTTTATTTCTGCTTTCCCCTGGTGACTTGAGAGGTGTTAACTGGCCACTTCTCCTTGAATGGCCTCTTGAAATGTGTGTTAACTACTTATGCTAAACAATCTGTTCCACCTTGTATTTAGCTGTGATTCACTAAGTCCATTTCCCAGACCTGAAGAACAATTCTGTGTAAGCTTAAAATCTTGTCTCTCTCACCAACAGAAATTGGTCCAACAAAAGAAATTACCTAACCCATCTTGTCTCACCAAATAAGAAGGCAGAGAAAGGTTATTCCGTTTCATAGAGGTTTCAATATTTTCAGATTTGCTTTCTTTCTGATTCTGAGCAAAAATAAAAATGTGGAAATTCTCCATGAAAAGAAATGGAGTACTGGTTCTAAAGCAGACCACCCGGTGGGGTGTCTTGGACCACAGAACCGAGACGCCTTGGAGTCCCTCACTCTGAGACGGTCTGCCAAGCAAACTGCTTCAAAACTGTGGATCCTGGGAGCCCTGAGAGCTTGGGCTACTCAGGAGCCATGAGTCTGGAAGCCAGGACTCTTAGGATTGGCAGGGATTCAGGTAGATTTATGGTGGAAACCTGCCTGGGTTCTGCTGGAACTTTGTCAGAATCAAACCGCCTTCATGGCACATTTCAATTTCTATTAATCAGAAATTTCAATGAAAAAATATTTCTTTTGATTTTTTTCTGACCTGCTCCACCTGAAATCTTTGGGTCACATTCAGTCCTCTACCCACTTATAGAGAGCTGAATTTAACCCTCTAGCAAGGCTGCATTATTTAACATGTCCAAGACTTTTCACACATATAGGAATCAGTATTATCTTGATCTGCATGAACAGGGTGCTTTAGAAATGTGCATAATACAAAATAATGTCCTTAATTAATATTTTGTGGCACACTACCAACAATTATAGCATTTTGTGACTCTCATTTCACTCTTTCTAGTCATTCATGTGTCTCACTGGAGTTATCCTGTGTCAAGAATATATTAGCAAACTCTGATATTAATAATAGGAGTTAATTTAAACTAATTTAAAGCTTTGATGTTAACAAATGACACAGTGGGGAATCAAGTAAGGCACTAGAAAGGGATTTTAGGTTTATCATTAATGATCTTGAAATACAAATGTCTGCTTAAAAAGATCTGACAACATTTCTGTTGTCCATAAATAGCAGAGATTCTATTTATAATTTTGACTGTTTCATGACATTCCGTGTTTTAGATGACTTTGCAATTTGGATGGATAACTTTGGATATAATTTGGAAAAAAAAAGGGTTATGTTATTTTAGCCATATATTCTATGTAAAATGAAATGCACTGGTCAATTGGTTCTATCTTTCTCTTTAAAAGAATGAATAATTCTGGTCTGTGGGGGCAAGGAAGAGCAACCAAAATTTCCAAAATAAGGTGTCTAAAATAAAACATTTAGAGGGAGATTTTAAAAGGCACAAATATAAGTTGGGAACCTAATTCCCATGACATTTCAGTGAGAGTTAAGTGCCTAATTGCCATTTGTGCCTTCTAAACACTCTCCCATACATTTGTAGACACAAGTGCTGGCTTCTTCTTTTCCCTGGGGGTGTTCAACTACTGCTCAGCCCCAGGCACCTCCCCCACTCAACTCCTTCCCCCTAGCCCCTCCCTGCCGGCTCTGCCTCTTCCTGCCCCCACTCCACCCCTGCCCCGCCTCTTCCTTCCCTGTTCTGCCTCCTCCTGCAAATGCGCTCCGGCCCTGCTCCTCCCCTTCCCCTCTTGCACACTGCGGAACAGCTGATTGTGGAGGGCGGGAGGCGCTGGGAGGGAGGGGAAGGAATTGATCGGCAGGGCCACCAGTGGGCGAGAGGTGCTGGGGGGAAGGAGGGTAGCTGGCTGCCACTGGGTACTAATCATCCACTATTTTTTTTTCGTGGGTGCTCCACAGAGTTGGCACTTATGTTTGTAGATATTTAAAGAAGGTCAGATTTTTCACAGATGCTGAGCTCAGTTCCCATTAGACTTGTAGGTGTTCCTCATCTTAGAGATTCAAGCAACTTCTTCTATTGAGAGCCTAAAAATAAATGTAGTTCAGAAATCCAGGTTAGAACAGTTTGACCAGAATATAGTGTGTCAAACTAGACCATTGGCTTCTGGAAGGAGGTATATTCTGTTCATAACAATTTCTTATTTTCATTTGGTGTGAATGACATTTCTGAGAGAAAATTAAGTAATCACCCAGATCAAATGGGGAAAGAGAAGAGGCAAATTTACAAATGTCTTGATTTGGCCAATATACAACTTTTGTAACAATGATCTTTAAAGACAATGTTATGGGGAGTCCATTTTCCTTAATTATTACTAATTTTATTAGGGTTAAACAATTGTTGCATGTTATAATTTTTGCAGATATATTGGAACTTTGCAAGGAGGTGTTTTCATTATTATCACATATTTATGCTAGATTTTTCCTAGATAGATAGATAGATAGATAGATAGATAGAAACTTAGCAATAACAATAAAAAAGTAAGTGACTTTTATGTAATCTTGCACCTTGGCCTTGCATATTAATTATTGTTATTAATTAATTATTTTTTATTGAGTTAGCACCTAGGAGCCCCTGTCATGGGTCAAGATCTCACAGTGGTAGGCACCTTAGAAACACCTGACAAAAAGACAGCCCTTACCCCAGAAAGTTCATAATCTAAGTAATATCACTGCTTCCCTAGTTGATAAGAACATAAGAATGGCCATAGAAGGTCAGACCAAAGGTCCATCCAGCCCAGTATCCTGTCTGCCGACAGTGGCCAATGCCAGGTGCCCCAGAGGGAGTGAACCTAACAGGTAATGATCAAGTGCACATGTCCACTCCACATGATCTAGTAATGTTTAAATTTAATATTTTAACAATGTTCTTTACATAAAATCCTGAAGTAGATTCCTTATGTGTAAAAAGATAAGAAGCCACAAATGTAAATGTTGCCTTCAAACTTTCCATTCTGCCTAATAAAGTTCAACCCTACTAATCCAGTCAGAGAAATGCAAAAGGTCAGAAAGATTTAAAAAGTCATGAAAATATATTAATTGCTGGAGCATTAGTCCATCTGGCAGGAAGCAAGAGCCTTGGTCCTCCACAGTGCACTCAGCTGTATCAATAATGTAGCTGGTGTTCAAAAGCTATGCTTCAGTTTAGCTCCTCCCGGAGCAGACATTTAATTGAAACACAGACTGACTCAGTGCATGACTCCCTGTTGTTAATTGGTCTTTGGAGACTCTTAGGAAGTGTGCCAATTATCTCCAGTCCCACAACAACAACACAAATAAAAATGAAGAAAAATAATAAGGTCACCTTGCCACTTTGTTAATGAGCAACACTAAAACGTTTCAATTTAAAGGAAATGTAAGTCTAGGTGGTGCGGTCTTTGGACCTGAAGTTGAACAGAAGTATGGTACAGCAGTTGTTCATGCTAAGGCAGGTGGCCTAAAAAGAGTCTGATCAATGACAGCACAACAACGTTTTTTCCTTCAGTTAAAATTGTTCTCCCTGGGGAAAAAAAATAAAAGAATCTTCATGCAAGATACATGAAAAAAAAGAATAAACTATAAAATGCCACGTTGATTTACAAGACTGGGTGGTGGAATTGGAGCAACCACTGATATATAAAAGACAGTGCAAATATGGGTTATAAATCCCCTATAGTGAGGGTGACTTTATAAACTATATATACACCAATTTGGATTTAAGAAATAAACTGTGTGTCGTAGGCAAGTCACTTAAGATTCATGAAAACAGAGATAATAACTCTTAGCCACCACTCTAAAATAAACAATGAGATATATGGATGAAATATGTAACACATATTATTGTTGTCCTGTAAAATAGCGCTTGTGTGAACCTACAGTCTTCGTGCATTCTCCATCAAATCCTTTGCCACGCTACAGAAAACAATGGTCTCGGCTTATGACATGCAATGTGTTTTGCTCTAGTTTTATGTAACAAACAGTCACTATCTCAACAGGATAAAGAAAGTGAAACCTATTTTGAATTAAAAAGAAAAGCCAAGATGGGGACAATCTGCAAATATGGATCAGGATCTGAACTCTCTTAAAGTTTAGAAATGTTTGGATGTGAGATTTTAATTTCAGCCTCCCTAGCACAAAACAATTTGCACAGTGCAACCTCATATGCAATATCATTTGAATTTACAAACCAGGAAAATTAATTATCTATATTCAGTCATCTAAGCCTGTAATTATTTATATCTGAAAAATGAGAGTGTTTTTGAAGATTCGTCCTTAAATTACCATAAACTATTTGTATCTTTTCCTATCCTGGATCATTATCTGGATAATTTGTTAAAAGCATTCAGTAGACAGCAGCTTTTTTCTTTTTAACCACTATAGTGATTTATTCATTGACGAAAGAAGAATGTGTGAGTGCAAATATTTATGTTCCAATCCTGCAAACTCTGAATCATGTAAGTAACTTTACACAGATGAGTAGTTACCATTCTGTTGATCATTGGTTTATAAAAGCTTATTTTTACAAAATGTAAATGCTGGTTTAAATTCGGGTTGACATTGTCTCTTTAAATTACTCACCCAAATTCACTCAGTGAGCGGTAGATCTAAAAAATGAACCATAAGGTCTCTTGGCTCTCCATTTACTGTTGTATCCAGGGCCGGCTCCAGCTTTTTTGCCGCCCCAAGCGGCGAAGTGTGTGTGTGGGGGGGGAGATAAAGCTGCGATCGGTGGCACTTCGTCGGCAGCTGTACCGCACCACTTCATTCTTCGGTGGCAATTCGGCAGCAGGTCCTTCGCTCCCAGAGGGACCCGCTGCCGAATTGCCGCCGCCATTAAATCAGCAGTTCTCAAAATGGGTCCGTGGACCACTGGGGGTCCGTGAGGGTAATCCACGGGGTCCGCGAGTCATATCCGGGGCCGCCATCTCTGATGATCAACTCCTCCCCCTCCCTCCCAATGCCTCCTACATGCCATGGAACAGCCGAGTGGAGGTTGAGCACCCTTGGGAAAATTAAAAGGCGGCTTGGGGATCTGTGAAAATTTTTAAATCAAAATGGGTTTCCTCAGGTTGCTAAAGTTTGAGAATGGCTGCATTAAATCATACTCCTTGCTAATATCTCAAAAGCTGTGTATTGTTCTAAAAAAAAAGCAGTAAGTTAGAAAATTAAACTCATGTACCTATAAGGTAATTTAGTTTAGTGAAAATATAAATCTTTTCAAAGGTATCTAGAGGAGATAGTTTCCTTTGAAAACCTCACCCACAATGCTTAATACCTTTTCCCTCTCATTTGAGAGGAAAACAAATGTTGACATATCAGAATTTCTCATGGGCCAGAAATTCCAAATTTTGCTCAGCTATACATGTAACATAATAACTTTTTGATGCTACTGCTATGTGAATAATATGATTTTACACCAATATGAAATTAAATGATGTTAACATAGCTGTTACTAATATAAAAACCATCTCAGTACAAAAATATTAATATTAATGTGGGAATTAATTAATTATCTGAAAATGGTTAAGCAACTTCCGCATCAAAATCAGAAAGACAAGATCAATCTCTCTGGAGGCGATATACACTAATCTTGGTGAACAAAGAGAAACAGTGGCTTTATTTTGAATTTAAGATTCTTATTATTTATTCGTTTGCCTGTCTCAAAGACTGTTCCTTGAAGTGATTTGGTGGGTTATAGAAACTGCTATTTCATCTGAAGAGATCTTGAATGACTTCTTTTAAGTAACTGACTTAAATATTTTCAGCAGTTTCATAGGACCTAGTACAATCTCTTATCTTTGCCCATTTATAAACTGTTTTGCTTATTTATGATACCTTACCACAGGCTTACTGATAATTTGGGAAATAATATAATTTGGTCTTCATATACGTGGAGAAGTGTGTCCCCACCATGGTGGAGACATCCTCCAACGTATAATCGCTATTGAAAACTCTTCACAGAAAGCCATACCAAAAAGATTGTAACTGAAGTAACCACTGTTTACTGCTTGTGTTTTGTTTTGTTTTTTCTTCCCCTTTCTTTATTAATAAAACGTTCATGGTTAATAATTATGAGTATTGTTGTCCCTTTTTGACCCATATGGCTAGTAAATGTTTGAGGTCCTAGGGATATTCTAGTTAGGAGGAGAAATTGGCAAGAGTCAGGTATTCCTTTGATAAAATCTAATTAATTTACAAGGAATGTACAAAGTCCTGCTTCTCTGAATGCATAAGGAACCAAGAACAAAAGGAGCAGTTTCATAGCTTACAGCCCCAGACCTCTTTAGCCAACAGAGCCAAAAGCTCCCTCTAGTTTTTCCCAGGGTCACTCTGTGCTCGCTAGCTATAGTTTGGCTTTATTGCTTTGTGCCTCTGCCTCTCTGTGTTCTATCTGTTCACTGTTCCTGTGTGTTCTCCCTTCCCTCCTCCTCTCTCTCTCTCTCTCTCTCTCTCTCTCACACACACACACACACACACACACACACAATTTAGCAAAAGCCCTTTGCCCACTGGGAAGGTTCACAACTCCTTTTGCCCTGGGTGGGAGCTTGTGATTAATATATTCTTACAGTTACATTAATTGAAGTGTGCATTCACACCCATCAGTCTCAGGGAGGTTTTAATTTGACCCATAACAAGGCTTCTCCTAGATCATCACAATTCTTTGCTTGTATTTAATTCTGAAGTCCCCTAAATGCATGGTGAGAAGCAAACTATGTGACTAACATAATTGAAACTCCAAATTATGAGAGAGAATTAAAGAGAGAATCCTTACGATTTGGCCTGCCATTTCTTCTTCTACATTGTACATTGTTAGTAGTTTTGGGGATAAAATTACTTGTTGTTCAACACCTTAAAAATCCTATTCTCTCCTACATGATCTAGCCTATAGAATGGGCAGTCATGTTGAGGAGATATGGGTTACACACGGATCCTCTGAAGAACCTAAATTCAGGATAGAGACTTTATTATATATATTACAATAGTTCTTTGAGATCCAACTTCTATCCTAGTCACTGTACAAACAGATTGTAACAGACAATCCATGTCCTAAAGCCCTTAATCGAAATAGAGAAGGAAAGTAAAATGTAGGAGAAAATGAATATTATTATCCTCATTCTACAGAAGGGAACTGAGGCATAGAAAGAGTGACTTGCCCAAGGACACTCAGGAGATCTGTAGCTGAGATGTCAATTAGGGTTACCATATTTTGAGCCTCCAAAAGGAAGACACTCCACGGGGCCCCGGCCCCCCCCCCCCCCCCCCCCCCCCCCGCCCCCAACTCCGCCCCTTCCCCAAAGTCCCCGCCCCAACTCCGCCCCCTCCCCTGCTTCCCGCGAACATTTGATTCGCGGGAAGCCTGAAGCAGGTAAGGGGGGTGTGGGGGGAGGAGGCGCGGCCCAGTCTGGCCCCCCGGTGTCTCCAGCCTGGGTCGGCTCCGGCTCTGGGGTGCCGGCCCGGGGCCCGGCCCCCGGCCGAGCACCCCCGGCCCACCCAGCACTGCCGGTCCCCGGCCCGGTCCCCGGCCCGGCCCCCGGGCCCCCGGCCGAGCATCCCCGGCCCGCCCAGCACTGCCAGTCCCCGGCACCACACCGCCGGCCCGGACCCCGGCACCGCACCGCAACGCCGGCCCAGCCCCCGAGCCCAAAAAGCCGGACATGTTCGGGAAAATCCGGACATATGGTAACCCTAACGTCAATGGAATCCAGAATTCCAGAATCCCAGTCTAGGTCTTAAACCACAACCTGTTGATCCTCAACTTCCTGAAGACTGAAAGGATATGAGTTGGGAAAATGTTTCTCTGTGTTACAGAAGAGATACATAAGTGAAGGTTTCTGAAGCTAATCTAGTCGAGAGGGTAGCTGTAAAACTGCTGTTAAACATATAGCTGTAGTTAAAGAGAGATAATAGTTTTAATTTACTAAAAGCACTTTAACTGTATTTATATAGAGTTTTATATAGTTTACATCAGTTGGGGATCTGGCCCAAAGTGTTTACTGCATTGTTTAATTGTGTAGACAGTTCTCAGTTTGCTAGTCAAATCCCCTCTGCTTTCAGTGGCCTGTAGTTTCACGTTGGAGTTAATTAAAAAAATTGTTTTTTTTCTTTCATTATTCTTATCTTGTATCTTCTGATTCTAACTCTCAACAGAAATACTTAAAGAGACGCACTTCAACTTGAAAATCACCTTTCTCTGTAAATTTTGTACTTATTAGTTACAAGAAACACCTACTTATTACTCTAAATTAAAGATTAAAGAAAAATATTTTTTCAGTTTTTTCAGTTTGTGCATTTGTCAGCTTTTCCTGTACAGTCAATTTCTCCCTCGCTGAAAAATCCTTTTAAACATCAAAAGTTGAACAAGAAATCATCATGTTTGTTTTTTAAACAAATAAAAAAGGTCAAGGCATACTATTTAAAGAGTGCTGTATCAGTAACTGGAAATGCACGCAACCTTGCACAGCTCATGTCCATTTAAAATGCTGCTACTAAAAACCTCTTCCTGGATCATCAGTCTCATCAATCTCACCCTTCTCTGGCCCGCTATTGAATTCCCCTGTTCCACCACATAAGAAACAAAAATCTCTATAATTTAGCCCTGCCCTAACTATCCATCTTATTATTTTATTGCAGTGTCTTCAGAGGTGAATGATATGGAGTTACAGAGCAATGTCACTGAATCACATCATATATGCAAATTAAGGTATGCTAATTGGCTGTACTTTTATTCAGTGTATACTACTTCAGTTCATCCAAGAAGGGAATAGTTTTCCCCCAACCCCTTATCCTGGACTGATAACTTCTTCTCCCTCTCAGAATGTAACTTTTACTGGAAAAGCAGTTACACTTCTGAAATTAACGGTCATAATGATGAAATTTCCAACTATTTCTGAGGATAACATTCAGAAGGTATGTAACTATACATATATGGATTTCATATGTCAATGAACATCCATAGTTTCTATCCTTCATGTTATTAAATATTGTCTATAATTTTGCCTAAATTAATAGTCACTATCTCAAGTAGAGACAGAATTGACTAATTATTCATTTTTATTTAATATATAGCCTATGTAAATATCATTCTTTTACAGTTGGTTTAATAGAATTAATGTTTTTCCAGCCAACCATAAAAGGCCATATGCCCAAAATGAAATACCTACAGCACATTATATAACTTTTAATTAAGATTCACAGATATATAGATTTTTAAGGCTAGAATGGAATGATTTTGATCATCTAGTCTGACCTCTTGCATAACAAAGGGTAAAGAACCTCACCCAGTAATTTCTGCATCAAAGCCCATAACTTCTATTTGTGCTATATTATAACTTTGATAAAGACATACAATACTGATTTTAAGACTTCAAGTTTTGGAGAATCGACACATACCTACATAAATTGTTCCAATATTTACTTACCCTCACTTTAATATTACCCTCACCTTATTTCTATTCTGAATTTGTCTATCTTCAACTTCCAACCATTGGTTCTCATTATTTCTTTTTTCTGTGAGATTAAAGAGCCGTCTATCAGAAATCTCTTCCCCATGTTTAAGTAACTTTCTTTTGGATGAACTAAACAGAATGAGCTTCGTTGTCTGTCACTATAAGGCAGGCTTTCCAGACCATAAATCATTGTTATACCTCTTTACTGAACCCTTTCCAATTTATCAAATTCTTCTTGAATTGTGGACTTCAAAATTAGACACAATTATTTGAGTAATATCCTCACTAATGCGGTATACAGAGGTAATACTCCCTCCTGATTTCTACCTGAAATGCCCCTGCTTATCGATTCCAAGGATAATGTTCACTCTCTTAGCTACAGCATTGCACTAGAAGCACATGTTCAATTGCTTATCAACCAAGATGGCTATGTCCTTTTCAGAGTCACTGCTTTCCCCACCTTATAAGTGTGACCTGCATTCTTTGTTCCTAGACATATTACTTTGTACTTGGCTGTATAAAAACACATTGTACAAAACACATATTGTACAAATTAGTCCACCTTACCAAGAAATGTGGCTTGTCCTTATAACTGATCCATTCCTATCATTAGTTACCATTCTGCTAATTTATGTGTCATTTAAAAATTGAATGTTTGACAGAGTGGAGACCATTGGCCTACCTCCCTTGTCCCTTTCCACTCCCTATAATGTGTCTTAGCTCTTCATATTGGTACTGTCAGGTAAAAGACTTGTCTTGTAAGAAATATTTAGGATTCTATTCTTCATTGCCTTGCACCTTGTGCAATCATTTACATCTATACAAAATGGGTGGTAAATGCTGCCAAATCAGAATCATATACACTCTCTGTTCTAGTGTATATCAGTTGGATCCTAACCTGTGAAGAGAAGACTTTGCTGACTGCATTTGGATTTTCTGCAGAGTCACAAAGGTACCTGAGCTATTTCACAAACTGCATCCAGTTTTATGTCTCAAAAATACCCTCAGTGCACCACTGTTTTCTATTTCCATCTAACACTAGTTGTGTGGCTGTAGTGTGATCCACCATAATGACCTCATTGTGAACATCGCAGCTAGTACCTGACTGCTCAAATACAGTCAGACAGTTCTTTGGGGATTTTGAGCAGATCTTGATATTTACGTTGTTTAAAAGAAAAAAAAAAAACCCAAACAGGTACTGGTTTAAAGGGGAAGGGAGTGTAGCTTTTGATTTTAAATGCTTTTGCTTGTTGGTCATTCAGTTGCACTGCCACTAGCTAAGTGTGTGATTCTGGGTCAGTGAATGGATCTTGTGGCAGCAGCAGATACTTTGTGCTTGCCCCCAACCTCACACACACACAAACTCTCCCCCCTCCAGTAATAACACCGTGGAAAGTTTTAAGCACACTAGACATTTTAGATTTACAGAGGTCAAGTTTCAAGGGAATAGTTCTTAAGCCAATAGTACTTAAGCCAAATATAAGTAATTTTATTTGATAAATGTTTTAAAACACATTTGTAGGTATCATGGTTTCAAAAGGGTTTCATTATCTAACGTGGACAGGCATTTGGTATAGACAATCATGCTGAGTCTGTTATATACTCTTCCCAACAATTTCACCTAGGGTGATCAGACAGCAAATGTGAAAAATCGGGACGGGGGTGGGGGGTAATAGGAGCCTATATAAGAAAAAGACCCAAAAATCGGGACTGTCCTTATAAAATCAGGACATCTGGTCACCCTAATTTCACCAATGTTTTCATCCTGTTTAAAAAGATGCACCTAGTACCCATGCAGTACATGTACACTGGCAGTGACCGATTTCTCATCTTCATAAGGAACTTACTTCTGACTCCAATAGTTAAATGCACAATGCGCCACAAACTACCCTCCTTCACAGTATTACACATAACCTTAATTAGGACCACACAAACACTTAACTAGAGCTGAGTGAATAATGGAGTTTTGGTTTGGGGACCAAACTCAAAAAGTCAGTTCAATTCTAACCAAAAACTTTTTTTTTTTTCAAAATTTTCATCAAATCATAAAACTTTTGGTGTTTTGTTTGGATTTGAGTTAAAAAAACAGTTTGGTCAACTCAAAACATTTTTGTTTGTTTGTTTTTAGTTTTGATTTGGCTGTGTTGGGTGTTCTCAACCCTTTTTTTTTAATGTTTTCCCTCCTAAATTGGCCATATTTGAAATTGAAACATCATTTCAAATAGAAAAGTCCAAGCAAAACTTTTGACATTATTGAAACATAACAGTCTAAACAAAATGTTTTGAAATGGTCAAAACAAAACTTTAAACTCTTTTTAAAAATCCCTACTAAAACTGTTTATTGAATTCAGCTTGAATTTGGCAACTGGTTTTGGACTATAGGATTGGACTATCATTCTGATTTAGCCAAAAACAAAATAAAATAAAATATTTCACCCAGCTCTACATATAACAAATGGCACACTTAACCTATGCCCCTGTGACAATTTAGATTTTGTGTTATAACATGAGAGAGTTATGTGTTGTCTGTAGCACGTTTCCTCTTGGGACACAGAAAGAAGTTCCTTGTGAATGGGTGAAATCTGCCACTGTCAGTGGGAATGTTTGAGTGTTAAAATATGGGAAAGAGGTGTCCTGTGTCTTAGACTTTGATTATTGTTAATTGGAGGAATGTCACAATCAACATTAATTCCTTTTAAATTTATTTTTTGTCCATGGAATGTACATAAGAACAAACACACATACAGTATTATTGTTAACAATAAATGAGAAGAACACTAGCATCATGTGGGTTGGAGACAAATTTGGGTCTGAAATGAGAGGTGTCCCTCACAATGAATGACATTTTGGATGTAAATTCAGCAGATTATATTTAAGCTATTCTTTTTTCTGTGATTTTTAAGGGTTTTGCATTTCCAAATGCAGCTGACATCAAAGGAAAGAGAAAATGTTAGATAATTCATATGACACATTGAAAAAGAGAGAGCAAGAAATGATCAGAACACACAAATGGTTTTTGAGCAGCTAGTAGTTAATTTTTTCTTGTGGGTCCTGATGAACACTTCCTTTACTGCAATTACATTGTTATTTTAGTCAAGAAAAGCAGCAAGTATAAAAAAGGAAAAAGGAAGGAGCGATGGAGACATTACATAAATGACTAAGCATGAGCTTAACAATAAGAAAAGATTTTTTAACATTACTATTAATTGCATTCCTCTTCCACAAGCATACTAATAAGAGGCAGAAGGTAGAGATCTATGATAGGAAAACTCAAATAGATATGTCTCAAAAGTGTATGAGGCAAAATTTAACCCTTCCTTTCATGCATGAAACTCCACTGACTGGGATCACATAGGTGCAGCTGAGACTTGAATTTTACCACTCGTGTTTTTGCTTGCAATGGGCAAAGGATGAGAGTGCTCAGTAGTTTGTGGATAAATTCCTTGGTATGTTAATAATAATAATAATAATAATAATGATACTCCACAATTATATAGTGCTTCCCACCTTCTACATGCTGTGCAAACATTAACTAAAGTACATTACCCTCATTCTAGAGATGAGATAAATAATGCTAAATGAATTACTAAAAACAACATACTCAGTGTGTAACAGCTATGGTTAGAACTCAGGAGTTCCTGTGTCACTATCCCACATTCAAATCAGTAAACCATACTCCTTTCACTTTAGAAGATGCTGCCATTTTGAATTTCATCACCATAAGTACCTGACAGTACTAAATGGCTGATGCCAAGATACAAAGTCCCTCAAGATCTCCCTCTCTCACTACTGTCAGTAAGAGCTGGTCCCTACAGCTTGCCCAGAATGTTAATAGAGTCCATCTATTTACATGCGAATTTGCTGGAGAGAATATAAAAAGGTGATTATGGATCTTTTTATCATTAATAGGGGCAGTGTTTAAGGTCTGACTCTCTACTACGTGATGCATACATGCAAAGCAGGAGAGGATCAAACATTGAGTATTCTGTTACCGGAGAACAAATATTATATATCTATTATTTTAGATGCTCTTGGGAAAGGAGATAATTTGCTAAGTACATTTAAAAAATCTTCCAGAAACAACATGTTCCCTGTCTCGAACTTTCATAAAATCTCTTAAACAAACACCACTGCCATAAAAGAAAATATGCTATTTTTGGTGTCACGTTTAATTCTTAAACAATGTGGACTGATCTCCTACTATATTGTACCTTGTTTAATAATTTGTACCTAAACATGAACAGAGGGTGCAGAAGGATAGCATTCTAATTTGTAGGCATTTTACAGCCACTCAGAGAAGGTGTAAGGTAGTGGAGAATCAGGCCCAAGATTCCTGAATTACTATATCTATGGCCAGATTCTGTTCTCTGGTAAAGATGTACAACTCCCATTGAAGTGAAAGTGTACCAAATGGGAGAATTTAGCTTCTGGTGATGAATCCTTCTTGAGGAAATTGCACTGGGAAAAGTGGGGAACAATCCTGTTATTAGAATGAGGGAGAGAGGTAGCTGTAGGAGTGAATAGAATGAAATGAAGTTGGCCAGCGAAGTCACTATGCAAATGAATTTAATTCATCATTCTCAAGGTGAGTATTTTGCCTAATATAGTTTTTTCTGTCTCCTGGTATCTTAACTGTTGCTATTTCAGCTTTGACTGCTGTGAGCACTTCATTTTTTAAATGAATTTTTCAGCTTAAGCAATGTGGTGCCACATGAAAGTAACTTTGTGCCTAATACACTCTATGTCCAAATTCTCATTTTAAATACAAATTATAATCCCTCTTCAAAGTTAGATCAATGATATCAATATATGAGTTCTGAGTTCCAACCTCAGCACCAGAGACACAAGCATGAGAAAGATCCAAGGAGAGCTAGCCAGACTAAAGAAAAAAAAAACATAAGAGGATTTCTTATAAAGGAAAACTAAGATATGTCATTTAAAAATTAACTTCCTAATGCACTAAATTTTACCCTATGACCTTCCAATTCAAACATATTTCTTTTTAAATGTTTCACTCTTTATAAAGACATAGAGTGCTCCTTAGGGAAAACAGGATGTCTATAGTCAAGAGAAATTTGTTTCTATATTAATGTGTTTTAATTGTATACATATATAAAGTATCGTATCTCAACTTATAAAAATCTTCCAAAGATGTTTGCAACATGTGATTAGATAGGGACATAGGCTAAGATTTTCAAAAGTGACTGGTGATTGTAGGTGCTAACCCTGAAACTCTAAAAGAGCTCAGCACTTCCTGAAAATCAGGCACCTTGAATTAGACATCCAAAAAATCATTAGGCACTTATAGAAATCTTGGCCATAGTTTGTCACAGATTAATCCAACCACTGATGTCTTCCAGAGTGGTTTCAGCTGACCATCTCCAGTATAGGCAGACAACTACAAGCAGTGGGGTTGATTGATGGAGCTCAACGCCTTGTGGAAAGTACTCCTTGCTGGTGCAAGTCATAAATGGATGACAATAGTTTGTTTTCATAGTTGGTTCTTCTGCAACTCTCTGTATATTTTCTCTCTTATTCTACTCTTTCACTTCACCACTTGTTATCCTAGTTGAAATGAACACTTACAACCATATACTTTTTCAAGTGTGAAATCAAAGTATGACCTCAGTGGCACATTTATAACCTTGGAGGTTGCTTTCTAGTCCCCTTTCTTTCCAGTACTAGAAGTTGGAAGAAAGAGCTATTCCCCCTGGATACTGCACAAATGAACTAAATTCTGATGGCTTTTCATGTGTTGAACTGCCTATCACAACAGACAAATCCCATTCAAGCATCATAATTAGTATTCCAAGGTTAGGATCCTACCTGTTCCATGTATTACAACAACATGAATCAGAGAGGGGAGGGTGCGGGAGGCAAAGTCTCCCAGTAGATCTCAACATGACAGACTGCACGAATCAATTTTAATTAATTCTGCCTCTTTAAATCTGTCTGCTCTTTTGGAAAGATTGCTATCTGCGTCAGACGCTATGGCAAGATAATTAACAAAAACACTGCAGGATGCTGATAGCACTAGTGGCCAATTTACTTGGCAGCATCTCAGTTTTATGAGAGTGTCAGGTTAGAAGGTCCATTGTATTAGGAGGGGGATTTGCAGTGTTATATCATGTATAAAATACACATATTTTACCAGAGAACACCTTGCAAGGTTTTAATTATGTAGCTTCGAGCAAGGATTAATGAGGCATAGAGCTTCTGAAAAACAACTTTAGTGTTACAAGACAAAAAACTGTTTCAGCACAAGATTGCTGACAACCAAAACCCAATGTGTCACTCCTTTAAAGTTCATTCTGAGAAACATAAGCTTATAAACTGCTCTCATTTTTTTTATGCTATTTGGCATTCATTTCAAGCCATCTACTGTATAACACTGACTTCTCTAAAGCAACAATGTCTCTGCTAAATCATATTATTCCATTTCCCATTAAGGGGCTTTGGCAAGGTGACACAACACTATGTCGCCATGAGTGCCAATAAGCTGGCATTTGTTTGACATATTTCATTAGTGTAAGCAGTTAACACTTGTGTCAAGCGTATGTAGTATGCACCAGGAACACACAGCTGCTCTCTTCCAATTCATATGCCTAAGATCATTACTACCAATTTTTTTTTAATCACTTCACATTTGTAAAAGAAACAAAGCAACAAATCTCTTCTTTAAGACAGCACCTCCCAGGGCATATTGTGTGTCTACATGTGCTGTCCATTACAGCTGTTTAAAAACACCCCCAAAATCATGAAAACTCTTTTTTTGTCAAAATATGAAATTTTGTCCAAAAATCTCATTTAAAACAAATCTAATTACAGCCATCTCTACAGTGTATAAGGGCCCTGATCCCCCTTAGAGCATCATGCAAAGCCTCACTGACCTCAGTGGAACTCCATGTAGATAGAGTGTTCTTTCTGCACAGATCTTCTTGAACGATCAGAGTGTTAGAAAGCAAGCTCCTTGAAACAGGGGCTGTGTCACTGTTTGTGTTCCCGTATAGCACTGAAGTTAACAAATAATAATGCTATCTTTGAGTTTAAGTGTCTTCTCTCAGAGCTCTTGTCCTGATTCAGCAAGGTGCTTAAGCATGTGAGGAGTCTGAGTGATGTCAAAGGGTATTGCTCATGTACTTAAGTACTTTGCTAAATTAGTCTCTCTATTACCAAAATATTATGGTGACAATCATTTCTCTCCATATTTCATGGTATCTGTTAGAGATAGGAAGGCCTTGTCCCCCCACAAACAGCCAGTGGAGTTTAATTTGATGGTCCTCAGAACTAATTGTTGTGCCATCAGATCATTTAACTCTGACTTTCATTGTGGCTGATAACTGAGCTAGAGGAATAGGTGATCTCAGCATGTTTTTAATTCAGCAACAAAATCTTCATTCTACCTAGACAAGGTGGTGTTCAGGCCAACTCCCGAATTCCGCCATACGAAAAATCTCTTAATTGCACTTCAAACAGTGCCTTACTTTACCATCATTTTGTCCAAAATGCAAATATTTTACTGAATAAAACCATGACATTGGACACTTACAAATCAGTGAAGCATTATGTAAAAGAACTAGATTGGAGGGGAAAAAATAAATATTCAATTTGCGTGAGGTCCAAACTTTCCAAATCCTCCCTCTCCAGGTGAATCAACCATACCAGCAGACATACCTATATACTGGTTGACAAGGTTCCTTCTTGAAATGTCAAAGCTCAGTGAATCACATTCTTGGCCATTTAACAGCAAAATGGAACAGAGACTCCTACAAAAACAAACTACAAGGTGACTATATTGGTCTTGCTGAATTATTTCATGTGTCATAATAAGGTCTTTGAAAATCTTACCCTTAAAAAAAAAAATCTATGGCCAAATCTATTGGAGTCATTCTTAAAAACTATGGGTAACATTTCAAAAGATCCCCTGTGATTTAGGAGTCTAAGTTCCATAGAGTTTTAATGGGATTTAGACACTTGAAAAATGTGTCCATTCCAATGACAGAAATCAAAGCAAACCTTTCTTCACCCTTTGGTGCTTGTTCCTTAACTGTTTTCACATTCACAATAGTGTCATCCAGATTAGTGAATTTATGAATGTAGGAGAAAGTTGAACTTTGTTTTTAATGTTGGTTGCTCACAAGGAAACCCAGAAATCTAGAAGAATTCCCACTCCATCAAAAGCAAACAAACAAAAATTGGGACTGAAGCACTCTGATTTCGTTAGGGATTCTCTACGCCAAAATTCTTCTGCATGATCCCTCCATAGGTAGCACAGGTTGCTTTGCCCACTTATATCCACCACACTGGAGATGTCATTATTAGAAAGTCCATTGAAATCAGTGGGAGTTTTTCCATCAATATCAGTGGGTTTTAGATCAGGTCCTAAGAGATCAAGTGTCTCTCCCATTGTTCCCATACATGACGGATCAAAAATTGTTTATTATGAAAGTTTTTATATTATTTTACATCCCAACCATTCCATACAAAACCCTGATGAAAAGTGCTATATAAGAGCGAGGTATAATTAAGATCATTTCAAGGCCATAAATCTATTTCTAATGAGAGTGGATCATAATTATTAAACACAAAACAATAATTCTGCAGCTAGGCCAGATGTCTGGAAGTCACTAGGCCTCCATCCACTGTAATGTATGTACATTCTGGTGAATTTCAGAATGTTATTAATGGGAGAGATCCATGACTGTGCACAGACCAAGCACAAGGCCTATAAGCACCATTTAAGCCCTGTTTAGTTAGACATTTTCCAACTGGCTCTATTAATGACAAACTCCTCTTTACTCTGGTTGAAGTGGCAGATGGTGTTTAGCCTGCCCAATATAAAATGGATCAGCTACAATGGGTTGGTCTGGGTGGTTTTAATACTTTATGGCCTGCAAAAAGACCTACCTCTATTTGAACAGTAATTAATGCTTTTTTTCTAAAGGTCCTGAAGGCAATGAATGAGCTAATGAGACATTTTTGAAAGCCACTTAAGATCACACACCAGTCTTACCCCTTTAGATCAAAAATATACAGTGAAAGAAGGGAAAAGCTGATACGTAAGTGCACACTAATAATCAGGTAAGTATTACAATAAGATATAAGAACTTTGCATAAACCAATTGAGGGGAGCAATAGTGCCAACCCCAGAACTCAAAAATCATGAGTCAGTCCCAAAATACAGTGAGATTGAAAACAATCAATTCAGTTTTTTGTGGTGGTTTTATTATTTTTTTTCTTTTGTTTTGTTTCACTTGCTTTCTGGCTTTGAACCTTTTTCTCTGCAGTCATGAGGTTAGAAACCTTATTTATGGTTAATTATGAAAACTTGAGATTCTCATGACCTCAGGAGCTTGAGCTTTAAGCAAAACATCAAATATCATCAGATTCATAATAAAGTCTTGAGAACTAGCAACAGTGGAAGAGAAAACAGTTTTGTAGAAAAGTGAGGGACTTAACCAATGTGGTAGTTTCTCATGCACACTGGCACAGGAATTCCCCACAATCACACTCTACCAGGTGCCCCCACTTTCTGGGCTTGATCTAGGTACATTGAAATCAATGGAAGTTTTCTCTGAGCTCATTACTGAACCATTCACCCTGTGAGTGGTATTAATTATTGTCTTCCTGCCATGCCCTTAATATAGGGGTGCCAACCCTCCAGGAGTGGACCGGAGTCTCCAGGAATTAAAGATTAATCGTTAATTAAAGATTATGTCATATAATTAAAACTTCAGGAATAGGTCCAACCAAAACTGGCAACCCTACCTTAATCTCCTTGTCCCCTCCACTGCCTAGATTTATTCACACCTCCCTCTCCGCATCTCACTTTACTCATCTGCCTAGCTTCATCCATTTTAATGCTCCTCTTCCCCTCCTTATACGGACAAATTCCTCTCTCAACAATACCACAGCTTCTTCCTCCCTTCTTTCTACAACTCAGGCCCCTAAATCATAATCACTGTCAACAATGTTAGTTCTTAACAATGGGTGAGTTTAAAACTAATCTAATTCACCTGGAACCCTTTGGAAACATGCACAGCCAAAACACAACACCACATAGTCTTATTATCTAATCCAAGTCCTTTCTTCCTTTACTCTTTGGCCTGGTCCCTTGGCCTGGTCTACTCGGGGGGCGGGGGGGTGTTGACCTAAGATACGCAACTTCAGCTACAAGAATAGCGTAGCTGAAGTCGACGTATCTTAGGTCGATTTACCTTGCGTCCTCACGGCGCGGGGTCGACTGCCGCTGCTCCTCCGTCGACTCCGCTTCCGCCTCTCGTCACGGTGGAGTACAGGAGTCGACGGCAGAGCGATCGGGGATCTATTTATCGCGTCTACACTAGACGTGATAAATCGATCCCCAATAGATTGATCACTACCCGCCAATCCGGCGGGTAGTGTAAACGTACCCTTGATCCTTCTGCTTATTCTGGTTTTGTGTGTGTGTGTGTGTGTATGTGTGTGTGTGTGTGTGTGTTTTCTGTGTAACTTTAGACTAAGCTTTTCAGAGAAGGTCTACACATTTTTCTCAAATACTTAGCACAGTGAACTCTAATTCAATAAATATAACAATCTAAAAATTAAAAATTATTAATAATTACAGTGGTTATGTTACAGGAAGAAATTAACTGCATCACTAACTACTCTCTCAAGAATGATGGCCAAGATTTTCCAAAGGGACTTAATGATGTCGGGTGCCGAACTTGACATACTTAGTAGGGGCTTGACTTTCAGAAAGTGCAGTTGCACTTTTAAGGAGTCTCAATTTGGGCACCCAACATCACAAGTTACTTTTCAAAATTTTTGTCGACGTCTTCTCACAATGATTAAACAGGCTATGTACATATGTAAGAACTAAAGCCTAGGTATTTATCATGTTAATGCTAAAGAACTCCCATGAAGCTTTGCAAAATGTAATGCTAAAAGAGTTTATACAGAATTATTATCAAATAGAAGCAAATCTGCTTGTTAAGTGGAAATATGTTTAAGAGAATGACATTTTTCATAGTTGTTTGCAGTGCTGTTGTAGCCATGTTGGTCCCAGGATATTAGAGAGACAAGGGTGAGGTAATATCTTTTATGAGACCAACTTCTGTTGGTGAAAAAGACAAGGTTTCAAGCAACACAGAGCTCTTCTTCAGGTCTGGGAAAGACATTCAGAGTGTCACAGCTAAATACAAGGAGGAACAGATTGTTTGGCATACACAATTAACAAAAATTTTAAGAGACCACTCAAGGTGAAGTGGCCAGTTAACATCTCTCCAGTCATTGGACAAAAAAGAGGGACTATTGTATTACAGATTGCTATAATGAACCATAAATCCAGTGTATTTATTAAGACCATCATTTTCAGCATCTAGCAAAGTTATTAATTTAAGCTCCTACACTCGTCTTTTGAAGGTGTTATGCAGGTTTCCTTGCAGAACGAGGACTGAGAAATCAGTGATCATTTAGTGAAAAGTGTCCATCCATGGGTGATACAGTGTTTTTGTCTCTTATCATTTTCTTGTGTGAGCTCATTCAAGAGCAGAGTGATTGTCTGGTTGCACCCATATAGATCTTACTGGGGCATTTAGTACACTGGGTGAGGTACACCACATGTTGTGATAGACACAAATTGTAATATGGGATAAAGATCTTGTCTATAAAAGTCCATTAAAACTGTTGTCATGTGGCCCACTGCATGCAGATAGCCTGGTGACCCCAGAGGTTGGTAAGCTATTGGCTCTCTGTAATGTGCTGTCATTTCTTGGTTTAATAAACTTGGTTGAGCTTACTATTTAATGTTTCATTAATTAATACTCCAAAAGAACCCATTATTTACATCAAAATAAACTCTTATCCAAATCAAAGAAAGAGGACTATTTTTAAAGGTTTCCTTCTTGTCACCCGGATTTTGAGACAAAATAGTCACTAGAGACTTTTTGGGACACTGTGACGGGGCACAGCGGCCCCTCACTGGTAAACCAGGGGTTAACCCTTCTCTCCTAGCAGAGGAAGCCACGCCCCGCAAGCTCTGCTGGGCATGCTCCAACTGGTGCACAGATATAAAAGCCTGCAGATCAGCTCAGTCTGGGCTGACCGCCGGAGGAGAAGGACGCACGCCGCTAGCTCCTGCAGAGGGTGGGCCTGCGAGCCAAGACCCGGGAGGCCGCCCAGCCGAGGCACTACCTGAGACCCAGACGGAGGGCGTCACTGGGGCGGAACAGACCGGAGGACCCCCTGCCACAGAGGAACTGGTATTCATGATAGGAAGTGACCCAGGGGAACTATAAAGATAAATGGTGTTAAAGCTATATTGACGCTCGGCATGTTGCAGGCGGATCCCCGCCGAGCGAGTGGCAAGGAAAAGGGGTTTGTATGGACTCTGGCCGCTAGGCCGTGCTACCCCGCTCGAAAGGGGGCTTATATAGACTCCGACTGCTAGGTCGCGCTACTGCTCCAGACAGGAGGGCAGTAGAGAGGAACGCCCTGCAGCGCTGAGGGGTGGCCACAAGGACTGTAGAGTGGTGAAGCGCCGGCACCCCATCCTACCCCTGCCTCGAGGGGGCGCTGCAGTGACAGGCCCGCCTAAACTGGTGGAGAATATGGGCATCGATCAGGGCCTGAGACAAGGACCCAGATGCCCAAAATGGACCCCGAGAAGCTTTTGAAATGGCTGCTGGAGAATCAGCAGCAGCAGGTGGCGCAACAGCAGCAGCAGCAAGCGCAGTTGCTCCAGCAGTTAGCAGCACAACAACAGTTGCAAGCGGCGCAGCAACAAGAGCAACAGCAACAGCTGATTCGAGAGCTGACGGCTCAACAACAGGCTAACCAGGAACGACTGGCGCAGCAGATGGCAACGCTGATAGGACAGGCACCGAGTCCTCCCCTAGGCGCTGCAGGGGGCAACACCAGTGATGGGCTCGGAGGACTACCAGTGTGCCTAACCAAGATGGGCCGGGGGATGACCCCGAGGCCTTCCTGGTGACTTTTGAGCGGGTTGCTACTGCCGTGCAATGGCCCCCAGCACATTGGGCCACTATTCTAGCACCCTACCTGATGGGCCCAGCTCAAGCCGCGTACTGTAACCTCGATCCACAGGACGTACTGGACTATGCGAAGGTCAAGGCCGCTATCTTAGACCAACAGGCGTCAGCCCTGAAACCTATCGCCAGCGACTCCACAGAGAACGGTACACGCCGGGAGCCAGACCACGAGACGTGGCCCAGCGAATCCGCGACCTCTGTTGGAGGTGGCTGGAACCCGAAAGATGGATGAGTGTTCAGGTAGCTGAAGCTGTGGCACTAGAACAGTTCCTGCAAACCCTTCCCACCGGGGGGAGAGAATGGGTGCAGAGACACTACCCCAGGACTCTCGCGGAGGCGACCTCCCTAATGGAGGATTACCTGGCAGCAGAGGGAGAACCAAAGACCAGCCCCAAAGGAGGGGGAGGGAGCTCGGGTGAACGGAACCCGAACCCAGCCCGGGGAGCCCGGAAGGTGGACGGGGGAGGCCCCCATCGATTTGCCCAGCCATCAGGGGCACACACGACCTGCAGCGCCAAGGACCCATCCGGACCGGACCTCGTAAGAGGTCAAGATGACACGCGGGGGAGGCAGAGCAGCCCCCGCCACACCCTGACCGAAGAAGGGAAGCGGGACCAGTGCTACAAGTGCGGACAGATAGGGCACTTCCGGAGGGAGTGCCCCCATACATGGATTGTAACTATGGGCAGGTGTGGACTGCTGGGCACCGGGCCCAGACCTGGGAGCCGGGGAAGATAGTCATACTGGTGAAAGTAGATGGGACGTCTACCTGGGCCTTGGTGGACTCGGGGTGTAGCCAGACAGTCATCCGGGCTGGGCTGGTAAAGCCTTCTGGCCCCACCAGGGCCCCCATCAGTCTGCAGTGTATTCACGGGGATGTGAAGCCATACCCCACCATCTGGGTGCACCTCGAGGCTGCTCAGCACCGAGTTCGGTGTCTAGTCGGGGTGGCCCCAAAGTCGGCTTACCCTGTGATCCTAGGATGTTATTGGCCGGCCTTTGCTGACCTCTTGCGGGAGTGGGGTACGCAGCCCGGAAGGAGAAGGGAGGGCGTGCTAGGAGGCCTGGATTATTAGGCCAACCAGCGGCTGACGACCCCCTGGAGGGGCCCTCGGGGGACCCAGAGATAGAGGAGAGGAGCCGGACCCCTACCGAAGCCCCGACGGGAGAGGACCATAGATGGCTGGAGGTAGACGCCAACTTCCTGGATACCACCCTCAGTCAGGCCTGGGAGCAGGAGACAGGACCACCCGGGGAGGAAGACCGGCCCCTACGGCGGCAGCAAGGACCCCGATTTGAGATCCATCATGATTTATTCTATCGGGTAGTCCAGGAACCTCAGACAAAGGAAGACCTCCGCCAGCTGTTGGTCCCGCGGCGGTTCTGACAGAACTTGCTCCACTTAGCGCACTCCGTGCCATGGGCTGGGCACCTGGGGAGGGAGAAAACGCTACAACGGGTGGCCCAGAGGTTCTTCTGGCCAGGCATCCATAGGGAGGTATGGGACTACTGCGCCTCCTGCCCTGAATGCCAGACAACTGGCCCAAAAGGCGTACCAAGAGCCCCCCTAGTGCCCTTGCCGGTGATTGGGACACCCTTTGAATGGATAGGCTTGGACTTAGTGGGGCCCTTGGAGAAGAGTACCTCGGGCCACAAGTATATTCTGGTCGTGGTCGACTACGCAACACGGTATCCAGAGGCGGTACCACTACGGTCCGCCACGGCTCCAGTCATCGCTAACGAGCTCTTGCAGATCTTCGCTCGGGTCGACCTGCCGCGGGACGAAGGGACTAATGTGACTTCTAGATTAATGGCAGAGTTGTGCCGGCTGCCGAATATCCGGGCGCTTAAGACCTCAGTCTACCACCTCAGATGGATGGGTTGGTGGAAAGATTTAATGGCACCTTGAAAGCCATGTTAAGGAAATTTGTGGACGACGATCCCCGGCACTGGGATAAAGTGCTCCCAGCACTCCTCTTTGCCGTGCGAGAGGTGCCACAGACTTCCACAGGGTTCTCCCCTTTTGAACTCCTTTACGGGAGGAAGCCCAGGGGGATTCTAGACCTCTTAAAAGAAACCTGGGAGGAGCAGGAGACCTGCGTCTGAGGATCCGTACAGTACAGGGGGGAGGGATAGCTCAGTGGTTTGAGCATTGGCCTGCTAAGCCCAGGGTTGTGAGTTCAATCCTTGAGGAAGCCACTTAAGTATCTGGGGTAAAATCAGTACTTGGTCCTGCTAGTGAAGGCAGGGGGCTGGACTCGATGACCTTTCAAGGTCCCCTCCAGTTCTAGGAGATAGGATATCTCCATTAATTTAATTTAATTTTACATCCTCCACCTGAGAGAGCAGCTCCGAGAGTTGGGAGCCTTCGCCCGGGAGAATCTGGTGAAAGCCCAACATAACCAAGAGGCGCAATACAACAAAGGGGACAGAAGTTTTGAGCCCGGAGACCGTGTCCTCTTGTTGCCTCCTTCCTCTGAGTCAAAGCTGCTAGCTAAGTGGCAAGGCCCCGTCGAGGTGACCAGACGCATTGGGCCTGTCAACTATGAAGTGCGGATGTCGGGGCGAAGGAAGGACACTCAGGTCTACCATGTACACCTCCTCAAGGCCTGGAGAGATTGGGAGGGCCTGATGATTGCCCCGTACCCTCCAGAACCCGAGTTAGGGCTGTTGGCGGGGGAACCAGAGGAACCAGGGACAGTGGCCATAGGCCCGGAGCTTGACCCGGTCCAGCAGGAGCAGGTACGTCAACTGATTTCAGCTTTTCCCACAGTCCTGTCGACACAGCCCGGGAAGACCACGCTGACCCACCACCATATCGCCACCGTCCCTGGCCACAAAGTGAGGGACGCCCACCGCCCACTCCCCAGGAAGATGTGGGAGACAGTGAGGAGAGAGCTCGACATGATGTTGGCCCTGGGGATGGTCGAAGAGTTGCAGAGCAAATGGCGGAGTCCCATAGTACTTGTTCCCAAGCCGGATGGAATGGTCAGGTTTTGTATTGACTTCCGCAAGGTGAACGCGATCTCGTGTTTCGATGCCTATCCCATGCCCCGGGTGGACAAGCTGCTGGAGCAACTAGGCAAGGCAGAATTCATCTCCACCCTAGACCTGACTAAGGGATATTGGCAGATCCCGGTGACGCCGGCCTCCCGAGAAAAGACAGCGTTCCCAATGCCATTCGGGCTCTATCAGTTCACAATGATGCCTTTCGGGCTGCATGGGGCCGCGGCTACCTTCCAGCGGCTCATGAATCAAGTGCTGAGCCCCCACAATGCGTACGCCGCAACATACATCGACGACATCGTCGTCTACAATGCCAGTTGGAAGGAACATCTCCAGCACCTCATTGAGGTGCTACGAGCATTGGGCAAAGCAGGGCTCACCGCAAACCCAGCCAAATGTCACTTGGGCCAAAGAGAAGTGACCTACCTGGGCTATACGGTGGGTCGAGGGAAAATCCGCCCTGTGGTAGACAAGGTGGAAGCCTTGAAGAACTATCCCACGCCGACAACTAAAAGGCAAGTATGACAGTTCTTAGGGCTGGCCAGATATTATCGTCGGTTTGTGCCTGACTTTGCCACACTCGCCACCCCCCCGACAGATTTGACGCAAAGCTCCCAGCCACGGAAGGTCCAGTGGATGGACGACTGCGAGAATGCCTTTTGCACCCTGCGGGAACAATTGACACGGGAGCCGATACTGATCCAGCCCGACTTCACAAGGCCCTTTATCCTTCAGACTGACGCCTCAGAGGTAGGGTTGGGGGCCGTACTGTCGCAAGAGGTGGGGGAAGAAGAACACCCCATCTTGTACCTGAGCCACAAGTTGTTCCCCCGAGAGACCATAGAGCGGGAGGCCCTGGCAGTGAAATGGGCAGACGAGGTGCTGAGGTACTACCTATTAGGGAACCCCTTCTCTTTGTTAACAGACTACACACCCTTCAGGTGGATTAACAGCATGAAAGACGCAAACAACCGGATCATGCGGGGGTACCTGTCCCTCCAAACCTACTCCTTCCGTGTGTTACACCGGCCGGGAAAGGCTCATGGGAATGCAGATTTCTTTTCCTGAGTCGGGGAAGAGGAGGGGGAGGAGACGGTCAAGGGTCAGCCGGCCCAGGCGGCTGTCTTAAGGGGGAGGGTGTGTGACGGGGCAGAGCGGGTTAACCCTTCTCTCCTAGCAGAGGAAGCCACGCCCCAGAAGCTCTGCTGGGCATGCTCCAACTGGAGCACAGATATAAAAGCCTGCAGATCAGCTCAGTCTGGGTTGACCGCCGGAGGAGAAGGATGCACGCCACTAGGTCCTGCAGAGGGTGGGCCTGCGAGCCAAGACCCGGGAGGCCGCCAAGCCGAGGCACTACCTGAGACCCAGACGGAGGGCGTCACCGGGGAGGAACAGACCGGAGGACCACCTGCCGCAGAGGAACTGGTATTCACGGTAGGAAGTGACTCAGGGAAACTATAAAGATAAACGGCGTTAAAGCTGTATTGACGCTTGGCGTGTTGCGGGCGGATCCCCGTCGAGTGAGTGGCAAGGAAAGCTTGCCGCTACCTGGGTCGGGGCTCGATGGAGAGTGTGGGCCCGAGTCCCCCTACCCCCTCATCCCCAAACCGTGAGGGATCTTATATGGACTCTGGCCACTAGGCCATGCTACCCCGCTCGGAAGGGGGGGTTGTATGGACTCCGACCGCTAGGTTGCGCTACTGCTCCAGACGCGGGGGCAGTAGAGAGGAAGGCTGAGAGGCCGTAACAAACCGCCCGCCGAGGGGCGACCACAAGGACTGTAGAGTGGTGAGGCACTGGCAGCCCATCCTACCTCTGCTCCAAGGGGGCACTGCGGTGACAGGCCCGCCACAGACAGAAAAAGGGATTTCCTGACTTGTGGAAGATCAATATATTAGAAGATTATGTTCCTAGCTAACATAGCATGGACTACTTGCTTATCAACTTTGTGTTTGAGTTTGCATTGTTATCACAGAAAGGATGTTAATTAGGCCCTGGGCTTGTCTTTTCTAGCAGAGAGAGAAATTTTCACATTTAAAATGCCTAATCAGAAAAAAAAATCGCTATGTAAAATCTGAAATTCTACTAACCTAAAGTAACAAAAATAAAACTTCCACTGTAGCAAATGTAAGACTATAAAAGGGAAGAAAGTAAAGAACTAGAAACATGTAAATAAAAAAAAATTCTGATTTAAAGACATAAATAAATATTGGTATTTAATTAGGTTTTTGAAATCAGGATGTTTATTTACTCAGTTCTAGAAGTGACAATAGGAACTCTGAACAGACTGGTGGGGGCAGGGTAAAGAGAAATTACCTGAAAGGTGCTCAGTCCAATTACAACTGATGATTCAGAATATCCTACAGAACTTGTAGAAAAGGAATCATTGAGAGATTGGCTAAAACTAAGATTTCATAGAATCTGTATACCCAATTCCTGAGTTTTTGAGAGATGTAGCAGTAGGATTAAGACCCAAGTATGAATATCAGGAAAATCTCCTACCATGGGACAGGTTGTGATCTCTTACATAGATAAGAATCCAGGATAACTCAATTGAAGTTAGTGGCATACTCCAGATTTCACCCATGCATTTGAGATTAGAATCTGCCCTAGTGATTATTAGCCTCTGAAATAGTATCCCAAGATAAATGGTGGACACTTTTTAGCATGTTTAAAAGTGTACTGGGTAAAACATGCACAAGATGGACTAGGTGGCCTAATACAACTTTTCCATGTTTAGAATCTGTGCTTGCCAATGGGGTATCCGATAGTGTAAATTAGGTGGATAAATGGGGAAAAGAAATGGGGAAATGAGACAGTTACTGTCTCTTTTCCCTCATTTTCTCTCTTTCTGATTTTCAATTATTTTTTAAATTACACACCTAAAAGTATGTTGTATTCCCTCCCCCATAAGTGCCTCCTGTTCAGCTTCTCTTCATGTGGAGAAGCTGCTGTGAAACATGAACTTAACAATTTTTATATAAATCAAAAGCATCTATTTTTTTCTTAAGTGAAACTCCAGAAATAGCCTAGCCGCATCTCAAATGTTACTGAGTACAGAAGCCAAAAAGGGAGAGAGACAATATTTCTCTTTGAAGTTCAGCTGCTTGAGAATGCTAGTGGCCAAACTTCAAAGAGAAACTGCCCTTCCTACCTGGCTGTAGCACTTCAGAGAAAACTAATTTAACTTCTCTGGTGAAAGTCAAACCTTCCTGCAGCCTAGCTGCCTAGGAAACGCTGCAGCTGGTGGACTCTTGAACTAGGTGGCTGTTTTCTTTGAAGTTCAGCTGCTTGACTCATTAGCAATTCAGAGGTGGTGAAGATACTTTTTTTTAGTTTTGATATCACTTAAAAAGCTAAATCGGGATTTCCTGATTTATTTCTTAAAGTCACAGTCACACTTTAAAGGGCAACACTTCTAAAAACAGCCTCTAATTTTCTGGAATTAAAATGGCATCATCATGTTTTGCTGTGTTTTGTTCATTTCATGCATTCAGGCTGGGGTCCTCAACTTTCTGCATTGCATGCACAAGTGGTACTTACACTTAAAATGCAAATTATCTAACTACTGTAACTGATTTGGGCACAATAGTATCAGTTCATGAATATTTTGCGGATTCACAACTTGGTTGCTTACATTTGCATCCCTCAAACTAGTGGGAGTTTGGGCACACAAACTATAATCCTGACACAGTAAATACTTATGTAAATGGATAGTCTCATTGAACTCTATGAGCTTAATCACCTATGTAAAATTCCTTGTGTGTTTGTGTGTGTTTTCAGGATTGGAACCTAGGAAACCAGATTCAGATTACTTTGAAAACTCAACACTAAAATCAGCCCAGCAATTTACCAAGCAATGATGCATATAGAGGATGGGCATGTTCTCAAAGGGGGTGGGGGGGAAATGCACTAAATAAAGTACTTTTTCTGAGTGTGAATGACAGGGAATATGTAAAGAATTGGAAGGAGAATGGAAATGAAGACATGGAACAAAGGATGTAGAGAGGAGGAAGGAAAAGACTTAGTATTCAGATGAAAAACAGAATAGGGGATTCAAATTAAGAGATCTTTAAAATAAGAAATTATAAAGAGCTGAAAAAAAGCTACATCAATAAAGACTTTTTCTAGTCCATCCTCTTACTACTAAGATTTCTTTTCCATTTTACATAGTGGAAAGTTATGTTTAAAAAAAAAAAAGAGATTTCCCCCCCCCCCAAAAAAGATAGTTTAAATAAATTAATTGAAGCTTAAAGAGCCATATTGTAATAGAATTAAGGCACTCCAGGGCATGTTTTATTGGTCCATTAATACACACCTCAGATGGTTAAAAAGCACTCAACCACACAATGCACCCGAAATGTGCATTAATTGATCAATAAAACACACTCTGTCCAGTCTCAGTGCTATAGTGTTGTTACAAATGTAATAAGCACACTTTTGTTTGCAAAATATCCCTAGATGCTATCTGTACCTACAGTGACGTACTCTAGCAGACTGGATGTTAGCTAAAATAACCAAGTATATTTATAAATGCAGGAGGAGGAGATTGTCCCTGTCCCTTGTGAGGATGAGCATGCCTGGAGCATTCCCTCCATTTTGTGCACCCTGCACAATGGCTAAAGGGAGCACAAGAGTAGCCCATTCTGTTCTCCTAAAGGGGATGCATGTGGTCCCAAAGGGATTGGGGAGAGGAAGATCTGAGGAAGAACCTTGGCCCCAGCCACCCCTCCACACCACCTCACTTATCAGGCTAGGACATCCTAAAGGATGACTACCTTTATGCATTTAGAAGCTCAGAGATAGATTTTGGCTCCCCGAAGCACACGATCGTGGCATATGATCACTATTAAGTACGTGTAATTACATCTAAAAAGTAAGCACTTATATGGTGAGTATTTGCAGGATGCTTACATTATGTGCACTGTACTAAGACAGGTCTGACCAGGTTTTAATGCTGGAGTGTGGAACTATAAACTATCCTACCCACTGTGCCTGAAAAACTCTCATGTGTGTCCAAGCAGCTATAAATATACAAATCAGGAGACCACATGTAAATCAGAGGCAAGAAGACAATTACCCAACATGCACACAGTAAATAACCAATTGCACATGCAAAGGTAGAATTTCTACAGGGACAGCAGGTATAGACATAGTTTTTTGTAGGTACAGACATTGCACCCACATTAAAACACATCTATTTATTTAAAATGTCACTTCATTTTCTCTGACTTCTGTACAGATGGACCTGGTATTGTCTTCTATAGCTAAGTCAGCTGAGATAGGAGGGGGACTGGGAGCCAGTGGTAGGGAGGCAGGACGGTGGGGAGTAAAAGACTGAGATTGGATGAGTAGAAGGATAGGGAGAAATGGGCTGGGCTGGACAAGGAGACTGAGATGATGGATGCAGGGAGGGGGCATGGTATTCTGTAATAAGAAGCCCAAGGTGAGGAGACTGAAACTGGGATGACAAGCTTGGGGCAAAAGTGAAGCTGGCAAGGGGATAGAGAACACTGGCTCAGGCAATAGAGGTCTGAGTTTATGAGGGGAGGAAGGGTCTGTGACCATTAGTGTCACCTTTCCTCTGCTGTCAGCAAACATGTGTGATACCCACTGGCAAAGCTTGTGTCATCCCCCTCTTCTGGCTGGAGCCTATAAATGATAAGTACATAAGAATGGCCATAGTGGGTCAGACCAGAGGTCCATTTAGCCCAGTATCCTGTCTTCCAACAGTGGCCAATGCCAGGTGCCCGAGAGGGAATGAACAGAACAGGAAATCATCAAGTGATCCATCCCCTGTCGCCCATTCCCAGCTTCTGGCAAACAGAGGCTACGGACACCATCCCTGCCCATCCTGGCTAATAGCCATTGATCCTACTATTGCTATCAGTTATTCTGTTAGCTCAAATAGCAAAAGTCTGTGCTGAGATCTAAAGGTTCCAACCCTGCTATGACCCATATGGGTATCAATATGATCCCACATGATGGAATTCCTGTTTTAGTTTTATTTAAAACTTAGGAAAAAATAGTATGCAGGCATGAAATTAAAGATTGTATTATAATGCATACACACAAAGGGGGCTGAACTGAGGTTTCCCAGGCAGTCTATATATATTGAGTGTGTAATTTTATATACACCGTGGTAATATGGATACTGTAGCATAATAGCATTTAATGACTTATATAGTGGCTTATATTTAACTTTTTAAAATAGTATTAGACTTTGCATTTGCTGCAGTAATTTAAAAAAAGAGTTCAAGGTAAAGATTGTTTAATTTTTTGAGGAAGTCAGACAGTAGATCTGCCACATGTTCTAGGATATGGAATGTTCTTATCTGACTATAAAATTTATCATAGCGATAAAAAAGTTGCTGATGAAGAATGCCACAGTCTAACTGTGATTTGTGTCATTGCTGTGTACCATAGATCACTGTCACATTCCAAACTATCACCACCAAGTCATAAGAATACTGAAAATATATGTAGTAATCGTGGAGGTAAGACAGAAAAGGAACCTTCTGCCCTGAGAGTAGCCTCTTTCCCTAATCCAAGTAGTAAAAGGCCACTGTCCAGCTCAGAAAAGGCAAAGGAGGCAGTGACCCAGCCCCATAATCCCTTCCTCTCAGTGACATATCAAAAGGCCATCAGAATGGGCTTGCAGCTCACAGCTCTGCAGAGGCAAATAGAGGAGCAGGAAGCTCAGCACTGAGGACCTGTTTCGATAACTGCCTTCTCCCCTGCAGGATCATGAGATAGTTCAATCCTTAAACTTGCCACTGGTATAAATGTCCTTGGGCCTTGGGTAAACATAATTAATGGGATAAACTAACATGTGGAGAAAGGGGGGGGGGGGTTAATGTTGGTAGATTTGGAACATAAGAATAAATCCTTGCAGAAATGGATAGTGGGCAAAATGCAAGTGATGGGGTCAAAAGTCCATGATACACAGGACCAGTCTTAGGGAAAATGGCCCCCTGGGCAAACTGTCTTTGCTCTCCAAGCAGCGGGCGGGTGCTTCGTGGGCAGAGCAGCAGCAGGTGGAGCAGTGCAGCACTGCAGGTGTCATGCTGCCAGAAGGACAGAGAGGGGACGCGTGTGAGCACCTGGCTCCTGCATTGCAGCTCCCTTTACCCTTTCCCCCCACATCCCTGGCTGGCAAGGACCTTCTGCAGTCTCCCCTCCTGACCACAGCATTCTGGGCGATCACACACATTGCCCACCCATAAAGCCCATCCTGATGATACATGCTCCTTAATCACATGGCTCTGCAATTTCTCACATTATTATTGCTAACACATTTGCACTGTAGTAGGTGAATATACATAAATAGTATATAGTGATATCTATGTATATATGTACACACATAGATATGGCTATAGATAGTCCTACTTTAACTGGATCTAACTGGCATTCTCACAAGCTGCAATATTTCTTATCTGTAGCCAAGAGACACTCAAGTGAAATCTCTTCACACTGAGAACAAAGAAAAGCAAAGACATTATGTCTTTGCAACCAAATGCTTCTTGATAAATGAACACAAAGGGCGAACATCAGCACCAGAAGGAAATTATTTGGAATTCTACTTTTTGATCTATAAACTGCATTATTTGAATGACTACTATGGGTGCTAATCACTAACGCTGAATTTCATGGCATATTGCTAATTATTATCTGAATTTACTAATAACTTAAGTGACTTATTTGACATCTGTTACATGCAGTGACAACCTTCTCCTGAAATAACATGTAACTTTCAAAATTATTTTCTGGAGTTCTATTTTGGTCCATAGCCATACCTCTTTGCATTAGTTAAGATGGGGAAGTATTTACATGGGAAAAATCCCAGGTTTTACTAGGGAAATGGTGTTGGTGATTCAGTAGGTGGCACAATTTGTTGTAAACTAGTAATTAACTAGTCCCACAGCATTGAGCATCCACTAAATGTCCTCAAGGCACTTTTTGTAAGAGTGTCAACCACAGGTTTCCAGGCTAAATCCCAGCACGGGTAATTACATCCTTCCTCACTAAATTCTTTAATGTCAAATGGGGAAAGTGTTTTTCCTTTCCTGTCATAATGGTTGTGTTGTGTGCTGTTAGATAGCGTCTGTGTTTTTTCCAAGAGGTGGCTTTCAGTGGTAGGTAAAATGATTTTTTTGTAGAGTAGTCTGTAAAGCTCTTTGAGACCCTCTGGATTGAACAGTGATATCCAAATGCAAGATCATTACAGCTTTGGTACTTTAAATTAAAAAAAAGTTTTCTTGATGTATGCAAAGTCTTTTCAATAATCTCATTTTAGGACTAAAACGGGTAGATTACTTCAAATTTGGTATCCCCATGCAGCCAGCAAAGCCCCAAAAAGCCAGAAGTTCTTGAACGCAGTAAAATTCAATGCCATTTGGAGTTGGATTAACTATTACTGAAGCTGATGACAGTCACCAAGAGTAATGGTTCTTATGAGCAATACTATCCTGCATTTATTATCTGCTTGCTATAGAACTCATCATGTTGAAGTGCTCATGTCCTCATTAAATTTACAGTATGGCTGTAGTCAATCAGAATTCGGGAGCCTCCTGTGGATTGATATCTAGGAAAATTCCAGGAATTAAGCCCATCAGATGAGTGAGTGACATTTTTATGGTTAAATGTTAAACAATGGGGAGTGTGGGGCAAATTCTCTGGTAATGTAAATTAATGCAACTCCACGCGGTCCAAGGATGACTGTATTTCCAATTTGCCCTCTCCACATCTATATTAAACTAATGGATTGATATTTTTTTTTAAAGAATGAGAGTTGTGTTTGAGCCCCATTAATTGGAACTTTTTTGGGGATCAAGGCAAGACTCTTGGCTCTGCTCTGCCGAAGGGAATGTCTATTAAACCTTGAGTCAGAGCTTCTTAATAGCAATGGTCTTTGGGAAACATTTTAGTAATAGAATCAGCCTGCTTCCATACACTTTTTGAAAGATCCGTGGAAAATTCTGTAAAAAAGATTTTTACTCTTTTTAGGAGAAAGTGGTAAGCGGAGCCTTCAGTCATATATAAATAAGCACTGCTCGCTGTCAAGAGATCCAGCAAAACATGGACTCACCTGTGGACCCTTTTCTTGCCAGTTTGAATAGCTATTCCGTTGAAATGAATAGAACATCACCATGAACCTAGTACACTATGCAGCAATTGAATGGTGAATTTTAACGCTAAGAAACCCCTAGTTGACTTAAATGGGATCTCCCATATAGGTCTCATTATTTAGGTCAATTAAAAACTATGTTGTGCATGTGTTTGTGTGTGCACATATGCTCATGTGCGCACACACACACACACACATATATATATATATATATATATACACACGCACAATTTTAAATGGTACTTTACAATTTACAGGGGTACAAGTATGTGAAAAATGTGTAGGGCCTTTCAGGAGTAAATCCACACAAATGCATATAAGTTCATGTTTTAACAGCCATACACCAGGGTAACTAGCATCAGACTAACCACCGCAACTGCTAGGGTTCTCAGACTATAATATTTGGGTGTACTTAAAAAGAAAAGTCATTATTGCTCTTCCTAATGCTTTCAAATCCCACCAAGTGTAGATAAACAAACCTCTCTCAAGTGTCGCTATCATACAAAGCACTGTCACTATTACTGTCTTAAAGGCTTTTTTCACAGATCATTGTGTTCTCACCATGATCACACTTAAAATGCTTTTCTATTTATAGTTGTAATTGTACTGGGGAGTCTGCTTTTCAAAATTTTCTAATGGATGGCTGTGATTTGGAGTCATTTTACCATCAGTCTGCCAGGATTATTTGTGAGACAAGGTGTTGAGGTAATATCTTTTATATGACTAACTTTGGTTGGTGAAAGAAATAAACTTTCAGGCTACATAGAGCTCTTCTTTAGGTATTCTTCAGGATAATCTGTGGCTTCCTTTCTTAAAGAACTTGTTTATTTTCCTTTCTTGTCTCTATCTAAATGACCTGGAATGGAAGGCAAGATGTATTTGTCTTCCTGGTTCCACCTGTTGTCTATTGAACTTTCAATGCACATTCAGAGTTCCTCCTAGATCAGTTTCATTTTTTTCCTTTGTCTATATCTGCCACCAGATCTTCACTGACATTCTGAATGTGTGCATGTTTTAACAATGCTTTATACTCCTTTTTTGGAAACCCATTAATCTATTCCTGCTCTTTCCAAAGGTCCTTTCAAGGACTTACTTTTCAATCCACAAGTGCTTGAAGTCTTGATTCTGCTCTGTCAATGCGTCTTCCAGCTTCTTCATTTTGGCTTCCAATTTCCTCTTCAGAGTATCAGTTTTTGTACTGCTTTTGTTTTCCACAAGTTTATGCAAAGGAGTGCTGTTGGTAAACTTTGATAGTTGCTTTTTCTCTTACAGTTTTGCTCCCAGTGCACGGCATTTCTGATTTTCTGTGAGCTGTTCTCCACTTATTGTAAATGTGTTCAGCATCCTCTGATTCAACATCAGCTTCTTCTATAGCCATTATTGGACCAATCCATACTTCTCGCACCTGGGCTTTATGTTTCCCTTGTCCATGAAGGATGGCTTTCCCTTTGTCTGGCCCAGGGTCAGCTGGTGCTACAGGCTTGTGTGCTTTTGGCATGCACACATACATTACTTTCCATTCTTAAGGCCTGTTACTCTGCCATTTCCACAGCTCATCCAATACCCACATAAAAGATGGATACCACACATTTCCTATTGGCATCTTTTGCCCTCAGCAAAGATGATGACTACAGACATGCAGCAGTTCCACAACTCTATATATTTGAGTCAGCTTGTCATCTTGACTATGGTACAGTTTGAAGATGCAATCCAGCAAAGCACTTAAACACATACTTAATTTGAAATCAATGGGACTACTCATATGATTACAGTTAAGTGTTTTGCTGGAATGGGTTCTGAGTGCATATTTGTGGTGCCTCTTACTTGTAGGTCGTTTTCTTTCTTTCTTTCTTTCTTTCTTTCTTTCTTTCTTTCTGATATGCCTTGTATATAAAGGATATATTAGAAGTTATAATCTGTATTTTACATTTTGTTGTATTATCTGACATTTTAAGAGAGACCATGTTTAATAGCACATCACAAGTAGGCAGGGTTATGCTTGAGCATTCAGTCTGAGTTTTGAGGATTTTCTTACTTTGGTGTGTAGTGGGAAAGAGTCTGCACCCCATAAATGGATGTAGTGAGCTTCCTTCAATGATTTCTGGAGAAATTCTCTCTTGCGTCTCTCCCTTGGGCCATATGGCTCTGCAACATCCCTTACTCTTGGGGCTGGTCTACACTGGGGGGGGGGAAATCAATCCAAGATACGCAACTTCAGCTACGCGAATAGTGTAGCTGAAGTCAAAGTATCTTAGATCGAATTACCTGGGGTCCACATGGCATGGGATTGACGGCTGCGGCTCCCCCGTCGACTGCACTACCGCCGCTCGCTCTGGTGGAGTTGCGGAGTTGACGGTGATCGCGTTCGGGGATCGATATATCGCGTCTTAACGAGACGCGATATATCGATCCCGGATAAATCGATTGCTACCCGCCGATATGGCGGGTAGTGAAGATGTACCCTTGGTTCTTCCTGAGTAGCACAATCTATGTCTCATGGTCAGCCAAGTTTGGCTGAACCACTGTTATTGTGGTCCAGAGGTATAACCTCTTTGTCTTCAGTAATCCCATTTGGAAAATGTAATCAATCAGACCCCTAAAGAAAATCAATTTCACATTATAGTAATAAACATGCACATAGTGTATTAGTACAGTTATGTAGGGACAAAATCAGAAGGCTAAGGCACAAAATGAGTTACACCTACCAAAGGACTTAAAAGGCAATAGGAAGAGGTTCTACAAATATATGAAGAACAAGAGAAAGATAAAAGGGAAGTGTAGCTTCTTACTTAGCAAGGAAGGAGAGCTAATAACAGATGACTATTTTGCTTCAGTTTTCACTAAATAGGTTAATTGTGACCAGATACTTAACACAATTAAGTGCTTAACTTAAAAACTTTCTACCTACAAGTATTGTTGTGTTCTGAAATAGGTTTCCAAAAGATGTTGTGGATTCCCTGTCATTGGAGGTTTTTAAGTGGTTAAACAAACAGCTGTCAGGGATGGTCAATGGTCTCAATATACATGTTCCTGTCTCAGCACTTGGGGCTAGACTATATAGAGAGATAGATAGATAGATAGGCTCAATCGATACATAGATAGATAGTTAGATCCCAAAACTTTTTTGTAAATTTGCAAAAGAGAGGGGGAAATTACACACCTACGGTGATGCTGTGCTTAAGAAAGATGACCATTTGTGTCATTGTTGCTACCACTGTTATACGATTGCATCAAAACTTGTATAAAGTATGTCATATAAGGTGTCAAGGAAAATGTTATGATGTGCTAACTATGATTATCCTGTTCATATTCATGTATCATATTTGTATCTGAAGTTATGTATGTACTTGTATCTTACACACATGTTGTATTCCCTAGTGATACTCCTCCAGATAGGATTTACATCAAGGCTACACAGCTATATGTCGATGGCCCATTAAGGTCGCTCTGCTCTAACAATGGGCCATAGAAGAAACTTATCCTACCCAGATAGCTCTTCCTGAGAATGCCTCCAACAAAAAGGGGCCAGTGGCCATCCTCTGTGATTCAGCAAAACATGTAAGGTATGCAATGTGCTTATGAGACCCTGGACTCCAGCTTGGGCCAATAACTTTCCACAAATAGGGGCTGTGGACCTTGTTTAGGACAATAAAATTCCATGCATATGGCAGAGGATATTAAAGGGTACTTGAAACATCTCTATTTTGTCTTCATTTTCCTGCCTTATTTCTCTGGACTGGATTTCTAACAAGGAAGCTCTAAACAAGGACAGATGACCCCCAATCTGTTTGGTTAATTCCCGAGAGACTTTTTCAAGCTAGCAGTTTATTCCATCACTGCAATGATCCTGATCTATGAACACTGAAAATTCACCTGTATGTATATGATCTATTAACCATTATTAACTATCTTCTTCGTTTCTTTTATTATTAAACCTTTAGTTTTAATTACTAAAAGATTGGCATCAGTGTGATTATTGGGTAAGATCTGAGTTATATATTGACTTGGCTAAGTGGCTGATCCCTTGCAATTGGAAGGACCCTAATTCTGATGAAACTGGTTTTCAGTAACCACTCATCATAAAGTCCAAGTGTCTGGGTGGTGAGCCAAGTGCTGGAATGCCTAAGGGGACTGTGTTTTGGCTTCTTGTTAGCCAATGTGGTGATACAGAAGCTCATTTATGGTAAACTTTAATGATAGAATAACCACCAGTTTGGAGTGTGTCTGTCCTATTTCTCAGCAGTTTGTCCTGAATTTGGTATTCTCAGCTGTGACCCACTGAGGCATGTGCCACCTACGGTAAAGAAAACCCCAACTGCTCTCTATTTTAACAAACATTGAGAAATTACCTGTTCTCTAAGATCCTGGGGTATAGCAGCAGCTAATTTCATGGTTTCTTTGCCAAAGTGAGTGGTATCAGAAGTCGCTTAAACAAAGGTTTGAAACAGCCATTACATTCTCTAGCCACATTTTCATTCCTTTTTAAAATAATGTATTGATTTCACTCACTCTGGGAGAGAAATAGAACACCTGCTACTAATATTTCTCAGGATCTAAGGGAGGAAATTTGATTATCAGTGTTAACTATAGTTTTAAACAGCATGTGCATACATGTTTTCTCTTTACAAGTTAACTTTTAGCAAAGTCTTTGCAGTTCACCTTTAAGATGAAACATTCTTCATAAATAAATTAAAAAAAAACAAAACACTGAACTCTGCAGAAAAGGAAGGAAGTATGGTCTTGTATTTAAGGAACTGATCTGGAGTTCAGGAGACCTGGGTTCAGTTAAAGAAGATATTTAATTTCTGAGTGCTTCAGTTCCCCATCCTCATTACAGAGGGTATGTCCAGTGATGATTCTGAAGTTCTCATATATCACAGTGGTGAAAGTCATATGAGTACCCAGGGAGGATTCACAAGCATGGATGCACAGGAAGGATGGTCAAGTGGTTAGGGGACTAGCCTGGCATTTGGAGACCTGGATTCACTTCCCTGCTGTACCACAACTTTCCTGTTAGATTTTGGGCAGTCCATTTATTCTCTCTGTTCCTCAATTCTCCATCTGTAAAACAGGACGATAATACCACTTCTCTGTCTAACAGGGTATTGTGACACATTACATTATGTGAATACATTAAAATTGTGAGGGGATCAGATATTATAGTAACTGGGGCCATCATAAGTACTTCAGATGGATAGATAGGTATCACAGGTGGTTTACAAGTGGCTGTTAAGCTAGAAAAAAATATTAGAAACTATGTAAAACATAAAAAAATCAATGGACAATACATTTTATTGTTAATTTAAGGTCAGCCTCAGACTATGAATATAAACTAGAATGCTTATATTTGACAGAAGAAAATTAAATATAATCATAAGAATTTTAGTTAATACTGCATCTGGGGTTTTGTTGCTGGAAAACGTTTTAGAGTTTACATATTCTCACAAAAGAGCCTCAAATGTGTTAATTTCATGGATGACACAACATTTCATGGGCTTTATGGTTTTATAATATCCCAGATTTGTGTGCTGCTATAGTAGCATCGGATGATAAAACAAAACATTGAAGATATTTTAAATGCTAAAAGAAGATTTCTGCTTATGAAGTAACTACACAGTTTGTCTGGTTCATTGTGTAACATGAAAGGTGATTAAGCTCCTAAATATCAGAGTCAATTTTTAGGGCACTTAGGTCTGTGCTCTTAAAAAAAAAAAAGAGAGGGAGAAAGAAAAAGAATGAGATTCCAATCTACCAGCAGCCAAAAGTCTTTCTCTAAGATCAATTTGCATAAGAAATCTCCATTACTGAGAAGGTTGTGGTTTTGTGTGTGTGTGTGTGTGTGTGGGGCGGGGAGGGGGGAGGGGTTGGCTGGCACATTGCTTGGTGTGACCTGATTGTGGGAACAAAGGATGGGAGGATACTATAAAGACATGCCTCACATACAAGAAAAAAAGTCAGTATTGGTTTTCCATTTGCTCTTCAGCTGTTTTGCACAGTGATTTGAGCCTTCTCAGAGGGCATTTTAATCATCTGCTTTATTACCGGACTTTACATAGTTGCAGTAAAAAGAAACCAAACTATTGTGTCCCGAGGGGCAAGGAGTACCTAGAGGGGGAAACTGTCTCTTTAAACTTACATTACTATATTAAGTGCTGTGTTTATTGGCCAAATTTCATTTTAACTCTTATCACTGTGACTCTTTCTTCTCCATCCATCTTCACTGAACAGCAGTGAAGATCAATGGAAGAAACCAAGGACGCAAAATCAGATGGCTTATGAAGCAAAGCACCACCGGGAACACTGCAGATTGAGACCAAGCATGTGACTGAAGAAAAAGTTATAGATACTGAAGAGGGAAATACATAGAGGAATAAGGTAACCAGGAAGAGTAGTAGGGCAGAGAAACAATGTCTATGGAGCCTTCCAACGTCGTCATTAACAAAACATATTATACCCTTGAGGAGGAGAGAGAAAAGACACCAAAGATAGATATTAGCCTGGCCTGTGACCAACAAGCAAGTGCTAAGAGGGAGCTTCCACAAACAAAGAAGTAATATCAGTGAGTGAATCCATAGGAAGTAATCCAGCACAAGATGTCTGTGAGCCAGATAAAGAGCAAATAACAAAATGCTGCCTCTTAGGAGTTTTGACATAAAGAGAAGATCATATCTCATGTGCGAACAAATGACAAGTACCAAATGAGAACCTGCTGCAGGGAACAACCTTTCACAGGTTGCATTTCCACCTGCAACTCTAGTAGAATTGCAGGGAAGGGGAGATGGTCCCATGTTGGTTCTATTTCTTTCCCTCCAGCAGTTTTGATCCCAATGAAGTAGAATTCCACTGCTTTGGTTCTTTTGGTACCATACAGCAGAGGGGACAGAACAAAATAGAAGAGTCCTCTGATTTCAAAGTAAAACAAATAGCATTAGCCTAATTATCTAACCTTCCTGAAGGATCACTAAAGTTTTACATGTTTAGAGTTACATGCCCCAGACTAACTTGTTCAGCTCACTCCTGTTGGAAACAACGTGTTCAAACCAACATGTTGTTAAGTTAGCTAGCACACATATTTGCCAAAATGCAATACAGAATGGTACAACACTGTATCTGTCTAGGTATTTATATGGCCTCATCATCACAGTATCAAACCACCTATGTACAATACCAAATTTATTGCCAATATAGGGGGGGAAATCATGGAACAGACAAGATCTCAGTGGATTAAAATTCAGGATGATTTTTTTTCCCAATCTTCAATCTAAAATGACCTCACTTAGGTGCTAGAAGGTTAATGAATAGTTCAGTGACAAGAATCAAAGAGGACAGCTTAATGACACCTTGTTCTCTTGATCTTAGAAGGAGTCTTCTCTGTCCATAGATGATTTTCAACACTTTAATCAATGTTACAGTTCAGGTATCCCTGACCTTTGATGTCATATGCCCTGTTGCAACTATGTGCTTTAAAAGAACAATCATAATTGGTATATTAATCACAGAGCTAAACATGAACCTGGGTCTTGTAAGAAAGAGGCTGCAAGAGGAGTTAGAATTAAGATCACAATATTAATAACAAATTAGCTAACTGATGCATTACATTTTAACTGATGGATGTGGAAAAGGAAAGGATGAAGGTAAAAAAGGAACCTAAGATAAAACAAAGGCTTTGCTTATAAAACAGGAAAACCTGTTGAGAGATTTTAGCTAGATCTTTGCATTAGAACAAAGCATGATTTATTATCTTTGAAGGCCAGGGGGAAAATGTGGGTTACCCTTCTTGTTATGCAAGGGTGATTTAGCTATGTTACATTGTGCTATAAAGAAGCCCCTTGATAACAGGCTCTATTTAAAGTAAAAATTTCCGTTACTTCAAATGCCTTCAACATTCTTTTTAGAGTCAATTGGAATGAGTTTGGTATTTGGGTAAATCAGGAGACATGTACAGCATATTGAATGCAGCTATTTAATTGTAACAAATTTCCCATTGATTTTTCATGTAGATACACAGCATATTCTGCATATGTTTATTCGGTGCTTTGGAAACTTCACACTACATGTCAGCTTTCTTTTGAAACTATTTCATGTCCAGCATGTTCTCTGGTTTTAAGGGCTTTTTTTTGTTTGTTTGTTTGTTTTTTTTTGGTTTGGTTTTATTTAAAAATTAAAGCTCTTAGAAAAAAACACAGTTTTGATTCAGTGCAGATGGCTGTAAAGATTAGCAGTCCTGTTAAATCCAGCATAGTTCCAGATGGACAATTCTGTGTATTATGTCCAGGGTGAAGTTCTCAGTAAAGACTGCTCAACTGTCTTCCACATCTGATTTACTTTGTGTGCAGCATCATACAAAATTCAAAATTTGTATGGTAAAGAATCTCTGCTTCAATAAGCACTGCAAAACTACAATGATACTACAAGAAGTATTTACAGTGAAAGGAATGGCCTCAAGAATGTCTTTTTTACATACATTATGTGGATCTCTCTAAGATTTGATTGACTCCAGAGCTGGTCTTGCAACAATATATACCCTATTAGTATGTTATTCAGCTAGTACAAAATGGTCTGTCAAGGAATGAAATGTATTTTTTTTCTCATGTCCAGTATATACTGTAACCTACCAAATGGTTGCCTTTAGGTTTGCCAGCATACTTTTTCATTTCAGTGTCCCAGATCATCAGCTGGTGTAAATAGGCATAATTTCATTCACTTAATGTATCTAAGGATGATTTAGGAATATAGACCTGACCCAAAGCCATTAATTTCAATAGGCTTTGGTTCAGGAGCACAGAGGCTACATGAGTTTCTTTCTGACTAAGTTTCATAGCAGCTATTGCTTATCTACATATCTCAACCAAAATCATCTGTTTATTTGACTGTCCTACAGTGTTCTCTGCTTTGTTTAGGCAGTAAAAATTCACCTTTGGCCCATCTCCTTTGTATCTGACATGGAGCTCAGCAGAGGTAGGTGGAAGGTTTGTAATTGGATATGTATCCACATGTGGGAGGGTTCAATAAGCAACAGCTTTCTTCTACCCTTCAACATTACTCCAAACAGACCTGTTCAGTTGTGGTGTCACCAAGACAGAGAGAGATAAGGCAGGATGAAAGCGAGAAGCAGAAAACCAAGAGAAGAAAAAAAACCCCACTTTCATATCCTTCCTCTCATAATAATCCTGACTAATCCTCAACCACAATAAAAGCCCTTCCCCCTCCAGAATCCTTGTGCAACCCAAAATCCATTATTCTAGTTACCAATGGACATCTCAAAAGGTTGTGTTGGTTTGGATTGGATAAACACCAGAAATTAAGATGCTTACATGAACTTATGGAAAACAATGAAGTGCTCAAGAAATCATGGTACAGCTCTCTGAAGAACAAGCTCTAGTGATATATACATTAATTCCTTGTTGCAATCAAGTCAAAAATACCATGAGCAGTGTCTGATCTCAGTTACATTACAATATTTCCACTTGAGGCTCTACTCAAAGCCACAAACAATAGAGGTGCACATCTTATAGTGACATGAAATGTTTTGAATCACCAAATGTTTTTAGTTTTTTGTGAATATCTGACCAGTTTTTCTTCCATATTTTATCCAAAAAGGTGTTGTTCCTGAGTCTACGACGTTGCCAACCCCTGTGATTTTATCACAATTCCAGCAATGTTAAGGGTTTTTTAACCTGTCTTATGAAAATATAATAAAAGGCCACAAACATGTTAATTTTCCGTTACTCAGAATGGCCATCATCTCCTATTACTGTTAACAGGTCTGAAGCCAGCAAGATGGCTGCCATTTTCTTAAATCTATCCACAAGTGATGCTGCCCTTAATAAAGATGGAAGCCACCTCCCACTGCTTTGAATTAGACTGAAACCAAGCCAAGGAGCAAAAGAGATGGTTCAAGGTGCAGACAGGACACTATTTGGACACAGGGACTGTGAGGAACAGCAAAGACAATGTAAAAGGAGCATCAGGAGACTGGGGGAGGGCAGAATGCAAATTTAGGGGTTGCAAGAGGCTGTGAGGGCGGGAAGGAGGCTGAGGGGGGCAAGAGGAGACTAAGGGGAGAAAGGTTAATATAATAAGCAGGCAGAAGAGTGAAGAGATGCAGGAAGAGACTGAGGAGGGTACAAAGGATAGCAATAGCGTTGGAAATGGAGTGAGTTAAAATTACAGCTCCCCTACTTGGGAGTAGTAGAAATTAAGAGCAATCCCTTTTGAGCAGCCAGTGAGAAGGACAAAGTTTCGCATGTGAATTTAAGGCTGGATTTTGATGCTTAAAAGGTCTCACATATTTTAAGGGCTGGTGGTTTCCTCCTAAAGCTTCAAAGACGCATAAGGCAAATACGAAACCCACAAATATATTATTTCAAAAAAATTCTCAAGATTTTAAGACAGTCTTATGATTTTGAAAGGCCTAACTCATGATTTCTGAAAGTATGTGGTTGTCAATCCTGGGTCTAGAAATCTAAAAGTGTAGCTTATGCAATATGGTCACTGGAGCTGATGGTATAATACGAAAATAACATTCTGAAATATTTGTTGGTAAGAGCTATTTGATTTCAACAGGTTTGTTCCTCTTCTTATACACTGTTCTCAAAAAGGCATTTGTTCAACTAGAGGTGTGGGGAATGGCTACTCTTCATACAAAATAAGCATTCATCTATGAACAAAGTGTCTATGTGCAAAGAAAAGGATTCACTATTCATTATTCTCTTGTCTAAAAGGTTTCAGTCATCTAATCAGGGAGCTGAAACAATACCATGTGACCTACATAATTAATTACATGCTTCAGATAACAAATGGTAAAGAGTGAACAGCTGAACTGAACCTTCCACAAAAAACCCACATGATGGGTATTGTTTGGCCAACTATTCAGTAAATACTTACCCATCATGAATATAACTGCGACATTCAGGATTGGCTCATGAATGATTCACAACTGAAAAAAAACCGTGCTAAGCTCATTACATAATTTATTTACAGTTCAATAATTAGACCACATCTAAGTGCATGAATAAGAATGTGCCTATAGCTATTTTTAAAGATCTGTTTGAGAGAAAATTGTCATAGTCTTTAAAATAACCATTTTTTTTCTTTACTCTGAACATTTCTATGTAGTGTATTAACATGAATATTAAAGTCCTCAGACGCCATAGTTAATTTAGGCCCTGATGCTGCAATCAGAGACTCTATGTGTGGTGTACCATTGACTCCAATGGAACTCTGCATGGGTTCTGGGGTATATCCCAGTGGATCTGATTGCAGCATCAGGGCCTAATGGTATAAATAAAGAAGGGTTGGGGCAGTGCACAGAAATGTCTAACACTGCACATGTTTTCAAATACATGTTACAAATCAGCCCAACTGAACACATTTTCACTCTATCCATTTTTGTGGTGACTTCTTTTCTATCTATATTTTCGTCATGTTATCATAACTTACTACACAAGACTAATATGTCTTTGCAAGAGATTTCAGAGCACCTCCTAAAATGCACAGCTTTGTCACACACATAGAATCATCCTCAGTCATACAAACAGGCCTCAAACTGAAATTCACTGTGTATGGAATCCCATCAAAGTCAATGGGACTGCTCACCTGCTTCAAGAATGAGAACTTTGCTGATTCAGGGGCCCACATCCTGACTTAATTCAGTGACTTAAGTGTATGTGGAAGAACTTGAAACTACTAAAACTGAACCACATTGTAAATACCTTACTCACACGACTAGTCCCATTGAAATCAATGGGATTATTTATGCGAGTAAATTGTTCACCAGTGTGAGTAAATGGTTTGCAGTGTGGGACAAAGGATTTATCAAGCAAGTTTTCACTAAGATTTTGTACCCTGTAACAAAGTACAGAACTAAGTTTTACTAAACACAAAATGATAGGAGGAGTTGCCTCTCATACGTAAATGTAATAAGAGTTGGTTAAAAAAAAAAAAAGGTGCACACTTTTGTAAAAATAACAAAACAAAAAACCCAAATGTATACCTTTTTTCATTAAAAATTTTAAAATGATGAAAATTTTCAACCAGCTCTAATTTTAATAAACTATTAATAACTTGCTAAACTTACAGAAGGATAGATTTATCCCTGCTGGAAGTGAAATAGGGGAGTCTTTGAAATAAATAGAGTTACACAAAAAGTCAATTTGACCCCTTAATATTTTACAGTATATTTAGTCTTTGTGTGATATACTCCATATTTGTTTCTTACACAGAATTCCCATTGAAAGCAATAAAAGTTCTGCACATGGAATGATTCTACTGTCTGCCACAAGGCAACAGAAGTTGGCCCTTTCTGCAGTAGTTCCAATATACATACATATTTAAACGAAGGCTGTCAATTAAGTAATCGCAGTTAATTCACATGATTAATTTAAAAATTAATCGTGATTAAAACATTAATTGGGGTTAATTGCAGCTTTAATTACACTGTTAAATAATAGAATATCAATTGAAATGTGTTAAATATTTTTGGATTTTTTAATACATTTTCAAATATATTGATTTCAATTACAACACATAATACAAAGTGTACAATGCTCACTTTATATTATTATTTTATTACCACATTTTTTTGTTATATAACTGCACTCAAAAACTAAACAATGTAAAACTTAGAGCATACAAGTCCACTCAGTCATACTTCTTGTTCAGCCAATCGCTTTGACAAACAAGTGTGTTCACATTTGTGAGAGATAATGCTGTCCACTTCTTATTTACAATGTCACCTGAAAGTGAGAACAGGTGTTCACATGGAACTTTTGTAGCCAGCATTACAAGGTATTTACGTGCCAGATATGCTAAACATTTGTATGACCGTTCATGCTTCGGCTACCATTCCAGAGGACATACTTCCATTCTGATGATACTCATTAAAAAAATAATGTGTTAAATAAATTTGTGACTGAACTCCTTGGGGGGAGAATTGTATGTCTCCTGCTCTGTGTTTTACCTGCATTCTGCCATACAGCAGATTTGACAAAACGCAAAGAAGGTACCAATGTGAAATTTCTAAAGATACAGCACTTGACCCAAGGTTTAAAAATCTGAAGAGCCTTTCAATATCTGAGTGGGATGAGGTGCAGAGCATGCTTTCAGAAGTCTTAAAATTGCAACACTCTGATGCGGAAACTACAGAACCCGAACCACCAAAAGAGAAAATCAACCTTTCTGCTGGTGACATCTGACTCAGATGATGAAAATGAACATGCATCAGTCTGTACTGCTTTGGATCGTTATCAACCAGAACCTGTCATTAGAATGGATACGTCCTCTGGAATGGTGGTTGAAGCATGAAGTGATATATGAATCTTTAGCGCATCTGGCACGTAAATATCTTGTGACGCCAGCTACAACAGTGCCATGTGAATGCCTGTTCTGACTTTCAGATGACATTGTAAGCAAGAACAGTGCAGCATTATCTCCCGCCAATGTGAACACATTTGTTTGTCAGAGCGATTGGCTGAACAAGAAGTAGGACTGAGTGGACTTGTAGGCTCTACAGTTTTACATTGTTTGTTTTGGTTTTGAATGCAGTTATTTTTGTACATAATTCTACATTTGTGAGTTCAACTTTCATGATAAAGATATTTCACTACAGTACTTGTAATGGGGGAATTAAAAAATACTATTTCTTTTGTGTTTTACAGTGCAAATATTTGTAATAAAAAATAAACATAAAATGAGCACTGTACACTTTGTACTCTGAGTTGTATTTGAAATAAAAATATTTGAAAATGTAGAAAACATCCAAAATATTTAAATAAATGGTATTATATTATTATTTAACAGCGCAATTGTGCAATTCATCGTAATTAATTTTTTAATCATGTGATATCACACAATTAATCATGATTACTTTTTTTAATCGCTTGACAGCCCTAATTTAAACTGAAAGCATCAGCTCTTACTTTAAGTGTTCTGTCATAACAGAAGAAACAAGTGTTACTATTTTTAATACAACATTCTACTGTTTTATTGCTGTTTAGCATTGAAGTTGATCTGAAAATTATTTTTTTATTCTGATGTTTCTCCTTTCAACGTAAGAAAAGCAATCAGTTTTGTGTGTGGGGGGGGGAGAAGAATCTTTAGTTGCCCTTCAGCTAAAGGCATGTATGTTCTTTAACATAGTAAACACTTGTATCTGCTTCATTATTTACTCTGCCCGTGTTCAGATCTTTCAGACAACCAATGAATTGCCTGCCACTTCTATTTCAAATCTGTCCACCTCCACTCCAACAAATTTATTGCTGTTTTCATTGAAATAAGAATGAATGTACTTATTAAGCAGTAAGCGCCTTTTAAATATCATTCCTTTTAGTACTGTGGCTCCATGTAAAAAGTTGAATTGTTTTTTTAACAACAAATCCTTCAAAGTGGCCTTGTAAAGTGCCAATTGGCCTTTTGAAAAGTACATAAATAACAGACCCGGTTTTCAAAATTTGGTGCCTAGTTAGGCACTTAAAAACCTATTTTAGAGCCTGGCCCTAGGGATTAAATCAAGCATTTAGGATCAAGTTCTCTGCTGGTGACCTAAGTGGACCTTTGTTCAATTACACCAACACAGAATTTTGCTCCTAAAATGAATTTAAGCACTTAATTATTGGGCCCAATAGTGTCAAAGAAATGTTGTAACTTTACATTCAAGTTCAGCATGTGTGCCCAGGAAGAGTCATTTGAATAAGTCTGTAGTTGGGGAAATTATCTAGCTAGTTTTTTTTATTCTTTTTTTTCTTTTGTGGCTTTCCTACCCACTGCTAGTTAAGCTATCTCATCTGATCATGTTTGCCAAAGGTTCTGCCAAGTGGATGGGTTCCAGTCCTATGTGTGATGTGAGAGACTTGCTGCCTGTTCTGGTAGAGATATAAAAAGGGAATACACTGAGTGTGTTAAAGGATAAGCAGCACATTAGGGGAGTTCTATGGACGAGACAGTTAATGGAGCCAAAAAGAAAAATAAAGAATTCCAAAATAAAGGGGTTGACTAGCCTCAGCAACTGTCTGAATAAGTCTTTAGTTGAGCTGAAGTCTGGGAATGAACAAACCAAAGCCTGGATGCCACAAACAACGGGGTACCAAAATAACAATATGTGGTAGAGGGTTCAGCAGAGAACAGGGAGTCAAGCATCCTAATGCTAATTCTGACATTTTCTCCTTCTGTGGTCTTGGACCAGTCACTTATCCTCTCTGCCTCAGCTTCCCCAGCAGTAAAATAAAGATAAGACTATTTGCAACAACAGGAGCATTGTGGAGATTAATTAATGCTTGTAATGTGCTTTGAAGCTGAAAAAGTACCACAGTGCTAAGTATCATAAACACAAATGTGATCAAGCAAACCTCTTCTCTTCACTCCAATGTATCCAACAGAAGAAAAGAAGACATTCTGTTGAATCTGTATATACTGTAATTCCTTGTAAATATCTGCAGTTAAATAACAGCAACAGAGAGATTAGATAGAACTTTTTTTTTCTTCGCTGCCCTTTTAAATTCATTGAAATATGAGGACTAAGTATAAAGCATACGGATAGTATATTACTTTGCTTGGCTTTACAAAGTTTGTTCTATAGTTTGCTATTGAGTTGTTACTATTATTCCATGGAGTGCAGAAGCATTAATAACTGTAGGTTAGATCGTACCCTAGCCCTAGGTGGACAAGTAGGGGAGAAAGCCCCTCCCTTCCCCCCATCTCCCTGCACAGCTGCGGAGGACCTACCAAGGTCTTTGGTACAGACTGGGGAAAAGGGCATGGGCTATGTTCCTGACATACTCCTCCATCTGAGGAAGTGAGTATAGAGAGGCAGGAAATAGGCACAGCCATGGCTCTGCACATGACACTCCAGCCAATGGAACTCGACCAATCTCACAGGGAAAGTATGTTAAGTCTTTGAAATAGCTGATGCTGCACTCTTCCCATTCCAATATAAAGTGGTTGCATGGGAGTAATTGTGCTTCAAATAGTTGTATCTAAAGCACAGTTTCTTCCTGGAGTTTCTCCTGCAGTGGCACAGCTATATGCTGGGACCACATTAAGGGCCTAACCTAAAGACTTAATTTAGCCATATGTGGGACTGGGTAGAGAGCTCCAGCCCCCTCCTCTCCTCTTCCTTTTCCCCACTCCCAGCTACTCTGCGTAAATCCAATTGGCTGAGGGGAGAGAGACTGAGATTACAACTCCAAAACATGGACATGGCAAACAGTATGGACCCACCTGGAAGGGTTTTAGCCAAAGAATAGATGGGGGCTGGACAGGGAAGAAGCCCGGAATGTTTTGGGGAGACAACAAAGAGAGCTGGGCAGCAGCAGAAGCAGCAGCACTAATTGAGCTGGGGTAGAGTTTGAACTAGGAGCTGCTTGGAGGAGAGCCTGCTAGTTTTTGCAGAAGGGGAGGCTTACAGCCACCTAGCCTGGAGCTGACAGGAGAGAAAGATCCATCAGTCTGAGTTCACAATGCATACCAGGCTCAAAGTGCTTGGACAGGCTGAACTCTGGGATTGCATTGTTGTGGGGCTGTTTTGCTGTATGCTGTGCCAGGGCGAGCGTGCCTGTGTAATTCCTGCCAGAGATTCTGACCTGGATCTACTCCTGGCTTTGTTGTCCTATTGTTAAGTGTGGTGCTTGTTTCAGGTGTTAACTCTGATCTCCTGGGAAGGAGGGCTGGTGTTTGTGCAGCCATGCGTGGCTAGGGCCTGGAATCCCTTCTTCCATCCTGGGAATCTCGCCGACCTGGTACACAAATAAACACACTTCACAGGCTCAAGGATAGCTGTGTCCCCAGGAGTATGTTTTCAGTGCCACTCTCCTTTGGGTGTTCTATGAAGAGGGCAGCTTTAAACTGTGGTCAGGGCTGTAGCTGGACAAAATTTCAGTCAAAACTTTCTTCCAATAAAAAATGGAGATTCGGCATCAAGCAAATTCATGTCAGTTTTACCAAATTTTTCATTATGGAAAACACAACAAAACAAAAACAGATCTGAAAAAAAGCCTAAACATTTCACTTCAACATTTTCAACATTTTCAAAATGAAACATTTTGATTTTTTTGAAACTTTTTGACTTTTTGTTTCAAGATTTTCTTTCCTTTTTTAAAAGAAATGCAAAAATGTAAAGAAGTTTTAAACTGAAATGAACCATTTCATTTTTGATCAAACAAAATATTTCAGTTGATCCAAAATGATTTTTTTTCAACTTTTCAATTCACTTAAAACTTTGAAAGAAAACATTTTCAGGTTAAGCCAAAACAATTTTTTCCCCTACAATTTTTTGGAACTGTCAATTAACTGAAAAACCTTTTGTTTGCAGAGCTCTAGCCAAGAATCCCTCTTTGTGCTCCATCCCCATCCAGAACCACTGATTTCTGAGGTTTCCCTGATTGTTTACAGGCTTTGCCTGGGGAAAGTTGATGACTTTCCATCCCTAGGACTCTCCGCCTGGGTTAGGATGGCAGAAGCGTGCACGCGTGTGTGTGTGTAGACACATTATATAAACTGAAATGAAACAAATCTATATTTAAAAAGTGGAAAAGTGTGGGGACAGGGACCATGCACTGAGGTAATGATAGTATTGGGATTCCAGAGAGAACTGGCAGTGCCTGCAAATAGAGCATCAAAGCATATTAATGAAAGTCTCGGCTCCTAGGGCATGTATACACAGCATTTTGGAGTGAGCCTCCCAGCCCGAGTTGACAGACTCAGGCTAGGAGGGCTCATACTAGTGGTTTTAAAATAGTTTTACAGACAGTGCTTTGAAGTTGTGGCTAGGGCTGGACCTCTGGTTCTAAAGCCTGGGGGTGGAGAAGGAAGGGGGCTTCAGAGCCCAAGTTTCAGCCTGAACCTCTACTTCAAAGAGTTACCTACAGAGCTATTTTTCCAGCACTAGTATGAGCCCTGTTAGCCCGAGTCTGTTGACGTGGGCTGGAAGACTCACTGCCATGGACTGTTCAGACATACCCTTAGTGATGTGTCTAGTCAGAGATAGTCAAAACAAAAATGAAAATTTGATCTCAGGGGCCTGGTATTGATCTCACTTAGGTTGTCTTAAACCAGATGTTTAAATCAACAGAGTGCTACTGTTGTAAAACTAATGTAAGCAAGGACAGAATCAGACCCTACATTTTAAAGTCTCTAAGGCTAGGTCTACACTACCGGGGGGGGGGGGGGGGGGGTCGACCTAAGATACGCAACTTCAGCTACGTGAATAGCGTAGCTGAAGTTGCGTATTTTAGGTCGACTTACCTGGCTGTGAGGACGGCGGCGAGTCGACCGCGGCTGCGCCGCCGTCGACTCCGCTTCCGCCTCTTGCCGCGGTGGATTTCCGGAGTCGACGGCAGAGCAATCAGGGATTGATTTTATCACGTCTTCATTAGACGCGATAAGTCAATCCCCAATAGATCGATTGCTACCCGCCGATCCGGCAGGTAGTGAAGACGTGCCCTAAGTCTTTCAAAACCGTGATTTCAATTAAGTTAAATAATATGTGGTGATTTTATAGACAGTATGTCCACTCAGGACAAATGAGACCCAAGTAATTTCATTTACTCCTCCAGACCTTGACAACCCCTAAAATACCCTCATGATATCACTTAAAAAAATTAAACACCCCAGGCTCTTAATGAATTAACTAATTTATTTACTTTTGTTATTGGAACGAACCTCGCCCTAATGGTAATTTCCCTGATGTGGTGCCAGTGGTACCCTGATCTTTTTCATCTCAAGTAAGGGTACAGTAAACTGCATGTTGAATTCTACATCAAAGATTAAATTTAAAAATCCACAATTTTTAAACTGTGAGATTCCAAATACCCATGTACGCACACATTATTACTACAGGCTCTGGCAAACAACTGGATGTTTACCCTCCAAATTAATTACATTTTAAGTACTTCTAAAATGGGGAAAAAGCAAATCTTAGTTATATAAATCCATTAAACAAATTTCATCTGCTTCTAAAGATGTATAGTAGCTAATTAAATAGTGTAATAAAAAGTTTTTATCTAAGGTATTTATGCCCACTAGGTGTGCAACAATTACAAGTTTATTTTTCATGTGGCTCTTCTTAGTGACCTGATAATATTCAGAAAGCATTGTAAGAGGAATAGGTGGAGCTGTTATTAATTCTGCCATAAATTGCCAAAAGATTTATTCGTGATGGTCACTGTATTGTTAGTCATTACTAGAACTGATCATTTTTACCAGAGCCAACATTAAACAAATCTGTTGGGAGAATGTGTGCAGAGGTTACTGTATGCAGGAAAAAATAATATTTCATTACCCTTTGACAGACATACAAAATCCAGTTGATCCAAGCAACAGTAAAAAAGCCTGATAAGCTCTCACTAATTTAACTGTACAGATGATCGGGAGGAAAAAAAGATTTAAAAATAGACACGTTTTTTGCAGGATATTTTTTATATATATTTTTTGACCAGCCCTATTCAATAGAATCACAAATCCTGTATCAGCCAATTGACCTAAACATTATTGTTGGTGTTCTATTTTGCCTCTTTATGTGTGCAACCACTTCCTCCACGTTTCATTTTTTTAAATTAGTTCATGGCTATTGTCATGCTGTCTGCAGTGGCTCATGACTATGAGTGCCAACCGCAAGGCAGACTGTCAAGAATCAGGGCAAAACCCCCAAACTTGTTGCATGTTCTATAATTAGATTTCACCAACTCAGTAACAAATGTGAAATCCACAAGCACTATAACAGTCTTACCAGACAGTACCCTTTGGCATGACAATATATCTTGCCAACCAGGCAAGCTGGGTGTATGATAAATTGTCACTTTACACCAAAAATCACAATAATATTCAGGTTACTCCCAGACCCAAAGAACCAGTCACTTAACCCAGGTCAATTGTACTCAGATCTCAAACCAAAGACAATGCTTGCATCCAATCCTGTAACAAATTAACTAAAGGTTTATTAACCAAGAAAAATAAATGAAAGTGTTCTTTAAAGAGTTAAAGTAGGTAAGCATACACATACAGTTACAGTCAAGTTTCAAAAGGTAATACAAACCTTTATAGTAAGCATTTAGGCCTAAGCCAGGCAAAACCCCTGGGGACTCCTCGCTTATGCTTAGAAATCCTTGCCCCTCAGAGTTCAAGCAGCACTGGAATAAGTTTTTTTTAATAAGCATTTTTATTCCCGTCCCCCCCAGCATTCATGCTGTGATGGGATGAGGGCTTGGGCATATACCTTCTTCAGGGCCATAGAGGAAGCAATCAACAAAGTCTTTTGTTCACAATGGCTTAGCTGATGTCTGTAGATGTTCTTTTGGTGGGGAGGAGATAACATCTCTTGTGGTGAACTAGTATTTTGTACTTGCTAATGTTTCTCCCATGACTATGGGGGATTTACAGTCTCAGACTATGTTTACACTACCACTTATGTTGGCAAAACTTATGTTCCTCAGGGATGTGAATATTCCACCCCATGAGCAAAATAAGTTACGCTGGCATAAGCTAGTCTGCTGCTCGCAAGGGTGGGGGTTTTATGCCGACGGGAGAGCTCTCTCCCATTGGCATAGAGTGTCTTCAGCATACACGGTACAGCTGCGCCATTGCAGCGCTGTTAGTGTAGACATGCCCTTAGCAAACATTGTTATAGTTACAGAGCAAACATTTAAACATTAACATATAACATGGAATACAGTTATTATAAATAGGATTAACATATGGTTCCTCCTACATGCTATTCGAAAGGTTTAAAAACATCAAGTTAACATCTATTTTAATAATGCTAACACAGAGATGAACCAGACTGGTTTCCAGCTATGCATTTTTCAGTGTTCAATGAGGCCCAGGGCCTTGGCATGAGCTGGCACCTGGTCTGCCAGCATCACAGTCATCTCTCCCTCTCTTTACTGCTGTCGTTTCAGATGTGGGACTTCAGGGGGCCACTACAGTCAGACTCAGATTTCAGTGTTCAGATGCTCTATACTGTTGTTTCCACAGTGATTCAAAGAAAGCTTTATGGATGCAGGAGCAGATTCTGATTAACAGCCGGTGTACCACTAGCTGCCATGCTTCAGTGCTGCCCCTCTTTGTCCTCAGCATACCCATAATTTCCCAAAGGCGGATATGCCATTACACCCAAAAAGACCAGTAACACATTGGGTGGAATTAGAGATAACTACCAATAAGTTAATAAAAATCTTGATGAAGAAACAATCTTTGTCAGTCGCCAAGAGACAATTTGTATGCCATCGGGTAAATTCAACTACTCACATATCTGCAGAGTAACATATAAAAGCCCAAAAGGCATAATCTAAGAAGACAACTTTATCATCTATAAAATAACCAACTGGAATGAACCTGTCCTGGATGGATTCCTTAATGACAGAGAGGAACTGACTAAGCAGCTTGGTAGGAGTCACTATGAGCTACTCAACTTCACCATAGTAAGGAAAGGGCTCAGTGTGCAACAAAACCACAAATCAATTAGGTTTCAAGAACGCACTTTTTGCAGGAATTAAGAACTGTAGTGATTAAGGTGCAATAAAAATAAGTATTATAACAGGAGGGGGCTGAGGGGGGTAGATTATAACAAGGCTATATGATTATAAGAAAATGCAGATGACATTTCCTTTGAAAATGATAGAAGGAAAAATGTGGATTCATGAGAGACTACTCAGAGACCTAAGGGTAAAAGTAATACCTTTTACTAGAAAGCCAGAAGTGGGGAAGCAATCAAAAAGATTACATGTGAGTTTGTAGCACACAGCTAAACACATCACTGTTCCTCTCATGTCTAAGGTAATTTGTGTCTGTTATTTGAATAGCCAAAAGATTGGCTAATGGCTGGCCTTGTTGCTCTGTGAAGAGTGCATCACATTTCCACCTGAGATACCAAGTTTTTATTTCCAGATCCAATTATTTACTCCCTTAGTGCAACAAGTGTTAGGAGCACTGCAGAGATAATACAATCTGGGCTTCCTAAAGGGAGTAGAAAATATTTTATTTTGAAGTAACCCTTGTAGCAGAGCAAGGTTCAGGTTTACTGGAAAAAAGAAACCCACCCAACCCTCCAAAGCCAACGAGAGTCACCAGAAGAGTGTGGGGGACTTCTGAGAGTTCTGTAAACTGAGCTGTTGGGTTGGGGAGAAAACAAAGAGTTTAGTCTAATGGGGGAAATAGTTTAAAGCTACTTGTCACTGTGCCAGGGTTACTATTCACACCGCCTGGCTTTCCAGACTCCTTCCCTTTGTGACTTCTATTCCCTTGCTTTCCAGCCTTCTCCTCTCTTCTCCTGAATTCCATTTCTACTTTGGGGCCAGATCAGGTTTGACCCTGACACAGGTGCACAGTATGAGGGTATAAGGGACGTTTCACACTTTTGGTCAGGTCACACAAGAGGCAGGAAGAATTCCACTTTATGTGCTCATGAGTGTGCAGGAACTGGTTCAGTTCTATTCTCTTTGTACTTCATGGTACAGTACCTCAAAGGGTGAGAGTAAGGATGAGTAATAACTGGAGTCATGGCTCTTCCCCTGTGCACTGGAGGCAATGTGTTTCCTGATGCTTCCCTTGATGCAGCATCAGGACAAATGACACAACCAAACCCTTACCAACGCACTAAGACCTTGGCTGGCTTCGTGCATTACTTGCCTGTCTTCCATTTGAAATTAATATGCAATAAGAATTTTGGCCTTCCAAATCCCAGGCTGTGCACCATGTTCACTGTAGCCCCGTGTGCACAATGGAGGAGATGGCAGTTGACTGGAACTTTGGTTGCTGTAAGATTAGTGGCTGGAAAGGAGGACTCATGAGCATGGGGAGGTTAGTCAGTCAGGGAACCTTATGACTATATTGAAACTGGGACAAAACCTGGTTTTCAATACATTGTAATTATAATAGTATTGAGAGTTGCCAGGTAGGGCCATTACAAAGAGTTTCACACATTCTGTTTAATTCGAAGTATAGCCAAATATATCCTGGAAAATTCTTATTGTTATCTGTGGTACTATTATTTAGAGAAGCTGAATTTTGTCTTGTTTACTTTCTTAGTCTTTCTCTGACTAAATAACTTCTTAAGCGTAGAGTTACTGCCTACAGGTTCTATCCATACAAACAAAGAGAATGGTATAAGGGGTCAAAATATTAAAGTGTTCAATACAAAGACGAAGGCACCCTCAGAAAACCAGGACTTTCCTGGTAACCGTGCTTGGGGAAAAGGAGAGAAAAAGTGTAACACTGACAGACCCCGGTCATCTGCAGGTGGGATCAAACCAGGGACCTCTGGAGCTTAGTACATGAGCCTCTACAGCATGAGCTAAAAGCCAACTTGCTGTTAGCTAAGGCGGCAGAGCAGACTCATTTTGTCTCTCTATCTTTAAGTGGTTTGATGCCACTATGGGACACAACACCACACCCAGAAGGTGTGTGGGTTACAAAAGCATTTTTTTTTCTTAAGAAAAATATCAGTCCACATATCTGATGGAACATTCATTTGCTTCTTTAAAACTTAGAGCCTTATTTCTGTGGAACACCCTTTCAAACAAATGAAATATTCTAGTGGATCTCAACAGTTTCCATCCCAGGACATCCCTTTCCAGCTATCTGGAACTTTATCCCATTTAGCAATATGGGAAAGACAGTGTGGTTGTGATACCAACACCTGTTCTCATCCTCCCTAGGCTGAGAAACCATGAAATATTCAACCACACTGGATACACATTTTAGTCAAGAATGATGATCAGTAGTTTACAGTATTATGAGTACATTTGCTGTTAATATATTCAGCAATGAAATAGTTAATTTGACATTTTAATGTCATCATTATGTTTCAAAGATAACACCTCATTTGGACAAATGCAGGAAAATGGCACCACTTGCACAGCTATTGTTTCAGTTTCTCAGAAGACAGTCCTGCATCTGCATCACATTCAGAAGGTTTCTGTTGAAATTGGATTGGTTGGAAATCTTGTTGTTTGACATAGAAAGCTTAAATTCTATGAGAAACAGAATATCAGAAATAGCAACGCTTGTGGGGAAAAACCCTAAATGTGTGAAGAAATTTTACACATACACAGAGGTTTCCTTGATAATACCTTGCAAAGTTATTTGCTGTAGGTAACAAGATTTGGCCAGAGTCAGACAGGATGTGGCTTCAACTCTTGAAAATAATAATAAAAATAATTCTGCTCCCTTAAAAATGCAGGAATAGTCTAGACCACAGGCTCCCTGACTTCTTCTGGCTGCCCAAGTATCCAAGTAGCTCTCCACTAAAGTAATTTCCTTGCTAAATATTTCTACCACAGTAAAGGAGTCATCATAATGTGTAATGCTTTAATAGTCATTCAAATTAAATTAAGATACAGCTTGGCACAATAAAATCTTATCAGCACCTCTCCAGAAATCCAATTATGATATTGATTACACATATCCATGAGTTTCCTTTCTTTTATAAAAATAATAATTTCCTCATAGATCAGACCTCACTACACAAAGCTTTTGTTGTATTTACAGACATATAAAATGAGATTGTCCATGTCTTCCTGTCTTCTGTTGTCCAGCACAAGTGCTGCACATGCATAGCACCCATACATGCAGCAATTAAATAATCATCCAGAAACTTTCCTTGACTAAAAGGTGGAAACCATCCTTGCCAAGGTGGAAACATGCTGCAAATGTAGCTTCATCAACATATTTTCTTTCCTTTGGGGCTACTGGGGACAAGATCTCTGGCTACTTCCTCAGAGTATCTTATATTTGAGAGCCACGGTTCACTATGGACTTGATCCAGCTCTCATGGAAATCAGTGGAAGTCTCCCTAAAATGAATAATAAATGAGTATGTGTTATTCATTTATTTAAATTTTTTCAGTTCTGTACATGCCATACTCCAGGTCCACAGTACAAATTAAAATACAAACATTTATCAAATATCCATTACAGAACTCTTAAAAATACTCCCCAACCGCCAAATGGCCTCCATTCCATCTCCCATTCATGGCCACTCCCTATTCTCACCCCAATCCAGTAAAAGCTTGGGCAGGGAAGCAGGGGATGCACAGAGGAGAGAATAACTCTTGCAGCATTCTATGAAGGTAACCAAAATCCAGGTTTTTACAAACCAAGTGGGAAGCGGAAGTTAACTCCAGAACCCAAAATCTCTCAGGGTCCTCCTCCTGCCATTGGCCCCTCCTTAGCAAACCAGGGGCTGGTAGCTCAAGCATCTCAGATTATAGTAACTCCCACAGTATTTCACTGATTGCCTCTCAATCAAAACTTATACCTCAAATAAACAGTGCATTGCAATAATCTAACCTCAACATGACAAAGGCATAATCTATTTTTATGGGGTCTCCATCTGAGAGTACAGGGCACACAATCTTGTCAGCAAGTAAAGATGGTAAAAAGAGTATGCTTGGCAACCTTTGCTGTCTGTGCCTAGAAGAGCAACTGAAGATCTAATTGGTCCCCAGTGTAACTTACAGCATCATTTAAACTGTTCTGCATTATTTTGGCTAGTCCTTTTAAAAGCTGATGTGCTGGCCAGTGATCACCCCCTCACATTTATAGGAGCACCCCCTATACCTAGGGAGGGGAAGGGGGTGCAGAGTTGAGAATGGGTGGCATGGAACTTCACAGCACCTGGAAATTCCCCTCTATAGCATAAAGCTGCCTTACTGGGACAACTCATGATTCCCTTTGCACTGCCTGAGTTTCTCTGGCACCAAGTCCTATTACTGTGGGGGTGGAGGGGATGGAGGGCGAGCAGGGTTGAGAGTGGGGTGGGATGGAACTGGCTGTGCTGGCTTTACAACACTCAGATATTCCTCCCTTCAGCAGGAGGAGGCCTGGCTGCTTGTTAGGACAACTCTTCAACTCCTTTGTAGTGCCAGAGTTTCTCTGGCACCTTCCCTTCTCCTTCAGGATGGCACTGAAAATTAGCTCAGAACCATGGCCCCAGCACTTCCTCGCAGTGTAATTTTGTCCACCTTCAGCAATGAAGTGTAAAAGAAAGTTGCTGCCAGGGTAATAGGGAAAGAAATGGCTTTTATAGCTCTGGTTCTTCCCGGCAGGGTGCGGCAGGAGCATAGTGATAGCTTTGCCTCTGTGAATGTGGGAAGAGAAGTGAAAAAAGACTAAAAAATTAAGCTTTAGCTACAGTGAAATTTTATGTGGGAGAAAGTACTTCACTGAGTGTTTTCTGCAGGTAAAAGTAAATAACAAGTTGGTGAAATTTCCTGATGATGCTAATCTATTTAGTTAGTGAAACCTATTATTATTATTACTTTTTATCACTGTAGTGCCTAGGAACCTGAGGACCCCATTGTGCTAAGTGCTGCACAAACACAGAACAAACCTCTAGTGGATTCTGAGAAAGTGAAAAAACATCTAACTAAACTAGCTGATTTTATAACATGATTGTAAAAAGAAATTGAAAATATATAAGCTCAAGGTAATCCAGACTAATAAATATAATATAATCTTCCCATGTACATGGATAGAGACGGAAATAAATACTTTAGATCCACTCATTGGGATAAAATATCTGGCTTTCATGGATGAGTCAGCAAAGATGTCTGGACAATTCTCAACAGTGGTTAAAATAGCAAACAATACATTTTGGGGCATTACAAACTGGAATATAATACAGAGGTATATTTGTATCTTGAGTGCTGTGATCAGTTTTGATCACCTCAACCCCAAAAATATGGCAGAGGTTGAAAAGAATCACAACAATAATGGCTTTTAGGAGAAGTGATGATTGTTAGCACTAGCTAAATTGTTATAAGAATACATCACGCACAACTCAGGAGCTCAGAGTTTACCAGCAGTAAAACAACAGTCAACTGCCACCTGCTGGCCACTGATTGAAACAGGAACTTCCATATAGTTCTAATTCAAAGATCCAAACATGCAAATTAGATTATTATTATTATTATTATTATTATTATTATTATTACTCGCATTAGGGATGGATTCACACATGATAAGAGGTTACAAAGTGTGGTATTATTTTTTCTAGAAGGCGAGGAGTCAGAGGAAATTTAAACGAGGTACCCAAAATTGTCAAAAGCATAGGGTGCAATTCACCCCTTCACAGGTCAGTGGACAGCCTAATCACCACTTAGATGCTCAAAGTAGGGCTTATTTGGCATTCAAGAGGTGGTTAGGAGTGAATTTCACTTATATTGAATAATGCCTCAGGTGCTCCTTTTTACATGAATAAGGGGAGATTCCATGAAATTAAAAGACAATCAGTTTAAGCATACAGCATACTTCATCATGAAGCACATAATCAACTGGTAGAATTCACTGCCGCAGGAGACTATTGAGACAAATCATGTATACTTGTACATATTTTTGAAAGGATTAGATATTTCTCCATGCTGTTAAAATTTGCAACTGTACAATCCAAAAAACAGTAGATATAAGGGAAATGGAATTTCATGCTTCAAGGCATAAACTGATCAGCTGAGAAGTTTAGGGAAGAATTTTTCTCTCACACACTGTATTGTACTGTTGGCTAGCTGCAATAAGGAAGTTCTTCACTTTCATTCAAATCAGTGTTTCCCAACTTGGATGGGAGGAGGCAGGCTTGACCTTGGTGGGAAGGGGGCATTTAGGGCACAGAACAGTAACACTAAAGAAAGCATGATCCTGGATTTGTCCCTCACTACCCATCCCCCGACCCAAATTCAAATATGCTCATGTGGCTGCAGGTAAAGCAGCATGTGGCTCCATGAAAGATCCTCCATGAAAGATCCCTGCTCACACAGAAGTTCCTGATGCAGTCTGTGATAGGAGCTAACTGTGCAGTCTGTGATAGGACTGCTGGATTATGCCACAGCCCAGCGACCCATGTTTCTCTCCTCTGTTCTCATAGCACTCAGTTACACTACAAATGCATGTATGACCTGTTACCGTAAAGCCAGACAACAGCAGATGCTGCCACCTACCAGACCATGCAGTCTTCTGCCTGCTGGGGAACACGGAGCTGGACAGACGAAACAAGAGAACAAAAAAGTATAAAATTTAAAAAGCAAAAAGAAATACAGAGTGAAGAAAAAAGAAAGAAAGTAAAACACAAAGGCAGAAAACCAAGGAAAGAAAATAGAGAGGCAACAAATCAGCAGGTTGGCTTTACCAGAAAAGGTTTGAACTAAAGCATCAAGGATAAGCCACCAATCCAGACAGTCAGCTCAAATATGGCAACTTCACTTAACTCAGAAATAGACTGTGGTCTAGAACAGACTTTTCCAGTCATTTTTAGTGGAGCCTCATTTAAAATAGATTGGCAGATGGACCATCTTTGTATGTGCAGTGATGGCTCCATGGGCCTAGGTCATATATGTTCTTTCACTTTAGCTGGTGCCATGGGAAGAAACTGGGGCCTGTGGCTTACTGATTTAGCCTTCAGTCCTACTCACAGGACCTGCTTCTGTGTCCCGCAATATAACGTACTTTCAAAGAGAGCAAACTATGGGATGTTGTTGTTTGTCACAGGTAGCTATTTATCTGTTATTGCTTACTTACATAGCATGTGCAATGCATATTTCTGTGCAAGCCATCAGCTAAATGGTATCAGTATGAACATACATCCTTTGTTTGCACAGTTACCTGATTCAGATGTGTAAATGAATACTCTGAGGGTATGCAAGTGGGGGTGCATTTGCTCTTGCATTTGATGTGCATGTGAGACTCCACTAGACAAACTTCATCAGTCCTTCAATGAAATTACACGAGTGAATAGTGCATAACTATGTATTCAGAACCACTCTCCTCTATAGCTGCAACATGTGGACTATTTTAAAATGCCACATAAAATGCTTGGACCAATTCCACCTACAATGTCTATGGCAGATAGCTGGAATTAAGTGGCAAGATTTGGTTCCAAACACCAATGTCTTTGACTGCTGCAACATCTCAGACACTGAAACTTTTCTAGTGAGAGTGCAGCTGAGATGGTGTGGTCATGTGGTCGGTATGCCTGACAGCAGAACACCGAAGGCCGTCCTTTACAGAGAACTGCAAACTGGAACTTGTTTTAGAAGCAGACCAAGAAAACATTACAATGACACTCTCAAGGCCAATCTTGCAATGTTGACCTCAACATCTGGGAGCTCAACCCATGACAAGATCCGACAGCAGCAGCTCTGCCTCCTCAGATGGAAAGATTTCAAGAGTTTGCAGATTGCTGCAATCCAAGAGAGACATGAGAGGCAGAAAGCTAAAAGCAGAGCAGATTCATCTACTTTGTCTTCCCCTGTGGCACTTGTGGACAGGACTGCAGGTCTGAAATTGATCTTTGGTCTCATCTCAGGACCCACAATAAGTGACTGTCGCTCATCCATTGAACTCGATAGAAGACTCCATCATGTGTTTAGAAACAGGCAGAATTTCTTCTTTTTTCCTGTTAAAACTACACAGATTAGCTTTTTTCACTGAACATAAGCGTACAGCAGGCACCATAGCACAACCAGACTAGTAAGATGTAATCGATATATATAAAAAAATTAAGTCTAAATTAAATTTTGTACTCAGCATTTAGACTCCACAATTAAGCTGCTATGACTTCAGAGATGTGTTATCATCATCATCCATTTGGCCCACTTGATGTGTTTTGATGTTAAGCAAAGTATGCAAAATGTATTTTATACAAGCCAAAACCAAGATAAATGCACTGCTTTCAGGTGCAGTATTGATCCACTCAGTACTCAGAAATAGAATATGCATAAATATTACATATTGAAAAAATTGTACTCTGTCATTCTACAAGAGAAGCATTTAATTTACTGTAATAAATTACTTATTTGACAGATTGCAGACACAGTAATGTTTACTGTATTTTAAGGTCTATCTTGTCTCCTTGTTCTTTGTGATATTTTGGCCCTCAGAGATAATTCATGATTTACTCTTTATCTTGTTGCAATGATAAGTGCAGTAAATTATATCTGGAGTTATTTTAGCCAACCAGGAATCCTGATTAGTTGTAGTCTAATTAAGGAATAATGAATGGGGAAGTGACAAATTTCCCCTTCCTCATTTATTCTTGTAATTAAATTGCATACCATGCATCAATCAAATCTATGTTATTAGGAATTGCAAACTTTTTCAGGGGTTCACATGTTGCTTCATTGGCAGGGAAGTTCATCAGGTTTTATGGCCACCTGTCAGATAATCACAAAGCACAGACTTTAAGCTAAGTAGCTAATCATGACCTCAAGGAAGGATAGAAAACAATTAACCAGAGCTGTTACAAGGACTTCATTGTCTTACTTCTTCCCAATCCGTCTGCCATCATGGAATTGTGCAATGCTCTCACAGGGTATGGAAGAGAGTCAGGGCACTGATGTTCGGGTAATTATTTAGTCTGCCAGCCAAAGACTGAGGTGCAATAGTTATCCCTGGATCTTTAATTCATGCATCAATTTAGCACAGCCTAGGCTGCCTATTGTTCTCACACAATGTTGCCCTAAGACTTGGCATGGACTGAACAGTAATGGAATAGACTGCAATGCTGACTAAACTAAAAGCAAATCCTCCATAGAACAAAGCCAGACAGCACCCCACATCCCATCACATCTATCAGTAACAGATATAATGTATCGAGGAAGCAGCATGGTCTAAAGAAATAAGTACAGAGTTTGGAGTCAGGAATTCTGCAGTACTAAAACTTCGAGCTGGTCAGTAAAGAAGAATTTTCCAGTGCAAAATTTTAAATTTTCTGAGCAAAAAAATAAAATGGAGATATTTTAGCCAAAATCCAAAATTCACAACTGCAACTTCAGTGCATCCTAAGAGTTGTAGTTTAGGTGCCTCATGGTCCCTTTCTCTTGTACAGACTGGGTGCCCTGGTCAGAGTATGTTTCCATGATGCACCATAATGAGGCGAGGCAGTGCATCATAGGAGTTCCATGACCATAGTGCATCATGGGAAATGAATTCCATCTGGGAAGCCTGGCCCACAGAAGAGAAAGGGGACATGAGACAACTGAACTACAATTTCCACTATGCATCATGGTGACATTTCCAATTTGAAATACTTTGTTTCAGGCATTTGGGATTTTGATTTTCAAAAAGAGTTGAAATTTTCCATGGAAATAGGACACTTTTCACAAAACATTTTGTTTAGTGAAAATCCTAGTTTTCCAGCTAAAAATAGTTTTTCACAAATTGTGATTAGCCCTATTACAACTTCTGCAAATGCTGACAGTGCTGTCTGACTCTGGGTAACTCACTTTGCCACCTGTTATAAACTTCCCCATCTGAAAAATGGGGAGAATAACACATGATTACCTAATAACCCTACAGCAGTGTCATTAATTAACATTTTAACAGTGCTTTCAATATGCACATTGGCATGCAAGTACTAAATATTGTTATCTTCATGGCCGTCTGTTATCAAAATTCCCCTCCAAACCAGGATCCAGTCTCTTGCATATGGATCAGGTTGTTTTAGCTGCCCTTTTTAATGTGGAATACCTGCTATCTTCCTATTTTTATGGTTTGATGCTTTCATCCCCTTTTGTTATTTCATATCCCACCATGCCAACTCTGATTGCTGCAATTGGGTGACTTAACCAGAACTGTGGGATACAAAATAACAGTAATAAAAGATCAGAATGCAGAAACTGGCAGGTGAAATATTTATGCATAGAACATCAGCAACAGCTGTGTTATGCCAGTGTCAACAGCCAATTGATCCATGCTAAGTGTATCTATTTATGGCACTTGTGCCTTTTTTTCATTAACTGAGTATAAAATGAAGTTGCACTGAAATTTTGGAGTGGAAGTAGCCACCCACAAATTAAGAGTGGAACTGAAGTTCTATTATAAACTCAATTTTGCCCCATGCCTGAATTCCAAAGTACACCAGAAAAAAGTCACACTGGCCTCAAAATTGGTAAATTAGATCTCAGGCAGAGGTAGACCTTTTCTACTAAAGTTGAAGTGAAATGGACAAGAGGTTCCTGAATTATTATATACTTCAAATAGAGGTGTTCACCAAAGTTCAAAAAGCCTATCTCTTTTTCTTGTATTTAGCTGTGACCCTCTGAGTATCTTTCCTAGGCCTGAAGAATAGCTCTGTTTGCCTTGAAAGCTTGTCTTTCACCAGCAGAAGTTGGTCCAATAAAAGATATTTCACCCAACTTGTCTCTCTAATGTTTCTTTTCTGCACAGAATTTTCAAAATGTAAACCAATCACTAGGAAAGCTTGTGAGTAGAAAAATAATTATTTCCACCAAATGTTCTTCTGTTACATTTGAGCCAATGAGCATCCTATGACGCATAAGAATTTGTGGGCAACAAACATTCTAACGGTCAGTGGGGATATTCCATTCCTGCTGACGTCAGGGAGATCCACAGGAAGGGTGAGTGGAAATCTCATCCCAGATTGCTTCCCTCCCAGCACCTCGTCTCTCCAGTACACTACCGTCCAAAGTCTGTGTGTGCATCACAAAAAAGACACTGAGGCCTGGTCTACACTAGTCTGTTATTTCGGAATTAGCCGAGTTAATTAAAAAAAAAATGATTCTGTCCACACGACCAAACCGGGGTTTTTTTCGATTTAAAGGACTCTTTAATCCGATTTCTGTACTCCACCTCGGCAAGTGGAGTAGCGCTTAAATCGAGATCTCAATCCCAGGTTAAAGGTATTGTGGACGCAATTCAACGTTATTAACCTCCGGGAGCTATCCCAGAATGCTCCCTTGTGACCGCTCTGGACAACACTCTCAAGTCCGATGCACTAGCCAGATGGGCAGGAAAAGCCCTGGGAACTTTTGAATTTCATTTCCTGTTTGGTCACCATCAGCACAGGTGACCATCAGCACAGTCCACCATCACAGGAGATCACGCAGTCCCGGATTCGCAGACGAGCTCCAGCATGGTCCGAACGGGAGGTACTGGATCTCATCGCATGTTGGGGAGACGAGTCTGTTATGGCAGAACTACATTCCAAAAAAAGGAACGCAAATACGTACGCTAAAGTCTCCAGGGCCATGATGGAAAGAGGCTACTCCAGGGACACAGAGCAGTGCCGTACAAAAATCAAGGAGCTCAGGCAAGCATACCAAAAAGCCAGGGAGGCGAATGGGTGCTCTGGGTCACAGCCCCATACATTCCACTTCTACCGTGAGATGCATGCAATTATGGGGGGTGACGCCACCACTACCCCACCACTGAATGTGGACACCTGCAAGGGGGGAGTTGCACGGAGCGAGGAGGAAGAGTCATTGGAGGACGAAGAGGAGGAGGAGGAGGAGGAGGAGAGTGCACAGGCGGCAAGTGGGGAATCCGTTTCCCCCCCTAGCCAGGAACTATTTTTAACGCTGGAGCCAACTGCCTCCCCCACCCCCCGCAAGAACACGAGGGGGAGGCTACGGGGACCCACACACTCAACCCCAGAGGATCGCCCAAGCAGCAGAAAGCTGGCATATGTGAACTTTTGATTTGGTTTCTGGACTTGTCATTCCCTTGTTTTTAAACAATCTTGACTTTATTTCCTTTCATATATATAGGGGGCAGGTAACTTCAAGAGAAACAAACACAAATGTCACACCGTACCCTAGCCGGTCATGAAACTGGCTTTCAAAGCATCTCTGATGCACAGCGCGCCCTGCTGCGCTCTTCTAATCATCCTATTGTCTGGCTGTGCGAAATTGGCCACCAGGTGAGTTTCCTCAACGTCCCACCCCGCCATAAATGTCTCCCCCTTACTCTCACAGATATTGTGGAGCACACAACAAGCAGCAATTACAATTGGATTATTGGTTGTGCTGAGATCTAACCAAGTCAGTAAACTGCACCAGCGCGCTTTCAAACTTCCAAAAGCACATTCTACCACCATTCTGCACTTGCTCAGCCTATAGTTGAACTGCTCCTTACTACTGTCCAGGGTGCCTGTGTATGGTTTCATGAGCCATGGCATTAAGGGGTAGGATGGGTCCCCGAGGATAACTATAGGCATTTCAATATCCCCAACAGTAATTTTCTGGTCTGGGAAATAAGTCCCTTCCTGCAGCTGTTCAAACAGACCAGAGTTCCTGAAGATGCGAGCGCCATGCACCTTTCCCGGCCATCCCACGTTGATGTCGGTGAAACGCCCCCTGTGATCCACCAGTGCTTGCAGCACCATGGAAAAGTACCCCTTGCGGTTTATGTACTGGCCGCCCCAGTGTGCCGGGGACAAGATAGGGATATGCATTCTGTCTATCGCGCAGCCGCAGATAGGGAACCCCAGCACATTAAAGCCATCCACAATGGTCTGCACATTTCCCAAAGTCACTACCCTTGATAGCAGCTGGTCAATGATTGCGTTGGCTACTTGCAGCACAGCAGCCCCTACAGTAGATTTGCCCACTCCAAACTGATTCCCGACTGAGCGGTAGCTGTCGGGCACTGAAAGCTTCCACAGGGCTATAGCAACTCGCTTCCCAACTGTGAGGGCTGCTCTCATTTTGGTATCTTTGCGCTTCAGGGCAGGGGACAGCAAGTCACAAAGTTCCATGAAAATGGCCCAATGCATACGGAAGTTTCGCAGCCACTGGGAATCATCCCAGAACTGTAACGCTATGTGGTCCCACCAGTCTGTGTTTGTTTCCCGGGCCCAGAATTGGAGTTCCATGAACCTGGCCCAACGCCACCATGATCTCCCAATCGCCACATGCTATGCTTCTAGGAACGTCTGTGTCCATGTCCTCATCAGGATAGTAATCGCACTGTCGTCGCTTCCTCGCCTGGTTTTGCAGGTACTGCACATACTGCTGGATAATGCGTGAGGTATTTACAATGGTCAAAACTGCAGCGGAGATCTGAGCAGGCTCCATGATTGCCGCGCTATGGCACCTGCACGGGTAATCCTGGAAAAAGGGCGCTAAACGTAGGAGGCCTGTTGGGTTCAAGATGGCTGATAAAAGGCGGTAAATGGTTGTCTTCTGTACTTTTCACGGAGTCGGGAAGCTCGCTAGAGTTGCAAGAGCAGGAGAGCAGAGTTTGCGGTGGAAGTGTGAGCAGAGTTTGCGGCGGAAGCTGCGCAGCTCAGGTCACGATGGCCGAAAAATGGCGGGGAATTGTTGCCGTCTGTAGCTTCCACGGGAGCCCAGGACCGACAACATGGAAAAAGCGCCGGAAGCTGTGTGGCTCAGTTCACGATGGCCGAAAAACGGCGGGGAATTGTTGCCTTCTGTACCTTGCATGCGAGCCCAGGACAGACAACATGGAAAAATTAGCTAGCAATGCAAGAGCAGGAGAGCAGAGTTTGCGGCGGAAGCTGTGCTGCTCGGTTCACAGTAGCCAAAAAAAGGCGGGAAATGGTTAGATAAAGGAGTAGATCGAAAGACGAGAGGACATGCGAGGTGGATTCATAGTGTCAGGAGAAAGGCGGTGCACCATACTGCACCGTCTGCTGGCAGTATGGCGTCTGCCGTAGCTTTCACTGAGGGAGGAGCGAGTGACGGCACACACCCAGAAACACCTGCGAGAATGTTTTTGCCCCATCATGCACTGGGAGCTTAACCAACAATTCCAATGGGTGGCAGGGACTGCGGGAACTGTGGGATAGCTTCCCACAGTGCACCGCTCCGACATTTGATGCTAGTCTCGGTACTGTTGACGCACTCTGCCGAATTCACACGCTTTAGTGGGGACACACAACACCAAATGTATAAAATCGCTTCCGAAAATTCAAATAGAATAAGTTTGAATTAATTTTGTCCTGTACACGTACCCTGACTCTCATTCAAATAACAAACACAACCTTAATTCTAACCCAGCAAAGACAACATCAGGGTAGCGATACCTAAAGTGTATAATCGCACACAATATACACATTAAAATGCCACAAATCATTCTGTAGTTCTTAGATCTTTCTATAGACTCACTCCCCTTGCAGGGTCTCATAGCCCGGGCTCCAGCCCGAGCCTGAATATCTACACTGCAATTTTTAGCCTCAAATCCTGTGAGCCCAGGTCAGCTGAACAGGCCCAGCTGCAGCCGTGCTGTGGGTCTTTTATTGCCATGTAAACATACACTTACAGTATGTCTACACAGCACACTAAGCCTGGGCTCTGACTCAGGTTTGAGGCCAAGCCCCCCTTCCATCCTCACACCAATCAGTCCGGCTTGGGTTGGCAAGCACTCAGGACTCAAGTCCTAAAACCCTGCTAGAGGAGTGAGTCAGAGCCTGAGTCCCACTGTGACTCAGGTCCAAGCTCTGTCATTTTATAGTGTGGATGCAGCTCAAGCTGCAGACATGAGTTAGAAGGTCTGTGTAGCGCTGTATGAACACATTAGCACAGCTGTGAGACCCGGTCCAGCAATTGTAAGTGAGGTTTACAATGCAGTGTGGACGCTCAAGAGTGGGCTTGGAAAAACCAGGTCCACAAACCCAAGTGCCACAGATCTGGAAATACAATTCAGTGTAGACATAGTTTTAGTCTCTTGGTCCCTCAGTTCCCCATACGTAAAATATTAATGGTTCTTCCCTACCTCACAGAGATTCCATTATCTACTATGCAATTTCACTTTATGTTCTTCAACATTAATAAAATCTTCCAAAACAAAGAGTTACGAAACATACTTAAATAGCAAGAAGTACACTGCTATAAAACTACTGGGCAGAGTTAAGGCTGTGGTATTCACTGAGAAAATCAGTGCTTTGCTTGCAAAATGGCTCCTGGAGCCCTCAAGCGATAATTAGATAGCCTTGGAAATGTTGTAAAATGCTAGTAATCATAATGTGAACTGAGTCTGAAAACTTTCCAAATTATCTCAATCACGTTTGAAATCCTGAGTGTTCTTGGAGACAGTAATTAACAGGAGATAGAAATTGGAAGTGGGGATTTTGGCCTGCACAAAGTGGCGTGTAGAACCTCTGTTCGAATATCGTATAAAAGTTTAATTAATCCATATAGGATAGAGCTTAAGTATCAACAGTACTTGAGAGAATAAACTAGCATGGGCTGTAAACTTCAAAATGAGTGAATACTTATTGATCTACAAAAATGATTACGCTGCTCATGTACAGGGGAGAAAAATCCCTTTCTATTAAAGTTCAGAGATAAACATTGTGAAGGACTTTCCGGAACTGAATGAGCTGCAACTATTAGCAAATTAGAATATGCAAAATTCCATAATTTTGATGTGGTACACATTTCAAAAAACATTTTCTCTTATTTCACTGTAAATATGTACCATTAAGCAGCTGGGGAATCTAGTTTAGTTTGAAAATCTGCTTAAATTTTTGATATTTTAATATTTCTAGGGAGGGTCCTTGCATAATGCATTTAGATTAGAATAAAAACATATCATAATGAAAGATGAATGCATTATAAAGGAATAAAATGACTTCATTCCTTTGTTGTGCATCCCCAACTTTTCCTCTTATTCCCCATACATCAGGGGAACATGATTTTGATCACATGGAATTATGTTTCCAGTTTTTGATTTAGATAGCTGGAAAAAGCAGGCACATTTCCAAGGTTTATGCAACTGGTATGTGTGTGTGGGGGGTGAGGGTGTGTGTGGGGGGAGGGAATATTATCAGGTTTAAATTAATTTAGAAAAATTGGCTACTGGTCCTGCCACTAATGAACACTTGTTGTCTCTCTGCAGTTACATTTATCATTGTCTAGCAACAAGGAAAGCTGAACAACGTTAACAGGGGTTTTCCATTTGGATTTTACAAAATCAGTTGCTTTTCTCAGGAAAACATCCTTGTACCATGTAATACTTCTCTCCCTGGCTCTCTCTCTGTCCCCCAAGTGACAGAAACTGATGGAGCATCTTTAAAAAACAACAACAAAACTAATTCACTTAGAGATTGAGCATCATATCTAACAACAATCACTCCTTTATCAAGGTTACTTATGGAGCTGGTAACAAATATGTTTGGTGTTCTGATCCATCACTCCTTGATCATAAAATTTAAGGTAAGAAAACATAATGAACCTATTTCTCTGGCCATTCATATTTTAGCTGCAGTCTGTATTAACCAGACGTGTTTTATGTTTAGCCAGGGTTTAGTGCCAATGAGGTTATGGCACTTTTATTGGAAGCATTTAACAAGATTCAATCCTGGAGCAGCCGGATGGTCACTTTGTGTGAATGCAGTGGTTGGCAAGAATAGCCAGATGATCCACAAACGAGAGAGAAGGAGAGGTAAACCTTAAGAACATTCACACACTTCTACAAATTTTCACTTGTCCATTCCTGTCACCAAGAGTGCTTCAGATTACTGTTCCTCTGTGAGGAGTCCTGCGGAGTAAAAGACAATGTGACAGCACCGAAAAAAGAAATGTTCATGTTGGCACTGCAGTGCATTCACAGTTAGAAAACTTTCCTCACAATGCTTGTGCCAGTTCAAGACTGTTCTACATAGGGTGACCAGACAGGAAGTGTGAAAAATCAGGACAGGGGATGGGGAGTATTAGGTGCCTATATAAGACACAACCGCAAATATCAGGACTGGCCCTATAAAATTGGGACATCTGGTCACCCTAGTTCTTCATGACACCCATAATCAATAAAAAGCCTTTGGAAAGTATGAATGTGCTCTCTCTCCTCATCAAAAACTGCTGAACACGCACAAAGGAAAAATACATATATGAGCAGCTTTCATTGTAAATAATCTGCCACAGAAGATCGGAATCAGCTAACCTTCCCCACCAGAAGAAGAAAACAGGGAGCAAAAGACAGAGTGAGGCAAAGATCTGATTTCTGCTAATGTCCAGCCCGTCTGTTCAGCCAGATGGCCCAATGGAACCACAAGAGGCAGGTGTCACAGTCAGAGAGAAACCTGACCCTTGCCTGGTTTCTCATACTCTGGCCAAAAATAATAATTCGCCAGTAGCTAGCAGAACCCTCAAGGCTTTATGGACTAGCATAGTGAGCTTTCCTGTAATCACTGGGATATCTCCAGGAACAAAGGATGGCATGACTCATTATTTGGATGTGATAACATGGCCCACACAAACACTAGGGGATAATGGGCAAGTCTGCACTCTGCAAATCAAATCGCACCGTGATCCATCATTAACTTAAGTGATCCATTGTTTTATTGAAGTAGCCCTCTAAATGAACAGGTCACAATCTAGTTTAAAAGCTCAGAGATTTGTTAATGCTCCAAGGATTTATATTCTTTTAGAACATACAGTCTGAGTGTAAGTTAAATTGTAAGCACTCTAAGAGTGGGGGAAAGGAGGAGGAGAGATGGGAAACACATGATTTATTTAACTTCAGAGCTATTTTTCAAACATGTTGATGTTATTTATGGATATATATAAGTATATGGACAGACATTTTTATGTATAATAGTAAATTAGGATTTGTATAGAAAAAAAAGGAGAAAGAAATTCACCTTTTGGAAAAAAGTTTCCACTCCTTGCAGGATTTCACAGTGCAAGGAGTTTAGACATGGTGTGGAAATTAAAGCACTGCCAGTTAATATGAAGCAGCAATTCATGTAGAATTAGCATTGCCCTTCCGAACAGATCTACTGAATTGAACCTAGGAGGAGCTTAAGATTAAGCCATTTAATTGCTACTTTAGGAACTCTGGATTTTGCATAGACATGAGTCCAGGTGTTAAATCTGATTCTTCTCTGTTCAGTTCAGATAACGGGACTGAGCCTCAGACCCAATTAAGACAAACCTTTCAAAGATTTCCTCTTCTTTTCAGTCCATCATGGGAGTTTTATTTTAATTGTGGACACCACAGGGAATTGGGGCCATTACACTCAGAGAGTGTTGAGTCTTGAATGAAGAGAGGGTTCTTTCTCTTCTAAATTATTCTGAACTACAATTTATAACAATAATTATTTATTTGGCCTTGCAATCCAATTTATATTCTTCCTTTTCATCTTGATGACACCTAAGCTCACTCAAGTTGTTTACATGTTGGATGCTAAGTGAATGAGATGACTGGCAACAGTTATATACACAGCTGTCTCAACAGAGGTGGGATCGCACTTGAGAGTCAGCAGGGGTGTACTGACCACATACTGGTGCCTAAAGGGAACAGGTTGGGCTACAAGACTAGATGTGCCTTTCCCCATGTAGGAAATGCTGGTGGGAGCATCCTGGGCAGCAAAAATTCCTACATAACAATAGTAATCCATGTTCTTTCCCACCCTGCTGCTTTGCTTTTTTACTTGCACACACCAAAACTCCCCCCTCTATCCTGAGCCTGCTAGTGGTGGCAGACCCCTTCTGCTCTCCCCATCAGTCAACTTCATTGTGACTGTCCTTGAGTAGATGGGCAGGGAGGTAAGGGGCTTCTTGAACACTCTCCCCCTTCCAGGGCATCGATGCAGGGGCAGACTTTATTTGGCTATAGGTTTCTAAGGCAACACCAAATAAATAAATAAATATTCCTGTACAAGCTGTTTTGTTAGTTTCCCCATCAAACATATTTCTTCTATTCACCATGCACTTCTTTCCCTTTATTCTTCTTCAAGCTCCTCTGAGAATTTTACCTACTGGATTGAAATTCACTATGCCAGGCTACTTTTATCAACAAGGGTGAGCAATTTTCTTCTCCACCTGTAGCTTCAAGAACATAATAAAACATGCATGCTTAGGAGACTGGATTCACTCCTTCAACCATCCTCCAGTTGGCACCCATAGCCAAAAACAATGAAATAGCTTGCAGGTGCTGCGTGGATCTCGGAAACCTGAATACGTACTTGTGCCTGCCTCTCCTCTGACTTCAAAACCTAGCTTATACTTATATTGAGTTAACCTAACTGAAATGCTACTTACATTAATAATGAGACAACTAAGCCAGATTGTTAACTTTTATTTATAGAGTTTATTTACCTTTGAACATTTAGGTTTCAATATGTGTGGTGAGATGGGCCAAATTCTCCTGTCTGCTAAGACTAATTTGCAAAGTTTACGACTTAAAACAGCCAGCAATGTCTAATGGAGTATTCACTGTCCCTTCCCAGTCAGCTTCCCCACCTCCTGCGCTAGCTGACACTGACACCACCCCTTCACCTTCAAGGTACATCTACACTGCAAACAAAGGGAGTGTGTGCAGCTCCAGTAGACATACCCAAGCTAGCTATCGTCTAGCTAGCTCAGGTCCTGGAGTAGTGAATTAGTCACAGAACATGCTTCAGTGTAGGCTATCACGGCAAGTACTAAAAGAGTCTTGGGCAAGCTAGTACAGCCTGTGCTGATGCCCGTGTTGTCATGGTTTCACTGCTCTGGGACTCAAGTTAGCTAGATTAAAGCTAGCCTGGGTATGTCTACTGGAGCTGCACACACTCCCTCTGATTATAGACATAACCTCAATGCAGAGAAAGTGCAGAGTGAGGACATAGCAGAGTAGAGCTACACTCTGTCCTCAAAGGGGGAGGTTAAAGATACTCCCCTGCTGCTCTATCTTGCACCACGGTAAAATGATTCAGGATCAGGAAGCTGCAACCTTCCCCCTAGTAGCTTCCTGCTCCAAAGCCTCTGAGTGGAATATAGAATCTGCCTCGTTAGCTTAAAGCAACTTCATGCTTTGGATGGGGCATAGAGCTAAAGCCTGGCATCCACTTTGAGAGGACTGAGGGAGCACACATGGCAATGGGATTTCATTTTATTACTTGTGCATGGCCCAATCCCTGAATCCATCCTCTATGGCATTTCGGCACTACGGACCTGATTCAGCAAGGTACACGAGTAGTCTCATTGAAGCCAATGAAACCATTCAAGTGCTTACAGTTAGGCAAGAGCTTCAGCACCTTGAAGAACTGGGACCTATGTGAGCTCAGTATAGTCTAGAGGCTCACAGGGATTCATGCACAGTCTTCTTTGGTTTTAATCAGTGTGGTTTCACTCTTGTGTTTTGCTTTGAGTTGGGAGGTTATTGATCAAAGCCACCTATTTTCAACTGTTCTGACAGTGCAAGAACAGGAAACCAAGAATTGGCTCAAGGCCAGGTCCATCTTCATTTGAAAGGTTCACATTATCTTCTTAAGAGCCTGGATGAGTTCTAAGTTAGTAACAAAACTTGACACGAGGAAAGTTTTGCCACAAAGATTTGTATAGTTCCACACTGATAGCAGTTTATTAATAGATATTATTAGAGAAAATATTTGTTCCTAATACTCAGCAGACACAGATATGATGTGATGTCATTTGCAGAAATAGCTCCAGAATAAATAATTTTTAGGAATGGGATCATAGGTAGGACTAGCCAGAAATCAACAATTCTTTTTTTCCCCCCAAGAAATAAATAAACAAAATCCAGGTTTCAGAATTTGTTTTTGTTCTGTTCTGGGGTCTTTTGAAATATTTTGCAAGAAAAGAGAGACACCCACCACTCCAGAATAGCCACCAGGCCACTGGTTAGATACTTTATTTGGGTTGTGGGAGTTGTCCCAGTCCCTATTCTCTCTCTGTCTCTCTCTCTGTGTCCTAATCTCTGGGCTATTGGCTATTCTGGGATGATGGGTTGGTGCATCTCTCTCTCAGTTAGACCTAAATTCCATCCTGAACCTGAAAAACGTTACCAACAAAAGTTCATTGAAACATACATTTTTGTGAAAGCTTTGGGTTTCAGGAATTGGTGTTTTCTGACAGAAAAATGTTTCATCAAAAAAAAATCCTGACGAACTCCAATCACAGAACCAACATTTTTGATACATTAAAGTGCACAGTTTCTATAGGTCTCTTTTTAGTTTGTACACACACACTTATTTACACATGCAACAACTCCAACACAACATGCAAACTGACATTCCATTTAACTAATTGCATACATAACAATAGTACCCTGTTTTTACATGCAAACGGTAAATGTAAATGTGGGTTTTCAGTATGTAAACAGGTGTGCACACAATCAGAAAGACCTTTAAAGGTCCACATTTTCAAAATATCCCCACAGGAAAGATGTGTTAGCAAAACGCATCTGCAATTGCATGCAGAAAACAGATACCTGCACCTGGGAATAGCTACCTAAGCACCTAACCGCCTTTGCATTTACAATTGTCCAATTGACACATTTGACTGCAAGTAAAAAAAAAAGAAGTCCTTGAATCTCCATGTCCTGAAGGTCAGTTTCAAAGGACCTCCATTTAGTGCACTCACAAAATGTGTGTGCACTGCCATTCATGTGTGAATTCCTGCACTTGCCTGTGAAAATATGCCTCCCAATTTTCCAAATATACAGCGTTAGGCCACAATATTCCACCTAACAATTATTTGTGATCAAAGAGAAAGAATGCATGATGGGACATCTGGGGCTTGATCTAAAATGTGTTTTCTAAGTGAAACCAACAGAGAGAGAGAGGCTAGCTAAACTGGATAAAGTACTGGTCCAAATCCTTGCCCAACCCTTAAACTGAATCTTTTCTGAAGTTAATACATTTTGGCTAAATTTTAGAATTACGGTACTTTTCATTTTCATACATCAATCCAGCTAAGCCCAGAAGAAATTTCACAAGAGGGCAGTCTCATGGCTGACCTAAATTGCAGGAGTTACAAAAACTCTACTAGGGGCTGTTCCAGCAGGCAGGGATTATCAGGGCACAACAGCAGCATTCTAGCCATGTTTTCTTTCTCTAGACAAATACCTACCATGTGCCAAAAACACAGCTGGATATATTGCTTTAGGATTCCCCAATTCAAAGAAAATCCACAGCAAGCTGGTTCAGTCACCTTTCTGCCTGCTCTGTGCTTCCAGAATGGTCCAAAGTAAGTGAATCAGGGCTCAGGTTGTGGTCCAATTTGCATAGGTGTAAATGATTACTGCTGGAACACAAAGTGTGAGGTACTCGAGAATCAGGCTTGTACTTGTTACTAATTTAGATGCCTCTTTAGTGACTCACATAATTTCAGTGTCAGGCTAGGCTGTCTCCATCATTTCCAGGAATATTTAGATGACCAGGTTGAATTTAATCAGGTTTAATTAACTTCTCCAGCCGGAGTCTTTATACTAAGAAGGTATTTTAGACCTGTGCCTTCCCCAACTCACACCTCTACTTCCCCTCTCCCCACACCCCGATCCATGTGCCCAGTTTAGCAACCCACTCAATCCAGGCCATTTTTATTTTCTTTCAAAAATGTCTCTCTCCTTCTGCTCAGTCATGTGCAGGGACATCTTCAGTTCTGAACACGTTGCATAACCCTTCACATTGACTGCAGTGATACCAAAAGATTCCACAATGCATAGGAGACCTGCACAAAAATGAGCAGAAACAGAGTGTACATCCTTTTGAGAGTGGAGAGGGATCACAGGTTAAAATACTGCAGCCAGAAGAGCATAGATTGGGAGAAGCCTACTGGTGAGTGACTAGCCCCGAAGTGCTCCCTTGGAAGTCATGCTCTAGGCAGCTGAATATTTAGCTGATGCCTAAGGCAGACTTTGCAGGTAGAAGGAATTTTTCCACACAGGCAAAGCAGATAAAAATAGAGAAGAATTCAACATACAGTGAAATAGTAGATGTAAAGTTTATATGAACTGAAAGTATTTTATAACTACAACCAACTGATATGCATACTGTCATATGACACATCAGTGAAATGCAACCACCTCTGGAATGGAACACAGTACGTGGTTAAGAGTGTCCATCAATAGCTTTGGCTAGGAAGAGAAGAATATCTTCTCCAACTGAAACAAATTAAAAAAACATTGGCCAGGATTACTTAAGAAGACATTTTGCCAGGACACCAGATTTTACACTACTATTATTTCAAAGAGTACTATGGAATCCTTAGTGATCACAAGTGGTTAGGACCATGGGTTTGCATCTCATTGAAATGATAGCTCTTTTTGCAGCTCAGAGTCCCTTAGCACTATGCTAGGGACTGGGAACCCAAATTCAGGAAAGCATCCCTATTCAAGACTTGAAGACTTAATCACACATTTTTAAATCCACATTTAAATGGTGTACTGAATAGGGATCAGTTTAAGAACATGCTTTCTTGAGGTGGAGCCTGCATTAAAAAACTGCTCACATGTAAGAGGGATACTGACTGAGTCCCCACTACCTCATCTTAAAATATCTAGGTTTTCCTTAGATGCTTCCCATCTAACCCAGGAGCCAACAGTGTTTTCTGAGAGCTCACAGAATTACAACACATGATAATGTGAATGTACATGTGCACACACAACAGTTGTTCTACTTTTTGGACACAACTACTTCTATAACATGATGATATTTTAAAATACCATATAGTTTTCAAATGTAGGCCAATCTGACTAAGTTTATGGTGACAAGTCGTTGTCACAACAGGGCCTGGACTCCTATACAATACCTTTAGGGCAGCGTAACATGGATGTGCACGGAAGGAAGGGGGCATGGCTGTGCTGCTGGAGGTGTCATTCTTCATATAACATGTTTAACCCAAGATGGCCTGCCTCTGATTGTCAGCTACATAAGTAAAAGCTGAAGATCATGTGGCATTTTTCAGAGTCCAGTGCCTTACACCACATGCCTTCTTTACATCATTTTCTATTCAGCCTCTATTACCAGCATGCTTTGTGATACTTTGAGTATGATAGGTGCTCTATAAAACCAAATTCTATTCTACTTTAAAAAATGACTCATAAAGAAGTCTCCACTTAAAGTGTATGTGTCTCCACTTTAATTGTAGGTATACACACACATACTTCTTTATAAACACCAATACTTTAAGTCAGGGGTGGGCAAACGTTTTGGCCCGAGGGCCACATATGGGTATGGAAATTGTATGACGGGCCATGAATGCTCACAAAATTAGGGGTTGGGGTGCGGGATGGGGTGAGGGCTCTGGCTGGGGGTGCGGGCTCTGGGTTCGGGCTGGGGATAACGGGTTGGGGGTGCAGGAGGATGGTCCAGACTGCTACTGAGGGGTTCAGAGGGCAGGAGGGGGATCAGGGATGGGGCAGAGGGTTGGGGTGCGGGAGGGGGTCAGGGTGTGGGCTCCAGGCGGCGCATACCTCAAGAAGCTCCCAGAACCAGCAGCATGTCCCCACTCCAGCTCCTAAGCGGAGGCGCAGCCAGGCAGTGCATCCTGACCTGTCACTTGGGGTGGGTAGGGCTACCATATGTCCGGATTTCCCCGGACATGTCCGGCTTTTCGATCTATAAATAGCCGTCCGGGGGGCGGGGGGATTTCTAAAAATCTAAAAATGTCTGGGATTTCCCCCCGGTCGGCTATTTATAGATCGAAAAGCGGCGCCGCTCGGCAGCCAAAGCCCCTTCTCGGCTCCCCCCAACCCCTGCAGCCTTACCACGCCCCCGGCCCCGCAGCTGTCTTCCCCCTCCTCCCCTCCCCTGAACGCTCCGCCCACCTGCTCCTCCCCCTCCCCTGCTTCCCGCAAATCAGATCTTCGCGGGAAGTCTGAAAAGAAGCAGGGGCAGGCAGGCAGCAGCAGGTAAGCTGGGGTGGGGGGGGACGCGAGGAGGAGGGCTCCGGGGAGGCACGGCACGGCCCAGTCCGGCCCCGGCCGAGCGGTTCCGGCCCTGGCCCGGCTCGGGCCCCAGGGCACCGGCCCCAGTTCCGGCAGAGCGCGCTGGCCTGGCCCCGACCCCAGCGGCTCCGGCCCGGCTCGGGCCCCAGGGCGGCCGGCCCGGCCCCGGCCGAGCACCTCTGGCCCCGGCCGGCCCCAGCGGCTCCAGCCCGGCCCGGCTCGGGCCCTGGGGCACCGGCCCCAGTTCCGGCCGAGCAGCGCTGGCCGAGCACCCCCCAGCCCCAGCGGCTCCGGTTCCGGCCGAGCACGCCGGCCCCGACCCCAGTGGCTCCGGCCCGGCTTGGGCCCCAGGGCAGCCGGCCCGGCCCCGGCCGAGCACCTCCGGCCCGGCCCCAAGCCCTGCGACTCCGGCCGGAGCACAGCCCGATTCCTGGGCTCTTGGTAAAGCCGGCCCTGGTCAGGGGACCGGGGGTGGGGGGAGGTTGGATGGGTCGGGAGTTCGGGGGGGGCTGTCAGGGGGGCAGGGGTGTGGAGAGGGGTGGGACAGTCAGGGACAGGGAGCAGGGGGGGGTTAGATGGGTCAGGGGTTCTGGGGGTCTGTCAGGGGGGCAGGGGTGTTGAGAGGGGTCGAGGCAGGCAGGGAGCAGAGGGGGTTGGATGGGTCGGGAGTTCTGGGGATCCTGTCAGTGGGCGGGGAGCAATTGGATAGGGCATGGGTGTCCCGGGGGTCTGTCTGGGGGTGGGGGTGTGAATATGGGGTGGGGGTGTGGATAAGGGTCGGGGCAGTCAGGGGACAAGTGGGGTCCTAGGGGAGCAGTTAGGGTGGGGGGTTTTCAGGAGGGGGTAGTCAGGGGACAAGAAGCAGGGAGGCTTAGATGGGGGTGGGGTCCTAGGGGGCAGTTAGTGGCAGGGGTCCCAGGAGGGGGCAGTCAGGGGACAAGGAGCAGGGGGGGGTTGTGGGTTCTGAGGGGGGCAGTCAGGGGCAGGGAAGTGGGAGGGAATGGATGGGGCGGGGCAGCGCAGGGGCAGAGCTAGAGCGGGGCTCCTCCCCCCTCATGTCCTCTTTTTTGATTGTGCAAATATGGTAACCCTAGGGGTGGGGGCAGTGTGCGGAGCCCCATGGCTGCCCCTATGGGTAGGAGCTGGAGGGGGGACATGCCGCTGCTTCCAGGAGTTGCGCGGAGCGGGGCAAGCCCGGCTCCCTGGCAGGAGCTCGAGGGCCGGATTGAAACATCTGGAGGGACGGATGCGGCCCTCGGGCCGTAGTTTGCCCACCCCTGCTTTAAGTGGACACATTTTCTAAGTCATTTTTCAAGTAGAATAGAATTTGGCTTTATAGAGCACATATCATCCACAAGCATTTTACAAAGCAATCGTTTAGAAACTGGTAATGCAGTGATTCTGTGGATATATTAACATAATTTAAGAGCAATAGATACATGTATGAGCATTACAATTTTCTTCATTTACCCATGAGCAGAACAGCCACAATTATATTATGAAAAATCCAGATGCTACTGGATCTACATTAATTTATTCTCTCTTTCCACCTTCCACCCATCTCTGAATTTTAACAGTTTGCACTTTGTACATTCCACATTATGTCATTCATTTATGACAGGAGAAATATTTGAAATGAAATTAACATGTGCCTGATTAGGTGAGTAGAAAAATTAAAATTTACCAATGCGTTTAATTAAAAAACACATTTTAGTTCTTATAGAATATTTTTCTTCCCCACTTGTTTGGATTGTAATTTAATTAATGATGTTTAATGTAGATTTCTATGAGCTGATGAGATCTACACTGCGGGTATTTCACTATTTTTTTTTTAATTATAATCATATTCTGGCTATTATCACCTTGTTAACAAAGAGAGTAAGAAAACAGTTTTCTGTTCATGACAGAGAAACAATATGATTTCCTAACAGAAACAGCACTAAAGGTAAAAGTTGTGATTCTTTAAAAAAAAACATATAAGTGCAAATTGGACAACTGTGTTGTATTACCAAAGTCAGAAAGGAAGTTCCAAGCACAAAATGGTTTCATACCCTGCTTGATATCTGGTATTGCCAATGCTGTTTACTATATAATTATATAATATATTCACAGAGATAGCACTTAACTTTAATCAAACTTGGAATTATCAGGCAGTACCCATAGAATTTTGCTGTTAATGTCAGCAGTTAGCATATGTTGTGAGGACCACTAGAAAAAAAAAAGACACAAAAATAGCTTTTAGAGAAAATCTATTTTAATGTAAGAGCATTTTTGTTTTTAATTATGGCAGTTTCAAATTATTGTGGTACATGACATCTGTCCAAGAAATAGATATGTATAGTGTATACGCACACACCACACCAAAATATTCAAGAACAACATGGGGTATTTTGTTTGAGCAGATATTGTCATTTTCAGGATTATACAAATCTATTATTATATACATCCTTCTCAAAGAAAGTTAATGTTCATGGCCAGTTATCCTTAGCATGATAAAATATTGCCTTCCATATATTCATATTTTTCAGACTGTCAAATTTAATTACTTCTTATGTACATTGGGCCTGATCCATGCTCACTAAAGTTAACAAGAGTCTCTGAACTGACATGTATGGACTTTGGATCTGGTCCATAAATGACATGTATATGTGTGTACATACACAACTACCAATTATATAGCTGGCTACATGTGTTAATGTATAACAGATGCAGATATGTGCCCACATATCTTTGCCTCATCAACACACGAGAGTTGTGTGAAGACAGTTAACATAATTTCAACTCTTTTGTTCTAATATAAGAGTTATTGAATGTTTATTTCAATAATGCATTTCTGAATATATCCTGTAGGTTATGCTGGTCACACTTTATATTAAAGGTATATTTATGAACAATTTAGAAAGATTTAATATATGATTAATAGTTGTGATAAGCATGTTACAAACATGAGTCCTGTGTTATAGATTGTTATAAACCTGTTACATGCAGCCTATTCAATTCTATAATAATTATTTATTAAAACATCTATTAATCATTTATTAACTCTTTATAAAATATTTATAAATGTACCCTTAATGTAAAGTGTGACCATAATACCTACAACTTCTGGAAGGAGGTAATGTGTGTTGAAATTCAGAATCCTCTCTCTCACACACACACTGTGTCTCTAAAAGCATACACACATTCTCTCTCTCTCTCTCTCAACATTCCCAAGTATATTCAAGAACACATGGAAATATCAGGTCATTACAATCATTTAAATACTGGGGAGAAAAAAGGAGTATATACCTAAAGATTATTTGGGGGTAGTTTAGGTTCTTTGTAGTCCATAAACTTTTGGAATACACTCCCATTTCCAGCACCACCATTGAAGCGATGAGTTATTTAAGGCTTGAAAAAAACAGTTATATGAATGGATATTTGTTTTCCTACCTGAAAACTGGTTTCTAACCACTGAATATTTATGGTTGTTAGTAGGATTTGTTTGGAAAGAGAAGAGCCCCATAGATGGGTCCAGAATATGAAGCTGAATAAAGTAGTGCAACGCTGGCATATAGATTTGGCACATCTTTATATACTATTTTTTTCTTATATGGCTCTAAAAGTGGTGGGCTAGTAGGATCTGAACATTCTTAGTGGGCAAACTTCCTTCTACTGTTTGTGAATACAACATAAATGGTGGGAGATTGTACTATTTCCAACTGCTATGCGATCCACCAGAAGCCATAGATTTAGCAATAAATACAGATTTTTTTTGGCAAATGTATCCAAATCAAGTAAAATTTAGGCAGCAAAATATGTAATTTAATGATACGTGTGAGAAAGGCAAATGAGCTATTTTCCAAGGAAGCTTTTCACATTAAAGCATTTTGTTTCTTATCAGAAGAGAGAGTATATGTTTTCCATACCTTATCCAGAATGGACACTTTGATCTCACCACAGAACATCATAAGGCAGCTAGTTTGATTAGTTAAGATGTAAGCCTGTAGTTTATGTGCTGATATGTACCTGAGCACTCCAAATCAATTTCAGCAATTAACTGCTTATGACTTTGTAGTATAACCATCTGGCTCTCAGTCTGAGGAGATATTTTGTAAGAATCCTGGAAACTGCTCAATAGTAAAATGTGATCAGTGAAATGGCTAATAAGGTCTTGGCAGGAATGAAATAAAGACTTCTTGACCAGTTCATGAATCTCAAAGATTGAATTCTAAACCCCTTGTTTCACTGAAATATTTTACTTCTAACATAATTTTTATCTGAAATCTGACGAGCATGTGCATTATAACACCTGCTCAGTATGCTTGAATTGTTATGCTTTTGTAATACACAGTTCAATTTAAATGTTAGGGGGAGGGGAAACAAACAAAAAAAATGCTTTTGGGTGTTATCCAACATTGAAATAGTGCCTTTTTTTCATTTAGCTCCCTGTACATATGTTTCACAATATATGAAAAAAATCTGCGAACCATCACAAAAGATCAAAGAATTAGCGCAAAAGTCCAACAGTGCCTATCCCTGCACTGAAAATCATGTTCCAAATATGAGACGTGTGTTTCATAATGTAATCTAGAAAACATTTTAGAACTAAGATACCAAAGTCACTAAACTCATCACATTTCTACTTTTCATAAAAAAAAAACAATTATTCGAGAAATATTTATCAAGAAAGATACAGAAAAAACATGTTAATCTACCTGAAAGTCATGCTTGTATCTAAAAGGCATGAATTGCAATTCAGTGCTAAACTGTTAATTTAAATGTTTATTTAAGGATTATGTATATTTTGCTTATCACCACATGACTAATTTGTACATGATCACTTTGAAACATAGACCATAATAAATCAAAGCTTGCATTTTGATACCTTATTTACCAAGGCTGAATTAATTTCTTGCCATGAAATTAATTCTGCAATCTAGTTCTAAATAAAATTAAAAAAACAACAAAAGATTTATCAGGTTGTTTCAAAAGTTGTTTCAAGTCAAATTATTTTGTCTTGCCCTCTTCCTTTAATGGAACATATCTCTTTAAAGCTTCCCCATTCCTCCCCCTCCAACCCCAAAGACACTGAATTTTAAAAATATATGAAATCCTGATCTACTCAAGTTTTGCACTATACCTTATTTATATATACTTTCCAACAGATTTTGCACACTATCTTAATATTTGGCAGAATTGCTCTACTCGCCACCAGTTACATATGTGTGTGTCATACCTATGTGTTTTAAAGCCACTTAACATACCCTTTAATAGTTAAGCACCTGCAAGATTTCAAGGGGCAGAGAAATCTCATTCTCCCTCCCCTCCCTTTAACATCATCTCCTGGAGACCAAAGACTTATTCACTTTGTTTAGAACTTATTGAAGTTTTATGATTCCAAACAACAAAAGCGAAGGAAAAACAACCTGCAAATTCAGATATCAAATTTCTTGTGTATGCTGTTCCAGCTTCTAAAGAGACTCAACATCTCTCTATGCATTGTTTATGAATCCTGTACATAATAACAGATGCAATCACAAGATGCAATCACACACACATAAAAAGGCAAAAAAGCCTTACCTGCTAGATGAAACTGCAGCAGCAACAGCAAGAGCAGCAGCAGCAGCAGCAGCAGCATGCACAGTAGCTTGTACTGAGGTAATACCTTTTTTTCTCTAAATCACTGTGGCAACAAACTGCCCTTTCTGGTGTTCCCCTTCATTCACAAAGGATCTCGTAGGCAAGGCAGACAGGTAGAAACCACTTTCTTACTGGAAGAGGTTGTCTCCCTTCTCAGAAATGACTGTATCTCTCTCTGTGGGTCCCTACACATTTACCCTTCAGATCAATACTGCTCTTTAGCAGCAGCTTGAGCTCAACTGCAGCTGATAGAGTCTAGCCAATTGGTATTGAGGATTCCCTTTCTGTCACCCCCTCCCTCAAATATACACAGCATGCATTTGAAATTGTATTAGTTGTGAAAAGTAATTTTAACCCATTGCTTGAAATCTAACCTGTTCTTTTGGCACTCCCCTCAGCTTGCATTTTCTTCTGGTTTTCAGAAAATCCCTGACTGAACAAAATATCCCAGTTGGAATCTTTAAAGCTGGTCTAGTTCCACAGTGTGAAAACTAAAAGCTCTAAAAGTGCTAGCAACTGACCAAAAAGCTGCTGCTGCTCTGAAATGCCTGCAATCTATTAGGTTCCAAATATCATAAAAACTGCAGACGCATCAAACTGCCATTGGCTTATCATCAATACTGAGGTATTTTCTCCCCTCCTTCCAGCATTAATAGATTTCTGACAAGGAAACTTGTCCAAAATATGATGACATTTTTTCAAAGATCAAGTTCCAGGACCCTATTGCTGATTCTATCAGTGCATTTTCTATATTTATTTGCTTTGATTTTTTTAGAGCACCCAACCAAAACTCTATGTGCACATTTATCAATTCCATCTACTAATATAACACAGTCTAAAACTGCTGAACCAAAGTGTTGGAATTAATCATTTTGGCGCTATATAAAAAAACGTAACCTCAAAATCAGGCCACTTAGGTGCAAAACTTTCAGAGCCAAACTTTACATATGCATTAAAAAAAATTGGCCTATATTGAAAAACAAAAAAATCCCAAGAAACCTTAATTCTGCACTGTAGTGCCCCTATGCAATAAAGATATCCTTATGATTATAATATTTTAAGGTTTGTGGTCCCAGATTAGTTAAACTGATTTTTAAAGACACATTCGCTTTTTTCCTCTCAGCTAATAAGTATGTGATGCTGCACATGACAAAATACTCAGATGATCATGACAATGAGAGGTTAAACAACCTTAGAATGTACAACCAAGACTCAGTCTGCCTCTAAATATTCTCACTTCTCCACCCACAAGGAGAAATGAGGGTAACACCATCTGCAAAACACATAGGGTTTCCCCTTCTCTTGATGGGCTAATGACAGCCACAGTTGGGATCTCTCGTTCATGTTTACCCTAGGAAACAGCCCTTTCAGTCTTATAGCTGCACTAAACACTGGGCATGAGTTGCAATGAATGAGGCATTCTCAATTACTTCCTCCCATTGCTGTTTACCTAAAACGTGGCCTTCAGGTTGCTGCACAAGATAGGCAACATCCCCCTCCTGGACACCCTGTCAATTTGGCCCTTAGAAAAAAAATCCCTTTCTGATCCCAAAATTGTCAATCTGGTCAGAAATGCAGCTCAGCAGTGCCTCAACTACAGGGCGGAGGGCAGCCATGAAATGAAATGGCTACTGGATGCCTAGGAGGGCTTTAAATGTGGCCTATCAGAGCTAATTGGTTCCCCAATGCCCCTTCCCCCTCAAGTTAGCCAGTAGGGGCTAATGGAAGCAAAGAAAGCTCTCCCCTCCCTTGCATCACATTTTCCATGTACACTCTGAGCGCAAGGAGAGGCAGGGGCCAGGGGGTAAGTACGGGGCTCCAGTGTAGTCAGAGTGTGAGTACTCTTACTCCCCTTGTCCCCTCAGGATTAGTCATCTCCTTGTCAATTTGACCAAACTCCACACCCACCATCACGGACATGGGAGGAGGAGGGTTATTGTCTAAAGTTAATGTGTGTCCTATGCCTCAGTGTGCAACCTCCTCAGCAGCACTGATCTTGTTGTACTTCACAGAGGTAATATGTCACCATGCAAAACAGGCCACCTCATGACTATATTGAGTTGACTACCAGAACCATTAATGTGTCCTTCTGCAATGTCCAGAAATGTGTTCTTCTGAAATGAACACAAATGATGTTGAAGTATTTGGTGTGAAGAAAGCCCTGTGTGTCATGATAAACTCAAATAACTCCAGGAGACCCAACGAGCCAAACAATTTCTTTTCCTGTCCATCATGTGAATAAGGCATGAAAGTGTGTGCAGCTGACTGCACTGGAGAAGTGTAGTGAGGAGTAGAGTTTATGGTTTAGCATTTACACAGGCTGCGTGAGATCATACATAAGTGTTATTTTCAGCATAATTGTCTCCATTTCATGAGGTTGGGGGAAACAGTCAGGGCCGGCTCTAGGATTTTTGCCGCCCCAAGCAGAAACAATTTTGGCCGCCCCCCCACTCCGTTTTTTTCTTACCCCACCCCCGGCCCCGCCTCAGCTCCGCCTCTTCCCCAAATCCCCAGCCCTGCCTCCTCCCCCCAGGCTCTCAAGCCTAGGAGGGAGGGGGAG